>NC_133976.1:58149121-58463763 GCF_047716275.1 Strix uralensis
GGAGAACACCTGGCAGGGAGGGAGGCAGGAGACATGTCAGGGCAAGCCCCATCTCTCTGGACCAGCACGAAGGAGCAGAACTCTGCAGGAGACATGCACCCTTCACAGGCACCTCTCTGCTCTGCTGAGCTCCCGGGCTGCTGCCTTGCCTGGGCTGTAGCCACAGGGAGTTTACTGGGGAGATGGTCTCATTTTATTTCTGAGGATTAACTTAAAATAGGACACTTTTAGATTGAACTTTTTTATTCATCTGATCTAAAGCGATGTAAAGCACAGACACAGACACACAGGAGGCAACATGGAGTGTAAATTGGAATACGGTTTTGGCACGGGTGCCTGCGTACAAGGGCTCCAAGTAGTGGAAATCCTCTTAGTCTGCACTTATTCTCCCACCCACTTCTTTCCCTTCTAGGAATTCATTGTTTCTACCACGCATTTGTTCACTAATTTTATGTATCCAGCTACTACGCTCTTTTCCCCATCCACCCTCCCACAATCCACAGCCCTGCTTGCTCTGCAGCTCCATTCTACGGGGCTCCCGCTCTCCCCATCTCCCCGCGTGTCACACACCTCTCTCCACTGGTCTTCCATCACTCCAGCCCATGACACCACCTATCCTTCTGCCCACTCACCCATATGCCAACACCCTCCAACCTACCCCACGGATTTCACAGGCCAAACATCCCCCCTCCAGGTCCACCTGGCAGGGCCACTATGAGTCCTCCCTACCTACCACTGCCACTGCCACTGCATGTTATTTTAAATCAGGTAGAAAGAAGAATGAGTCCAGGTAGAAATGCCATAGTCCACAGTTGACGGTCTAATCTTCACTCATGGGCTTAGCCTTCATCGCCTGCCACAAGGCTGTCCCTCTTCGACACAGCAGGTTCACCAAAGCAGAGAGGTATTTACAACAGCCCTGCATCTCAAATAAACAGCTTCCCCTGGCAGCCACAGGAGAAAGAGGGAAGATTAAGGCAGCATGTACAGATTTTTCTTTGCAGTGCATCTTGAGACCCTCAGTAGGAGCAGCCTGTCTGCAGGCTGCCTGCGAGGGCCCCAGGCAGGTGGGAAATGGGACCTCAAGCACAGGGTGAACATACATATGATGCGCACTAGGATGTCACCTGGGCACTCTGCTAGCCTGGGAGTTGTCTGAACAGCAGGAGCTTGTCACCCTTGGAACCACCACCCAATCCGCAAGGAGAAGATGAGGTGGCCAAGCCTCCTGCAGGGAGTGGAGGTAGGTCTGAGGGTTGGCTAGGTCAGAAGGACCCCAGTACCACTTAATCCAATCAAGCACCAGGAGAGGACATGTCAGACAACTCAGAAAGCAGAGAAGCATCTTTGTGAGTGCAGGGAAAATTAACAGTTGAATAATGCCAACCCAATACACCATCTGTCATCAGTGGGGTTCGATGCCTGAGATCCACAGCACAGACCTCCGCTGTTTGATCTGTGGCATCAAGAACCAGAGGAAAAACCTTACTCACAGTCCCCAACAGCCCAACCACAGTTCAGATGCCAAGCTCTAACAAGTATCCACTGACACTAATAATATTTTTTCACCCCAAGGCTCATAATTGGGACACACTTGGGTTGCTGAGACTGGGTGTATTTTTGACACACTAGAGCAAACTAAAAAAGCTGGAAGCCAGTGCTCCTAAGAGTGGGGACAGTATGGGTTCTCTGAAAGTTCACAAGAGCTTTTTAAGCTTAGAACTAAAACAACTGACTTCTCCTCCTCCTTCTTCTTGAAAATCAAGATTGATCATACTTTGCAGAAATTGCCCATGAAAATTAAATAAAAATCTCTTCTGCCTGAAGCAAAGGTCTGGTCTTCAAAATTTCAGCCTGAATGGTCTGGAAAGCAGCAAAACTGCACACGGTTACAGACAGGCTCTTTCAGTGGGAAGTCTTGCCAACCTTTACAGCAGGCTGGGCTGACAGGTCTGCCTAGGACCACAGGCAGTAACATCGTGTTCCTCTAACCTGAGGGGGAGCTGACAGACTCCTGAAGTGATGGCCCAATGTGAGGCTGTGATCAGCGCTGATGCTGCCACCTGAAGCATCAACCTCCATATATTGGGATTACAAAGTGGGTGCCTCATTTTCCACAGCATTAGACAGAAAGCATATCTTCTCTTTGGAAGATGAAAACAGCCTCAAAAGTGGAATAGCCTGGTGTTCGGTTTTGGTTTAGGGCTCAAAACTGGTAAAATGTTTATTCCCTGAGTCAGGTCAACCTTTGCAACAAGCTGTATTGTGAGTCTCTGCTTACTCATTTAGGATGAATGAACTTCTGTAATGGCCTCTCCCCAGAGACACCTCTGTTTACTCTGCTCATACCCTGATACACATCTTCCCTGCGCTCCTATCTTTGGGTTTGCTGCTGGCCTGGAAGAGCTCTCATCTGCGTGCGAAAGCAGCAGAATAATACCCTTTTGCATTTGCTCTTTCATATCTTTTAATGCTGCCACATTGTAAAGACACAACTGAGAGTCATGACTCCAGAGGGACATCTCCCTCTCCCTAATTTTCAAGCAGAGGTGGCATTTCTCCATCTTCGGTCAGCCAAGATGCCACTTTCTCCTATGCAAGATGCAACTTCTCTCCTACGAAGAGAAACCTATTTCAGAGCCTGGAGGTGCCCAAGGTATGATTTGCTGGCAAGCATCTCATTTAAGATGATCTTAGGAGTTTTCTGGGGAGATTCCATTAAGGGTATTCTCACTCGTGAGCAGAACAAGCCACTGCAGATGTTTATCTTCCGTGTCCTGAAACAGCCACCCCAAAGTACTGTTTGTCCTCAGGAAAGCTTTCTATGGACCAAAGCACAGTAGCTTAAGGGATGTCTCCTTCTCTCCGTGTTTTCTTCACCACTGGTATCAGCTCTGGTCCATGCTCTGCTCCCCGGCACTGCAGAGAGGGCAAAGTCAGTGGCAGTGGAGAGAGCTTGCTCCCTTTGCCAGCCTACCACAACCCTCATGGCACAGCAAAATGCTGTGAGGATCTGCTGTGCACAGAAGCCTTGAGCTGGACTGAGCAAGAACAGGCAGGCTCAAACCAGAGGTTTTAGACTGACAAACAGAGCTGGACAGCAGAAGAGGCAATTGCTGCTGCTGCTGACAGGCAGCATTGCCCGTTTTATCCCTGTGATGTCTGTACCCAGAAACTGTTATGACGGCTGCACAAACAATTAGAAAAAAATATAACTATGAGAGCCCAGATCTCACAGCCCTCAGGAGAAACTTGCACGCTTAACCCATGGCAGCTACTTCTTGTTGGTAAGGGGGCAGGTGGGTGGAAGCTCACTGACATAGCAAGTCATCTTAGAAAGAGCAAGTATTTTTTTTTCCTTGATTTCACAATCCGTACCCATGCAAAGAAGATCCAGGCAGCAGGTGCAGTATGAATGTCTGCCTAGATTATAAACAAAGCACCAAGTTTGCAAGGATGAAGCATTTACATTCCCATTCCCATCACATCTGCAGCACTTCTGAAGAAATGCCAGCTACCAGCAGCACTGGCACAAGCCTTTTGCCCCTCTGCATTACCACTGCCTGTTCCTTCTACCCCTGTTTGGCATAGCAAATCCTTGCTGCACAAAGTCTTGCCTATGGCCACTAATAAAATGGTCCAAAATACGTGTCCAGCTGCAAAGAGGAGGTGAGGAGAAGATGGCAGGAGTCTTCTCCTGACTGAGCACTGAGATGCAGGGAAGTGACTTGTCCGAAGGCTGATGGGAGGCTGGCACAAAGCACTGCATTCCAATGCTCCCAAACGTAGCCCATCCTTCCACCCTGCAGAGGGAGATCATTAGCTGCTTTCCTATGCTTGGTGAGGAAAACCAGCCAGCCATCCCCAGCTCTGTGCACCTGAATGGCCTCATTTCTTCAGTGAGGCGGCTTAAATCAGTTAACAGAACTTAAAGTGAATAGATTTTTAGGTTGAGAGGGTTTCCTTAAGTCTCCAAGAGCAACATTAATTGGGCGGGTGTGCAACCTATCTGGAGGTGCGCATTTAATAAGCAGTCATATATTCGGCTATGCTCAAAAAAAGGGACAGAAAACAGCATGTGGAGAAGATCTGACCAACTCAGCTCTGCTGCTGGGACCTGGCTTTTCTCACCTTCACTGCTCCTTAAACATCACATCCACACAGGTTGTTGCAATGATTTTCCTAGACTTCTATTTTCATCAAAGAGCTCTGAGACACCAAGTGAAGCCCAGAGCCAGGTACTTTGCAAAGCTGACAGAGACAGAGCAACTTGCTGAAAGATGCAGCAAACTGAACGTAATGCTAAGCACTGTGGGGAGGAGATGGGGAGAGGCTGAGGGTTTCTCTGGCCCCATTTCTCAAGGGGCTCATGCTGGCCACTACAGGCATGTAAGGGCTCACTACAGTGAGAGAAAAGTGCAGAACAGGGAAAAGGCTGCATCCCACCATAAATGACCTTTTATTTTTTTTCTCACTGAACTGGGTGATCTGATTTTGCCAGAGGCAAAGGCAAGAGATGAGCCCTCAGAGGAGAGGCTCTCCAGTCCCTCCCCAGCTCCCCACTACAGGCTCACCCCCACAGAAAGCCAGATGAAACCTCCTGAGCATCATGTGAGGCTTTCCACCATGCTGCCCATCCCCAGCCATGCATCAGATGCTCCTGAGCATCATGTGATGGATGCACAGCATGGCCAGCCTCCAGCTGTGTACTAGGACTTTCCTGCACATCACCCCAGGAATTTGTCACACTGCCTCCTGACTTTATCCCCGAGATCCCCATGATGGTTGCAGTGGGGATGAGGCTGAAAAGGGTTTCTGTCAAGCTGTATGCTTGGGCTCACTGCAGTGCTCTCCCATCACAGGCTCTGTTGCACTGCATGTTGCCTCTCCCTCTCCCAAACCCCCTTTTTATTCTGTTTTAGAGAGGAAATAGTTTGGTGACATTATATTCCTCGTGGGACTTCAAATCAAATTCACCTCGGGCAGAATGAAGCAATAACCTCTTCTGTGTCTGATCTGGTAATGACCAGGAATAAATCTGTTTAAAAAGAAAGGAAGTGCAGGGGAGAGTGCAAACAATAAACTGGCAGAGATGATCTGGATTTCATTTTCATTCAGCCACTCGCAAATGGAGTCTCCAGCAAGCTACAGAGAGCCCTGCACAGACATGGATTATTATTATTATTATCATCATTAAATCTACTTGTATTTAGTTCATTTTGAAGAAAACATATGCAGCTTTTGATACGCATGGGACTGGCAGCTTGGAAACAGGAGGCCGCTATTTATTCCCTCCAGCCAGCACCACGCAGGCAGCAAACGACTCCTGCCCACAGTCTTGATGGCATGTCTGAGCCCTGTGCAGGTGCTGCATGGGGCCAGTCTCCCCATACCCATTTGTACCTGATTCCCCTGGGGATGGGGGAAGAGTAGGGATATGCCAGCACCTCCCTCCCAGCTCACCCTCCCTGGCCAGCAGCCACATGGCACCTGCTCCCCAGCCCAGGCTGAGCTGGAGCAGGTGATGGAGGGGAGAAATGCTCCACATCCCTAATTCCTGCCACGGGATCTGGGACAGGCTTCCCTGGCCAGCCTGCTTTCCTTCACACATGGCTTGGCAGCTGACAGGCCAGCTATTAACCCTTCCGCCTCCTGCCAGACCCATGCCTGGGTCAATCATCCCCCACCCCAGCAGCCCAAGCCCCAGGCGATGCTGGAGCACTCTGGGAGCCAGCAGCCAGGCAGCCTCCGACATCCAGGCCTGGGCTGAGCAGCCGTGAGTGCCACCCTGAGGAGGGAGGAAGAGCTTTGCCGTGGGAAGATGCCCACTGGTGTAACAGGGAGCTATGTCCCAGAGAGCGACTTCAGGAAGCTCCATCCAGTCCCACAGGTCTCATGTTCTTCTCATGGTCAAACAGCATCTGTCCCACTGCTACTAGTGACAACTCCCCATGGCCACACCTCCATGGTGGCATCCAGGTCCTTCTGTACTTTCCAGATGATCCCTACATCAGCAGGTTGCTGCTGAGCGAAGTGACCGCCCAAAAGTTGCACTTTTTCCACAAGGAAGAGTTCAGTTTTCTTTCTAGCAGCACATCTCTCCCTCCTTGGCTTGGCTGTGCCAGCCTAGGTGGAGGACCACATCCACTGCCACCTGCGTCTGCTCCTCTCACAGCCACACTAGTCTTCTCTGCTGCCACAGATGTTTGCCTCAGCCATGTCTCATCTCCATGCAGTTTTTCTGCTCCTCACCTGTATGCCTCTCACGTTTTGAAATAGCAGATGTGATTATCTTTTTTTTTTCTCATATTTCTGACTGCCTTTGGTCTCTATGTGTTATTTCTCAGATTTTTATCTGCAAATGCCATTAACAAGAGATTTGTTCCTGCTCCAAGATCTTTCCTGGAAACGCTATTCTGGAAACAACGCAACCTGCTATATCCAACCCCGAATCACCCCATGGCTCTGCACATCTATTGCTTGTCTTCTGATGTGGCCTCTCACCCAATCCCAGTGACAGCGATCCCCAAAAAACCCTTATGAACCTGACCCAAGGAAGGGGATCCCATGAAGAACCATACCTAGGGCTTGACTCAAAGCACGTGCTTTGAACCACCGTGTTTCTTTCATTGTGTGCCAACATATCTCTCAAGCATGCAGTCAGCGAGCATGGTGGCTGGGGCAAAAATCACATGGAGGAGTAGAGGGAGAGAGCATGAGCTATGGTCCATGAACATGGGGAAAACCTCAGCTAAATTTAGCCAGGACAGAAAGAAGGTGGAGGCTGGTTTCAGACTAACGTGGCCCTGGGGCTCTAAGGCTCAGTTTAACTGCCACTGCAAGCCCCTGCTGGGTGTCCTTTCCATATGGCGAAGGGCAGTGTGGGGGGAAGAGGCAAAGGGTGTCGTAAGCAGGGCATCAGCATGATGAGCCAGGACCCGCCGGCAAGGCAGGAGACAGGGCTTTCTGCCACGCCAGGGCTTGCCCCCATCCTCCAGCTCGCAGGTGCCAGCCTGTCGTAGTGAGGCCAGGGATGCAGTTCCTATCCTTCGCCTGCCTTGCCTGCTCAGCCAGAGCTGCCTGGAATGTGCCATGCCTGCAGAGACAGGGGACAGTGCTTCCCATCCCGACTCAAAATGTCTGCGTGCTCCCGCCAGCCAGGGGACATGGTGGCAATGGCAGCAGATGATGAAGGAGGAGATGGAGGGCAGGCAGTGCCTCTCCTCACCAAACCTCCCTGCAGAGGGGTAATGCCCTTGGTGAGAGAGAGAGATTTGGTGTCTCAATCCATGTGGCAAGTTTTAATGGACTGCTTTGCCTATGCAGGTGCAGTTGGAAATACTCTCACTCAAGCCACCTAGCTGGGCCTGCTTCCAAAAAGCAAGTTACTTTTGCCTTGTTAGGCTTTTACATCGAGCAGCGCTTCAGTTTCTCCAGCAAGCAGGTTTCCAAGCAGTCAGGAGCACCTGGAACAACCTGTTTCAATTAGCATTTTACTTATTTATGGAGCTGGTGCTACATCCAATGCCTGCAGGTTGCAAAGGAGCCTCCCAGCTCCCTCGCGCCAGCTGTGGAAAGCACTGTGGGTCAGGGTGCAATGGGATTATGCAGGGAGGTGCCCAGGCTCGCCTACTTTATTTCAAGAATGATTCTGGAGCCGCGCACCATAGCACAGCTCCAGCTTGGTGTGGGTCACCTAGCTCCGCCAGCTCCAGCTGTAGCACCACTAGCTCCAGCTCTTGGGTCACCTAAATGGACTGAAAGCAGGTTTATATGGCAGGGTGGTAAAACCCCACCCATGCACCCATGTCCCATCTACTGTAGGGCACCAGCTGTGCGATGCAGCTCAGCTCAGAGCACGCTCCGGGTTGCAGCCAGCAGCAAGTGAAGTGGCACAGTGTGGAGCAATGCCTTGAAAGACCAGGACTCAGAGTAAACCGCAGCCACCCATCGCAACAGGATGAGTTGCTTGTCTTCTCTTCAGCACTGCTGGAAATAAGGAGGGAATTGTTCTGCCTTTCCCTGCAGAGAGGTGGGGAAGCCTCCGGGATCTTCCAGCAGCACATTGCTTCTGTTGTGCAAGCCTCAGTCCAGCCAGACTGGACAAGTACCCTCATTGCAAGATCCAGATGCCCTTGGAGGCATCCTCAACAGAGATACTCAGGAGGGACTGCTCTGTAGGGCTGCCTCCCTGCACTGCAAGGTGCTGCTGCATCCAGGCAAGTGTATCTGGGGCAGGCAGCAGCAGGGAAATGGCTCACACTGAGGCTGAACATCCAAACCTGACACAGGCACTCTGCAGGACCACCACCACTTGCCAGCACCCATGACAGGCAACCTTTCTGTAGAGAGATGCATACTTATTCTGCTGTTCCTGACCTCCAAAGCACCCAAGAAACATGAGCTGTCTCACAACACTGTTCCAGTGGACAGATGCTCCAGAATTGCTAACCTCTTTCCATAGTTTAGCATCCTCCTTGTCAAATCTATCCCATCTCCTCCTCAGCAAGGAGCAACACAAATAATCTTTGGTCACCCCATCTGCTCCTGATCCTGCAGCTCTCCCCAGAGATTTGCCACCATCTCAATTGGGCTGAAAACTCCCTGGGCAGGAGCCAGTTTTGCTGCCTGTTGGTAAAAAGCCACATGCACCTCTGTGCCATCATAAAGTCTGCTAAAAGGCACCATGACCTGAGCACAAGGTCACTGCCTGGGAAAGCGATCATGAGAATTTCTGCTCTCAGTGAAAGCTCATCACGTGAAATGGGCTGAGTCTCCAGCTTGCCCTGGGGAGATGATGGACCACCCATGCCATGAGCAGGATAAAGGCAAATGAGATCTCAGGAGATGGCAGACAAAGTGCTTCCAGTGTGTGCAAGAGCATGTGAAAGGAAGGACTCTCACAGAGACCACGAGGAGGGAGAGCCCTTCACCACCAGAAGAGTTTGGCTTGTAGAGCCTGGCGATAGAAAGGCTAAGTACGGATGCGATTGCAGTCTATAAATACACCCAGGGGAAAACACCAGGGAGGGAAAAGCACCATTTAAACTGAAGGGCACAAGAGCACAAAAGCAAATGGATAAAAAACCAGCCACGAAAAGATTTACAGTGGAAGGCCCTGACTGTTGGAGCCGCTGAACCCTCTCCCAGAGGGAGAGAGAAGGGCAAAAAAGCCATGAACTAGTCTTTTTGCGGCAAAGTTAAACCAATTTATGGAAGGGGCCATAAAGGGTCTGATGCTTGTGACATGCTGAGATAGGACTTCAGTGCCCACAAGGACCCCTCTTGGTCTCTAGTTAAAAAAATGACCAAAACCACAACTAAATATCTGGGGTGAGCTTGTGGCTCCCCGGCTTTGTGGAGGGAGAGATGCTCGGGAGGACAGACAAGACCAAGCTGGTGAAAAAGCAGAAGGAACTTGTATTTTGGGAGAGAAGAGGTGCACAGATAGCCTTGCACCACGGTGGCTAGGCCAGCCTCACTTGCTGGACCACTGACCCAGAGCACCTCCAGCTCCTTCAAAAGGACTTTAATTTCCACAGCCAAGTGAGGTGCCTGGGGTAAATCCTGTCCTCTCCTCTGTCAAGGTCAGACAGGCAGGGGGAAACAACGTGGGGTCCCAAAGAGATGCCAGTTCCCAGGAAACAGTCCTTGACCAGGGAAACCTTGCAGGGTGCATTGCTGAGCTTGGTAAGCAAGCCGACAGTGTCCGAGACACTCTGAAGCTGAGTAGGTGCCTAATTAAAAAATAAACATATTTCCTGTTCTCTCTCCCTCACCTGGCGCCTCTGGGAAGCCAAAAATCCCGCAGTGCTCAGATGAAGGGGAAAAAAAAACCCCACCAGACTGAAAGGGAGAAAGAGGAAATTCTGCCACAGAGACTAGCAATGGGAGAGCCTTTTGTAGATCACATCATGTCCATCATCCCTGGGCACACAGGCTGGCCTGACTCCACCCGCCCAGGAGTGGGGGGTACGCAGACCCCCTCGCCCAGTGCCCAGTGGCAGCCCCGGCACAGCCAGTCCGCTCCCGGCTTGTTACCGTACGGTAAACAAGCTTGGGCAGATGGAGGATGGACAGACCTCCCGCATTAACCACGTCCTCAGCTGTCTAGGGGCTCTCTGGCCGCCCTCCGAGTCATGTCACCCAGAGGGAACATCACTCACCCACCCAGCCGGGAGCACAAGAGCTGCCTCCCCACCGCCGGCAGCAAGCTGGGACACCTTCCTTTCCCTCCTCGTTTCCCCGGCCTGGCACTGTTTTTATTTTATTTTCCCAAAGCCAGCCTGACGTCTCTCCTCCCAGCTCCGGTGCGCATGTGTCTCCTCTGCTCTCTCCCTGCCCTCCCTTCTCCGCTCCCAGCCGAGACCTCAATCTCTCCCCCGCTGGCTCGGTGCTGCAGCTCTCGCTCCCTTAATCCCAATGACCTTCTTGCACATACACAGACACGCCAGCCCCATGGGCCGCCATGGGATCGGCGTCACGGGAAGAGGGAGAGACCCTCCCCCCTGGCACCCCACACCCTCCTCACCCACCCCCGTTAGACCCCCCCTTCCCCCCTGCTCCCTTCCTCAACAAATTACAGAGAGGAAAGCATAATAGGGAAGGGTGGTTGGGGGGGTGAGAGGATGAGGATAAAACACAGAGTGACCTCCAGCTCCCACAGCCCCCCCAACTCACCCTAGCACAGCCAGAGCCCAGCACCCCCTGAGCCCCAACCTGCTGGGGAGCTATGCCAGAACTGCAGCATCACTCCCAGCCCCCCCTGCCCCGTCACCCCACATCCCACTGCCTCCCCACCCACACCATAAACCCACCAGCATGGGGGGGCCTGTGTGTGGGAGAAAACCCCACCACCCCCCCTCAAAAAAGCATGGATGGAGACAGGGTCATGGTCCAACCTGGCTCACCCCTTCCTCCCCAGGGAAGAAACCCCAAATCCGAGTGCTCTCACCCCATATGGCCCTATATCCATACATATGGCTATATATGTACATACAGCTGTACATCTGTGTGTGCACATATATGTGGATGTATATAGACATTTGGAGATATATAAACCCAGAGCTGGATCCGTATATCCAAACATACATGCATACATATACACAGAGCTATCTCCATGAATGCTTATGGAGATGTATCATGTATGTGTGTGCATGGATATGGATACATGGAGACATATCAATGGACATACGCATATCTATATATGTGGATACATATGCAAACATATAAAAATAGGTAAGAATATATAAAATATAATAAATATGCAGCATATAACATCATGATTTTTTATATCTATATAAAACATACAGGCAGGTATGCAGAGAGGTCGGGGTTGGGGCCAGTGGCGCCCACCCGCCCCGGCGGGGAGCCCCGCGCCCGTCCCCCCCGCAGGCCGGCGGGACGCCCCCCGCCCCGCTGCCGCTGCCGGGGGCGGCGGGGGGTCCTTACCCAGGAGAGGAGCCGCAGGAGGGTGTGCGGCTGCCGGATGAAGGCGTGCGGGTCGAAGGCGCCGCCGGCTTTCCCCGCTCCGAAGGCGCCCCCGTCCATGGCGGCGCGGGGGTGGGCGGGAGCCGGGCGGGGGGCTCGGCGGGCGGTGCCGGGCTGCGCCGAGCCGTGCCGGGCTGCGCCGAGCCGCGCCGCGCCGAACCGAGCCGAGCCGAGCCGCGCCGAGCCGCGCCGAGCCGAGCCGAGCCGTGCCTGGCAGCCCGGCGGCGGCGGCGGCGACGAGCCGCGCGCTCCCGCCCACGGGGACGCGCCGCGCCGGGAGCGCGCCCCCACCCCCTTTCCCCCGGCACATCGCGCGGGGAGGGCGGGGGGAGAAGTGGGCACGTCTCGGGGGGAGGCGTGGGGTGGCCGTGGGACAGGAGGGGGAGGATGGGTGCTTGGGGGCGGGTGTGGGAGGGTGCAGGCACGGCGGGTGCAGCATGGAGGGGTGCGGTGTGCTGGGGAAGGGGGAACACCTCCCCAGTACAAAGGCACCCCCCGCACCACCATCACCACAAAGGGAGAGGGAGGCAGGGGTGCTGCTCCGCTTGGTTTTGGTAGGGCCTAGCAAAAGTGCGGGGCCAGGCCCCCCCAGCTCACACCCTCTACCCCCATCACCTCTCTGCCACGCAGCCCAACATAAGAGGGGCAAGGCTGGCCCCCCCTGGGTGAGACCCGCTTATCCAAGGGGAGCAGTCGGTAGTGCTACCTGGGTGCAGGCAGCTGCCTGCACTCCTGCAAGGTGCCTGCTCCCAGGCAGAGGTGCCCGGTGAGCCTCAAAATCGCACTGCAGCAGTGCCTCAGGCTCTCATTTCCAGCATCCCTCACCCTCAGACACCACGTCCCTGGGAGGGGGCAGCAGGAAAAAGGCCCTTTGCAAACATGGGGAGTCCAGATTTTGGGGAGACCCCCTGACTCCGGGAGGCAGAGACTGCAGGATATGCACCTTGCATCTCTGAGGCTGCAGCCTGGGCCTCCCTGGTGTCCACCATGGCCACCAGCACAGCCAGGAGGGGACACCTGGGGAGAAGACATCCAGCCTTAGAGGTGGCTCAAGCTCCTTGGCCTGTGCCTTTTGCGCAGAGCAGCTGCTTACCAACAGTCCACTGGCTTCTGCAGGGTCCCCAACAATCTATATTAATAGGACTGAAATTAAAAGCAAGCCCTTGGGTTGTAATGTGGCTCCCTAAGCTCGTCAGCAGAAGCCAAAACCGTTTTGAGTCTGCTTGTCCACTTCAGCCTGAACACAACTGAAACTCAACTGCTCAAATGCTTCAGCTGAGCAGATGCTCTGCATCGCGTTTCCACCGGGTGTGCCACGGGACATCTCTAGATCTTCATTAGGGAGATACTCAACTCAAACCAGGCAGCAGCTTTGCTGGTAGCAGCCAGCCAAAGGGTGAGGTGGGAACGCTGTGAGCCCTTTGTAAGGTCTTACAGCTCCAGGACATCTTTGAAGGTCCCAGAAATATAAAAGTCCCCACGGTGAAAGCTAAATCCCCATGAATTGGGGGAGATGAATGAAAGAGGGGAGACAGGTGAAGAAGGGAGAGGTTTGGTTTTGATAAATAGGTGTCCAAAGTGCGCCGGTGTTCTGGATGAACAGGGTTTGGACCTGGACAGACAAGCCAGGTACACAGCAAAACCAGCTGCTTCCACTCTGGACCAGTGATGGTGCTGCATCCAACCATCAGCACAGAGGCTGACGAAGCAGAAGGACTGGCTGGATGGCTTACATCCCACTCACCCCCAGGTCACACCTATGCAGAGAGTCTGATTAGCAGCAACAGAGCAAAGGGCAGAGCAGTGAGATGGGGAATGTGCTTGACCACCATTTCATTCTGCCCGAGACCGAATCCATTTTCTTGGCAGAGTCTACGAATTGGCTTCGTGACTTGAGAGCTCAGTGCAGGAGCTAGAGGCAAATGTATGGGAGAGAGAAAAAAGCATTTAAAGCCCACCCTTGGTCGTCCATTAGGAGTAGCACCCTAAAGGAGCCATCCCCCATCCTTTGTGGGGCACCTTCTGAGTGACAGGTTGGAGGTAGGGGGTGGATGCTCCCCCATCACATCCAGCCATAGAATCATAGAATGGTTTGGGTTGGAAGGGACTTTTAGAGGTCATATAGTCCAATCCCCCTTCAATGAGCAGGGCCATCTTCAACTAGATCAGATTGCTCAGAGCCTTGTCCAATCTGACCTTGAATATTTCCAGGGATGAGGCAGCTCTGTTTTGGGAAGATGAGTGCAGTGCCAGCACGGCTGGATCCTCAGCCCTCCAGTTCATACTTATTCCCTTCCCACTGTCTGCCAGGTTAGGCTAGGCAATGAAACATCCTCCAAATGAGGCACCTCTTGGTCTGTATGGGCTTTTTGACACAGGTTTGCATGCAGAGTCCCTCCAGCAAAGCCTCCAGGCTTGGGTTTTACTTTACCTGCAGGAACTGGAGTTGAGGAGAGGAGGTGGAAGGTCTCTGGGAGTTGATTAAATGTGTTTAACACTTGGATATGCCCTCCTTAATTATTTCACGCTAGCTGGGTAACCAGCCCCCCCCATGCTGAATGGCTTAGCTGTGTTACGCCTGGGCAGCTGGGGCAGGATTTGGCTCTATAGGTAGGTGTTTGCTTAAACTAATTAATGTTTGCAGTAACTTGATGTAACCATAACGTGCAGCACTTACATTGCATGTTACGGGTCAGCATCCCCATGGCGGGAATTTGGATGGCTTCCATGTGGTGCCATGGTCCCTGGTGGGGAGGGAGAAATCAGGGCAGGAGGCATCCCCGGGGCACCAATCTCCCCATGGTGTTGTGTTTGTCAAACACATCCTTCTCCATTAGGCCCAGGAGACCCTGAGGGCAAACTCCAAGTGCCTGGTGTGTGGGAAGCTCCAGCCCACCAAGCACTGGATACCATCACCTTCATGGCTTTGGGTATGCATCCCCTTTTGTACCACAGGCAGTGGTGGATTAAGGCCCATGTTCCTTATAATTACCTACTTATTCTCAATTTATTCAGTCTCTGTATGTGGTGGGGGTGGATCTTACTACTCAGCAGTTTCCTTGTTTTCCACAGATAACCTCGTGGATAGATCTACTACCATCTCCACCACCCAGCAGCTTCATCGGCTTCGTGTCCTGCATCCTCACCCCAGAGAGGGGCTGTGGGTAGCAGGATGTGGCCATCAGCTGAGCTGGCTGGGCTCTTAGGTTTACCAGCCACCTGGATGCCTGATGCCGTGACAGTTATCTGAAGCTGGGCTTCAACCCGTATTACCTCAGCTGAGGCTCTCAATGATGCAACGTTACACCCCAACATTTTGAGTGAGCAGCCAGGAGTCATTCCTCCAAAGGGACTGGCCTTCGGCTGCTGGACCATGGGCTGGATGAAGCCCTCAGCTCTCCCAGCCACCAGGTGCATGTGTCCTGTCTCCAGTGATGTCAGAAATCAGGTATGCATCTCAAGAGGCTGGGAGGGTGCCTGTCCTGTGGTGGTCCTTGGAAAGACCACGTCTCACAACATCACTTTCTTGATACCTCCTCACCTGGTCTTTAGCCAGCCCAGCCCAACCAGCCAGCCAGCTGGGCAAAGCAGGCAGCTCTGTCCGGCCCCATTACCCTCTCCTGCCTCTCAGATGTGTGTTGATTCCAGATCCTTTAGGGTGGTCTTCCTTCTTCCTCCTTGGACAGGAGGTGCAGGATTTCTGGCTGAGAACCAGAACCGCTTCAGAGGACGTTTCAGCCGGAGCTGTGCATCACATCAGTTATCCCGCAGGAGTGCTTGCACGGTTCCCAATCCAGGGAAGTCTGAGGGAGCTTCTTCAGCCTGGTCCTATCTGATTTCCCAGCATTAATGGAGAGAGAGTGAATAATTTATTTCCTGTCCCCCAGCTCTCTCCCTGTTCAGGTTTCACCTCAGCTCTGCTTCACCCCTATGCTGAAGAGATGCTCCAGTGCCAGCTCCCGTGTTGGCAAGTTTCCGACGTGGGCCGAGCCGGCCAAGATCTCCCAGAGACACGGCTGGTCCTGGCGGTGCTTACCCGTGTGCCAGAACAGCAGTAAATAGAGCAAGAGAAATAATAGCATGAATAATGACAGCTCCAGACAGGTTCCACAGGAAGTCTTATTTTCAGTTCCTCTTTCACAGCATAACTTTAGCATCTACATTGGTCTTATTGTTTATTATTAATTCAACAGTGGCACACAGACGTCCTGATTGAGTTTGGAGCTGCGCTGTACCAAGCACCGTGGGAATACGCAGCAGGACGCAGCCCCTGAAAAGCACACCATCAGCTCGAGAACGTGTCCCTGCATGATAGGAGAGAAATTACTTCATGTCTTTTTCTATTTTGAGATATATGCAAAAGTAATGGGTGCCAATGTTAGCAATGAAATCTATTTAATCTTATTAAAATTTTTTTTTCTTTCTTCTTACTGTGTTTCTTCACATTGCCTAACACCTTTTGCAAGCTGCGATGATTTGTCAAGTGCCTTTTGACTCAGGGGTCATTACAGATTCCTATAACTCTGGAGCTGTTTAATATAACTAGTTAAACACTACGTGGGGATGCTCTGCGAGGTAAGTACTCACTCCCAGCTTGGATAAGCACATAATTTTTGTGGAAAGGAAACCTCTAGCCTATTCAAGGAGGAAGACTGCTGTGGGACATGCCTTCTGTTGCTATATACATCTGAACAATGGCATGGGGACATCATGGTTTTGCATAATGTGATAAAGAACGGCACTTAAACATTTACGTGAGGAGTTTCATGTATTTCATTACGTTCCTCCCTTTCCTTTTGCTGTTTTAAACTGTAGTGCAACATTATCTGTTACGACCTGTAAGTGCAGACACTTACATTTTCACGAAACTCCGCCCGGTATCTTTCGCACGTTGTTTTTTCAGCGGCCCGGCAGCGCCAGCGCCAGCGCCCCCCACCGACGGCCGCGTCCCACCTTTCTTGGCCCCGTTCCCCCCCCGTAGCGTCCCGCGCGCGCCGCCTCGCCCACCTCTCGCGAGAGCGGCGCGCCCTGCGCAGCGCGTCACGGGGGCGGGGCGCTTATAAAAGACGCGCGCGGGGAGGGTCCGGCCCTTCCGGCCCGGCGCGGGACGAGATGGTGGGTGCTGCTGGCCGGGCCCGGCCGCGCCATCCCGCGGCTATCGGCGCCATCCTGCCCCCGGCGGCTGCCCGGCCCAGCTGCCGCCGCACCAGCGCCCTGCGGGAGGCGGCGCGGGGCCCTTTGCGGGGCTCGGGCGCGGCAGGCGCCGGGGGCGGGCCGGGCTTTGCCTTGGGGCCGCCGGCCGGGCCTGCTCGGGGTGGGGGCGGCGGGGAGGGCCCTGTGCCCGTCGCGGGGGTCGCTGCCCCACGTTTGGGGTGGGGCGGCTGCTCTCTAGAGAGCTGCCGGCAGGAACGGCGGCTCGAGCGGGCGGGCGGGCCGCAGTGCGGGGAGGGCCCGGGGGGCGGCCAGCGGGAGGCTTCTGCGGCCCCGCCAGCGCAGCGAGGCCGTGGGGGATGCGAGCGCGCAGGGTGCTCGGTCTAATAACACAGTTCACTGCCTTTCATCTGTGGGATCAAGTTTCGTGTTTGATAATGTCATTCATACGCGAAGGTATTGTACTGGCAGCCTTTGCGTAGGTGTCAAAATTTAGTTGTGCCGAGCCCTGCCGCAAGATTTGTAATCCGAACAAAGCCCTTTTTTGGGGCTGGTAAACTTTGTCTGCTTAAGGCAACTTGTGTTGAGTATTTTTTAAAAAGTGAGACCTGTTTCTTAGCTGTTGGTTGTTAGCTCCGTGTTTAGCTGTACAATCCTTTTTTTTAAATTTGGTTGTCAGATTGGATGGGCAATTCTTTGTTGGGCTGAGTTATCCGGGTAGAACCCAGCCTTGCTGGGCTCTCTGGTTACAGAGGGAGGCTGCAGGGCTGGTAGTTGAGGAAAACGGCTTAGAAAAAAACATGCATTTCCACCCAAAGTGACTGACCCAAATGTGGATGTTGAAATGCTGTTTTACTGCAGCTTTTCAAACCGAAATTGTTTTTATAATGCTTATTTTCATAGTGTTATCAGTTTGTTGGAACACTGTAAAATTATCTGTGCTTCTTCATTTTCTAGGCTTCTGGGGTACGTTGAAATTCTGGTGGCACGCTATGGCTGAACTACAGCTTGTGTGGTTCCTTAACTAGAATGGGACTTGGTGATGTCTTAAAATAAGCTTGAAAGGGAGGGAATGTTGAGGAAATCTAGGAAGAACATAGTTGGGGCATGAGGATTATATTCTTATAACACTGTGATGGGATGCAAAAGCCAAACAGCTGATACTGAGAAGAATTTGTAGAATGCAGGTTGTCTTGTGTATAGATAATATTCATGTTTCAAGAAGAGAATTGGCCTTGGCCCTCGAGTGCATATAATGAATCTCTATAGCAGGCCCTAATTATTTTCTCTCTCTAGTCTCACCGCAAGTTCTCAGCTCCAAGGCACGGGTCTCTGGGCTTCCTGCCCCGCAAGCGCAGTAGCAGGCACAGGGGCAAGGTGAAGAGCTTTCCCAAAGATGATCCCAGCAAGCCTGTCCATCTCACTGCCTTCTTGGGGTACAAAGCTGGCATGACCCACATTGTCCGTGAAGTCGACAGACCTGGATCCAGTATGTATTAATGTTCCTCTTAATAGAGGAGGTGGTTTTATCCTTATGAATGGCAGAAGATGACTTATTTGTTAATAGCTTTGGATTTTAGTCCTGGCTTGACTTTACCCTGTTCAGAGTCCTTGAGTGGGCGGGGTATAAAGCACCCAAACTCCTCCCACTTCAATGTGAGTGATGTCCCAGCAGTAAGACTTAATGTCTAGCAGTGTCTGTCCTGTTAATGGTCGTCTTTCTGAGAATCCCAGTGACCTGATGGTTTGGTTTAGCTGTACTGTAACTGGCTGCTTAGGATGACCTCTCGATGGGTGAACAGAAGTAAATTGCCGTTGGTGGGTTTTTTTGCTGATTGTCCAATCCTGAATGTGGTTCTGTTACTCGCTATTGTCCATTTTGCCTGTTGGGCTTTGCTGTGCTTCCTACTGAGCCAGCCTCAAATTTCTGCAAGGCATTAAATTGTAACTTAAGAGTTGGTCGCTCTACCATGCATCATCTTTGCCTTTGTGAAAAGAACTAGAGTTATTTAACTTTTCATGTGAAGGATTTACGAGTGAGAACAGGTGATGTATAATAGTTGTTGCTGGTGTTAATTGTTGTGCTGTATTTCTGTCTTCATCCAGAGGTGAACAAGAAGGAGGTGGTTGAGGCAGTCACTATAGTAGAGACTCCTCCCATGGTCATCGTGGGCATTGTGGGATACGTGCAGACTCCTCGTGGTCTCCGTAGCTTCAAGACCATCTTTGCTGAGCACATCAGTGATGAGTGTAAGCGTCGCTTCTACAAGAACTGGTAAGAGAGCAGGGCTTTTGCTTGTCTTAATCTCATGCCATGGCTTATTTTTTCTGCTGGGTGGCAGATTATGCTAGTGCAGCTTTTTGAAGAGGCTTTTTAGCAATTAGCGTTTGGCCTTGATGAACTGGCCTAATAATGGGATATGCTGTAGGAATGGCTCTGGGAGGGTGACAGCATAATGTTAGTGTGGTTCTTGGCGTAGGGGTGACAGTGTTGGTTTTTGCCTGAGATCTCCTTAACAGGCTACACATGATGATACTCCGACGGGCGGACATAAGGAAATCGCCTCCGGCGCTTCTTGTTGAGTGTCGAGTCCTGACTGTAGCCCTGTTTTTTTAGGAAAGGGGAAGACAAATGTTAACTTCTGATTACTGTTCCAGGCACTGTTGTGATTCAAAGTATGCACATTTGCCCAAGTGAGGCTCCAGTGTCTAGAGCTTACAGCCTGTTCATGAACTTTACAGGCTGAAAAGACATCAGAGCAATAATGATGACAAGGGTGTCACAGTAATGACCTTGCTGTCAGGCATAGCTTGGGGCTTACAAGGGGGGAAATTACAGTATTCTGAAGCAGATAGCAGTTATTTGACAATTGCTTTAAAGATCTGTTTTTTTCTGTTACTGTTTGACATTTCTCTACAGTCTTTTGTCTTCTGTACTGTGAATATTAATGTGCTTTGGAATTCATGGCAGCTCCGCTCAGCTCTGGCATCTTTGTCACTGTCTGATGAGCTCCAGGCTCCGCTTGCCAGTGGAAAAGAGTCCTTAGAAGCTGGCAATGAGCCGAAACCAGCTGAGGTGGCAGCCCCTTCCGCTCATCCCCGCTTCCCTGGGGGATTGATGAAGGGCTTAGCCAAACCTTGTCTCTGCTCTGCTCCTGAAGGCACAAGTCCAAGAAGAAGGCCTTCACCAAATACTGCAAGAAATGGCAGGATGAGGAGGGCAAAAAGCAGCTGGAGAAAGATTTCAATAGCATGAAGAAATACTGCCAGGTTATTAGAGTCATGGCTCACACTCAGGTAAGTGTCTGAGGGACTCAGGTGTACGCTGGAAACAACCAAGAGAGCAAGCATAGCACTGGATCCATCTCTGTAGGGAGATTTCTGCTGTCCCCTGCATCCTGATGCTGACTGTTAAGCACAAGACAAATACCGTCACTCCTCATTCTGTACAAAGTGTGTGCTCACAGGGTGATTGAGGGCAACTGCTGGCAGTCTTCTCAAGCAGTGTCCAAAAGACTGAACCATAGTAGGAACTTCTTGGACTCAGTCCTTTGCTGATATCATGTAGACCTGGGCTCTCTTAATTCCAGCTACAAATAAAAACAGGCTAAACATTTAATTCTGGGGTTTGTGTGGTCAGCATCATTTCAGGCTATGTTCTATTGGGACTGCAAATACTCAGAAGCTTTTGTTGGCTTCTGTTGTTCAACTGGAGGTGTACTCCTCAGTGGTGTGGTGGTGACTCCCTAGCCATCAGTGCTTTGCCAGACTTTCTTGGGAGATGTAATTAAATCTGAATTGTCTGTAAGTGCAGTAAGATGTCTAGTTATGACATTGCTAATTTTACTAGAATCATTTTTCCATACTAGACAGCAAAGGCAGTATTGCAGCTGCTGTTGATACTCTTATCAGTCCTTCTGTGCTAAATACAGTAGAAGTAACTGCAAATGTGACCCTACCCAAAGTGTCCTTCCGTGTGGCAGGCTTTATCAAAGAGTCATAGAATGGTTTGGGTTGGAAGGGACTTTTAAAGATCATGTAGTCCAACCCCCTTGCCGTGGGCAGGGACATCGTTCACTAGATCAGGTTGCTCGAAGCCCTGACTTTGAACGCTTCCAATAATAGAGCATCTTCTTCCCTGGGCAGCCTGTGCCAGTGTCTCACCACCCTCATGATGAAAAATTTCTTCTTTATGTCCAATCTAAATTTATTCTCTTTCAGTTTAAAACTATTGCCCTGTGTTATCTTCTGTCCTTCCTGGATGGAGTGTGCCTGGTGACTGTGGGGTTAGAGAATTCTGTATTCCTGTGGGTGGCATATAACTTCCAGATACTGTGACTTGTCATTTAAGCCATAATGCAGCCTTCCCCTTTAGTGTAGGGCCTTTTACTTCAGTATGTTGAAGTTGTGTATCTTGAAAAAGGATATGTTTAGTTAGAGAAACAGATTAGGTCAGGACTAGAAGGTTACTGGGCTAGTTAATAGAAGGTCTGTCTTGGAAGAGCAGGAGCTAAATTTCATCCTTTCTGTTTTCTAGATGCGTTTGCTTCCCCTGAGACAGAAGAAGTCTCACCTGATGGAGATCCAGGTGAACGGTGGCAGTGTTGCTGAGAAAGTGGACTGGGCCCGGGAGAAGCTGGAACAGCAGGTGCCTGTGTCTACTGTCTTTGGCCAGGATGAGATGATAGATGTCATTGGAGTCACCAAGGGCAAGGGATATAAAGGTAAATTCATGGAAGTTCTCCTCTTTGTGATCGGATACAGTTTTTAATGAAATTCTAGCCTTGAGTTTTCACAAGTGTGTGGGCTAAGAGCTGAGGAGGTGAATCCATACTGCTGTCACAGTTCAATGATGAGACCATGGAATGAGCGCTGGGCACAGCGCCTGACATCCGTGAGGAGCCATTCCATGCTGCCTTCCTTCTGAGAACACAACCCAGGGACAGCTGGGGAGGGAGCCTGGGCGGTTCAGGGGCAGGGTGCTTCACCAGGAAATGTGTTTAATTCCTGGGATGGTGGGTCTGGGCTTCCCTTTTGTTGCTTGGGGACAGCAGCTTGAAAGGTGGCGTAAACTCTAGTTGAACAATTTGGTGACATCTCAGCTTGACAGCAGTTATCAACACTGCTTTGGTTTCTTCCAGGTGTTACCAGCCGTTGGCACACCAAAAAGCTGCCCCGCAAGACTCACAGGGGTCTGCGCAAAGTGGCCTGCATTGGTGCGTGGCACCCTGCTCGCGTGGCTTTCTCTGTGGCCAGGGCTGGTCAGAAGGGGTATCACCATCGGACTGAAATCAATAAGAAGGTTTGTGTCTCTGAACTGCTGGGAAGAAACAAGAGCTGACTGAGGTCACTTGCTGCATGACAGTGGAGAGTTTTACTTTGTATGCTTTGTTTGCTTGAATGTCATCTTGGGGGCAGTAACCATAGTCCATTATGTTGGATAACCATAAAATTCCTGTATGGCCACATGATTTCAAAGTGCAACAGACATATTTCTCCAACCCTATGTGAAATTCTTTACGTTTTGGCTGATGACAGGCCTTTTCTCCTACCCTTTGCTAAGTAGAAATTCTTGATGTTTTTAGATCTACAAGATTGGCCAGGGTTACCAAATCAAGGATGGAAAGCTGATCAAAAACAATGCATCAACTGATTATGACTTGTCTGACAAGAGCATTAACCCTCTGGTGAGTTGTTGCAGCTCTATAGAGAGTGCTTGTGAACTGCAGTCTTAAGAGGCAAATGGGCCTGGTGTAAGTTGCAAAATGGTTGAATGAGCTCTTGAGATAAAACTGCTGCTGTGGGAGGTGGTGTTGCTTAGTCATTCTCAGTATTGACTTGTGTAACTTGCTAATTGCATTTGATATGTGGCAACAGTGTAGAGAAATGTTACAAACCTAGAAATGGTACTTGTAAATAAGGAATAACTTAGGGAGAGCAGCTTTTGCTGTTTTGTCGGCCTCTTCTTGTGGCAGCTGTTCTTTGCAAAAGCCTTACAGCAACAAGTAAATAGCTGTATTGAGAAACTTGCTCAGTGAAAGGTAATATTGGAAAGAGGATTTTGGTGAATGTGGGAATGGCTGAGACTTGGAAGTGATGCGAGACCATCAGGCTGTGGTCACTGGTCCTGCTTATACAGAGTGCTAACTGTTTTCCTTGTGCAGGGAGGCTTTGTCCACTATGGTGAGGTGACCAATGACTTCATCATGCTGAAAGGTTGTGTTGTTGGGACCAAGAAGAGGGTCCTAACCCTGCGCAAGGTGAGTACTGCAACCTGCTGTCAAATGGGCTGGAACAGCTTGAGTTAGCTGCACTGCCTCTGGTATGGGTGTTGCTTGCTGCTGTGGGGGTTCATGTAGCCAGCTAGAAAGACAAGCCCCATGCACACAAACCTGCCTCATATTAATGGCTTTGGGAGCAGCGTGAGGTCCTTTTCCCAGTCCAGTCCAGGGCTGTTTGTAGTGAAGGGCATGCTTTAGGGTTGAGAGTTCTTTGGGACCGTAAGGACACTGGCAGGCAGACTTGGGCTCGCCTGCTGGTGTGAGTGGACCAGTCTTCAACCTTGAAGGCCAAAGGTGCGGACTGGCTTATTAGTAAGTGCTCCTTGCTCATAATAGCAGCTGCAGTGTGAGATCAGAGTGACTTGGGAGGTGGCAAGAAGTAGCCAGCATGCTGGCAGGGTGCTGCTGCATACTCACCTGGCATCTCTTGTGTAGTCCCTGCTTGTGCAGACCAAGCGCCGGGCCCTGGAGAAGATTGACTTGAAGTTCATTGACACAACCTCCAAATTTGGTCATGGCCGCTTCCAGACAGCTGAGGAGAAGAAGGCTTTCATGGTAAGGACAGTCTGAAGCTGGCAGCTTCGTGTTGTGTATCTGTATTGTCTTTCAGCTAATGGCAGTTGGAATCTTGACCTTTGGGCTGTTTTAGGGCCAAGATTTCTGCGAAACAAAGTGTTTAGCTTCAGTTCAGAGGGTTCATCCTGCCAACTTGGTTATCACCACAGCGGGGGCTGGGGTCTTGTTGTTTGGTGCCTGAGCGGTGTTGCCATGTTTGGGCACAAGTCATTTGCTGATGAGGCATGGAACAAGCATGGAAAGCACGGAGCTGTATCTGACACCCATGGGGAGTGGCTCTGCTCTGCGTTTCTCCTGAGCAGCTCCGGACCCAGACGATGGTGCTCACAGCGGGCTGGGGTGGCATCCTCAATTTGTCACTTGCTGGAGGAAGCAAGTCGGGAGTCTGGGGTGTGAGGCCCTTGGGGGGTCAGAGCAGTTCAGCTGCCCAGGGGCTGCATGGGAGCTTCCCCACAAGGTGGCACCAGCGTTTCTTTTACAAAGTCATCGATCTGGTGCAGTGTGGCTGTGCCAAGTTCAGCTTTTGCCCAAAACCTGTAGCTGTGGGTGTGGGGCTTGGGATTTCCAGTGGGCTGCAACATTGAGGGCTTTTTTTAGCTTAATTTCTTGGCAGTGAGAGGAGAAGAAATTACGGCATTGAAATAGGGATGTGATGTGATCTTTGCAGACTGCTGTTTTCATAGTTTCTTTTTGGTTCTTTTTTTCAGGGACCACTCAAGAAAGATCGTATTGCAAAAGAGGAGACAGCTTAATGTGTGTAATGGTCTTGTCCTGTGTCCTGTGTGGTCTCAGGTGGAAAAATAAATATTTTAAAGAAATTAACTTTGCCTCTTGGTTTATACATAGCTGCCTGAAGTCTGGTACTCTCACTGCAGGCCCTGTGTGTGGGACCAACCAAACCAAAGAAGCAAATAAAGCTCAAATTCATGAGCATCCAACTCATAGCAGTGTTCCTGTAACGAGAAAGAAGCTGTCGCTGGTTTTGGAGAGCAGAGATTTTGGGGCATAGCAAGGCTCCTCTGGTTGGTTGTGTAAAATAGTAAAGCGACAGGAGCCCTGCATGTGTTTGCAATACTGAGGTATTATTCCACATATTAAATTGTCTGCTGGATGGCTAGGGAGCTCCTTTGAGTCAAACAGGTCTTGAAATAATGAAACTGCTTCAGATAGTTGAAATGTCACTAAATTTTAGGTAGGTGGCTCATGCTGGCTGTTGCTGTGGAAACCTTCCAGTTTCTGTCTGACAGAGGATGTAACCTGCTTACTGTTAGCAAATGCAGTTTATTGCTGTTCCTGAGAGCAGGTAATGTGACAAATTGCTACTTTGCAGCAGCTCAGGATCCATTTCCCAACCCTGCCAAAAGGCTCTGCCTGGTGCTGGGAAACAGGCTGCCCTGGGAGGGGATGAGGGGTGACTTTTCTGCCTCCCACCCTCCGAGGAAGAGGGAGAGCTGTGAGTGCTGCTTGTGTGTTACTGCATGGTTCAAAATACTGTCAGCTCCTGGGGAGACAGTTTGGCTGGTGTTCCCAGCTGAGACCGACGGTGAGGGGCAGCTGAGACTGGGACTGGCTCTGTGTAGAGCACCAGCCCTGACCGAATCACCGCAGTAGTGGGAGCTGAAGCGTTATACCAAGAAAGGCAGCTGTGGCCCCAAGTGCTTGTCTGCCTCCAGCTGCAGTAGTGAGATCACTTGTGGTTCGGGCCATAGCCTGACTGAAGGCCGTGTAAATTTAGATAACTGTGCTGGGATATCCTTTGCTGACCATAATTGGAGACGTGGCAGTGATGGAGGTAATAACTCTTCAGATCTACACACCAACGTGTAGTGCTGCTCTGAGACAGACCCAGTTTGATGCTACTTGCTCTAACTGAAATGAGGAAAGGTTCTTGTAGAGATTATTTCCTGTGGTGATGTGGAAGAACCTTCTAAGAGTTAAAAGGTGGCAAGAAGGAGGAAAAACATTTACCTTGTTTCCGTAGAAACCAGACGTGATGACTGTACAAGCTGGCTGGCTCCCTGTCAGCCTCATTTAACACATGAACCTGCTGGCTGATCTCAGCCAAGAGTAACAAGAGAGGTCTTACCCACTAATTTTATTTTCTTTTTTTTTTTTCCCCACAAGTCTCAAATCAGCAGATAAAGAGCCTTAAATTAGTATTTCCCCAATGCAGGAAAGTGGAATTTCCAACCTCTGTCCATCTTGAGGCTGCAGTTCTATGAGCAGCTCTGAAGAGCAAGGGTTTCCTGCCTGTTAGTCAGCCTTAGGTGGTCTTTTCACTTGGCAGTGAGTTGGCTGTTCTAAAGCATGTCTGCACTAGCTGGCTAGCAAGCGTGTGGCTCTAAGCCAGCCCTGTCTGCTACTGCCCCTTCAATCAAACCAGTCAGCTTCATCCAAGGGAATTGGGTTTATCAACATAAAACTGGGATGTGTTGGGGACATGACAAGCTGTGCACTGCCTTGATGAAAATCTATAAAAGCACCTAATTTTGCCAAATCGCATCTTGTGGTGGGCACTCCACTGGAGGCTGATGAGCTGGAGAACGTATTTGGAAGTGGCAATGGTAGCAGAGGGAATTTTTAGTCAAATTAGCACCTAAGTAGAAGGAAGCAGTCCTGAAAAAACACTGTCCTTGTTGAAGATGCTTGGTGTGTCTCTATCAGGAGGAGCTGCTTTGGCTTGGGACCCAGTGCCAGATTTGGGTTTTTTTATTCTTGAAGTGATAGTTGCTGCCTGATAAAGCAATGGGTGGAGGCAAAAAACCCCCAAAGGCGTTTTTTGATCTTTTTCCATCCTGGAATCCCGGGGCCAAGAGGACACCCAACGTCAGGAGGTGGCGCTCCTCCCTCTGTAGATGGTGTATGGGACACTTGTTCCCAAGGGCTTGGCTGGTGGGGCTGGCCTGGAGAAAAGCCCTGCTTAGCTGCAGCCAGGTCACCCAGGCTATGTGGTCCCTCTGAGGGCTCCCCGAAGCCCTGCCATGCTGCCTGGGCACTTTGCTGGGGAGCTCCTGGGATCCAGGTTTGGGAAGTCCCTGTCAAGCTGTGCCGGTGGGGGGCAATGCCAGGGGATGCCGAGCTGGCTTCAGCAAAGCTTCCCACTCCCAAAGCCGGGGTCTGCCCGGCAGCCCTCGTCCTCCCAGCCTTCCCGCTCCTGAAGAGCATCTATCCTCTGTTTTAGGGACAGTCCGCAGTGGAATAGGCAGCAATCAGTGCAGGTCACACATTGGTCGAGCAGCTCCCCAGAAACTGGTTTTAGGGTGGCTTATGTTTCTTTTTAAAACCACCTTCTCTTAACATTGTGCTTTTTCTTTTCAGCACGGTTGTCTTCCCCTCGCAGCTCCCCGAGTGCCACAGTAGCACTCTGAGTGCATCTTCCCTGCTCCAAAATGGCCAATGATCTCCCTGTCCGCTCAGAAAAGATCCTGCACCCTGGTGATGCTCAGGCCAACCCCAGCGCCGCGGGAGGACAGGCACAGCCCTGACCCTGCCGAAATAGCGCCGGGCACCGTGGGAACATGTCCTGTCCCAGCTGGTGCCGGGAGGGCCGCGGCTGGGAAGCGGGGCTGGGTTTCACCCACAGTACCCGCTGCTCCCCAGCTGCCACCAGCACAGGGGCTGGGACCCGGCACTTCCGGCAGGGGGGCGGGGAGCACTTTTCCATCCTTCCTGGGGTGCATCTGGCTCCAGTGCTGCCTCTTTCCCTCACTGGAGATGAAACGAGATGCAGCTGTGATGCTGGAGCAGAGACATTAGAAGCGTGTGAGGAAGCCTGGGGGGGAAAAAAAGCGGGTTCAAGTTAGAGGTCTTGGCTCCCACAGTCAGCTTCACAAGTGGCCCAGCTGACATCCCGGCCCCTGCCTTTGATCCCAGTGACAGGCGGGGAGCTTCAAGTATGCTTGACAGGGGAGAGGGGCTGATGAAGGTGCCCCAGGGGAGCTGGGTTCACGCACAGCGCAGCAGCTTTTCTGCTGGAGCAACTCCACTGGCCTTTTCTGAGAGCGGTGTGTGTTTGATTTGCAGCGTCCTCGGCCCCAGGACTACTTTCGTACCTGACAACTCTCTGGCTTCTCATCAACCCTTAGAAGTGCCTGCGGGACCTGGGGAGGTGGATGCGGTGGGAAGATGGGTCCCCGTGGAGGTCAGGCCCTCCTTGCATGGAACAAGGGGGTGGCAGGCAGCCCTGCTCTGGGACCGCAGCCCCGCAGGCACCCCAAGTTCCCCATGCCAAGGCAAAGCCAAAGCTGAAGCTCCCCCATCCCCACAGCTGCCATGGCCTCCTTGCTGTTGGGCATCAATGGTCCCAGCACAGTGCTGCTCCCCAGCTGGACACACGGCTCATGAAAGCCCACGTGAGTTTTGGGAAGTCTTCTCATCCCCCCCATATCGGCACTGGGGAATCACGTGTTTCTGCAGCAGCCACCGAGCGCAGTGAGGAAGACTAAATTTATCTCCTACTGTCTTCCAACTTCCCCAAAATGCGGCGCGGGGTTGTCCTCCCTTCCTGGAGAGGACAGCTGCTGTGCTGGGGTCCCCAGTGCCCCCAGGTGCTGCTCAACAGGCAGCGCCAGGGCTTGCCTCCCCCCCTAGCCCCAAAGCACCCCAGTGCTGGGCAGCACTCTTGGTAGTACGTGCGGCATCAAATTCAAGCTCAAGGATTGAAGCTGGAAAAGGTGTACACCTGGATTCAGCCTTGTGCCCTAAGGGATGTGGGGACACCTCTCAGGGGCTGTCACTGAGCTCAGGCATCACTTCACGCTCAGCCACCACATCACAGAGCTTTTAAAATATGTATTTTTTAACTTCTTTATTGACACCAGCGATGGTAGAGACTGAATTAAGCCAACAAGGGCTGTTCCTGCTGTGTGCAGCTGTGTGTAAGGCCAGTGGGAGAGGCTTTCCCAGCGTGCATCCCTCTGCAGAGACAAATCTTCACCCGGTTTTATGGCCAGAGCTGTCTGCCGTGTGCTCTGCTCCTCTCCACCACCGTGTTTGAGAGCTGGATAGAAACCAAAGTTCATTTTCCCCTTGGGAATCAGCCAGCAACCAGGGCCCTGGTGGGCCGGGTCAGCAAGGAGCTGTTGATGGCGGGAGGTATTTATAATCTTTGTTTGGTTCCAGCAAGGCTGGATGCCCACTCCCGTTTCCCTCCATACAATAAGATCAAACAGCTCCGGGACATTTCCTCGCTCCTCGCAGATGAAGTCCCTGCATCTGCTGCCCTGCTCCACCCCGCCTGGGACTGCAGCCTCTTCCTTCACTCGAAGACTTGGGGAGTTGCTGCTGCTGTTTCTTCTGCCCTGAAATGGACACTTTCCTCATTTTTCCTACCCCACTTCATTTTCAGGGCTTGTGGGTGAGGGGTGCAGGGGGACCAAGACTGTGGCACCTTCCCCGCCTCAGCTTCATCCCTCCTCCCACTTCCGAGGGACCTCAGTGAGGACACACACCAGTCTGATGGCTCCCATGCAGGGCGTGCAGGCCGTGCCCATGGGTGTCACTGCAGCTGGGGGTGGGAAAGCAGCAGTACGCCCACTCCTGGTGAGGGGATGATAGGAAAGTGCCCAGCAGGATTTTATTTCTCTGTCCCATACCTCCCTCCTCTTCCTTGGTGCCTGGCCCTGGTGACAGGCAGGGATAAGGGGAGGGTGAGGTCCTAGGAGTGTGGTAGGGCTGTGCTGGGTGGGTTGTCTGTGTCACCGGTGATATCCTTGCCATGGGCACCTGCTGCTGCTGACACCATCCCAGCTGTGGGCCTTTGCTGTGCTGCCACACTGGGGGTCTCTGCAGACCCTTTCCCCAAAGACCATTTTGCTCTGGGGATCCCTCCTGGGGGCTCAGCCATGGAAGAGCACTGCTGCCGGGAAAGCAGGAGGGACAGCATGCAGCACCCCTGGAGGGGTGACACTGAGCACCAACAAAGGCTGACTGTCCCCCAGGCTCTGCTTGGGGCGGAGCGGGAGCATCCCCCAGCACCTAGCCACTGGCAAGCAAGAGGGGCTTCCCTGTGGGGCAGGAGCAGATCCCAGGTGTGCCAGCCAGTTGGTGGGAGCTGCAGTTGACCACATCCCAAGCCAGACAGTGCTGTCCTGTCCATCTCCCAAGTGCATTCCCTCTCCCCTTTCCCGGCAAGCACCTTCCCCAGGTGTCCCTGGTGCCGGGAGGCTGCAGGCGCGGTGGGGGGCCTGGCTGTGGGCAGGGACTGCGGCTGCTTTTCATGTTCCCCCCCCCCCCCCCCCGGCTTAGTTCATGCTTACTCTTTCAGCAGGTCCCTGTGATCTCGGGGGTAATTACGAGTGTCAGGTTCGGGGCAGCCAAAAGGGGATTTTGGAGGGGGGGAGGTGGCAGTGAGCAGCAGGGGGACAGCAAGGGGCTGGGGAAGGATGAAGCAGGGTGGGTGCTAGTGGGACTTTGGTGCCCTTTCACCTAGGTTCTGCCCTCCTTTGTGTTGAGGTGTCACAGCAGCCCTTCACCCCATGCAGTTGGGTGCTGGCTCCCTGTTTCTGGGTCCACAGCTTCCCCCTCACAACCATACACAGCACCTGTGGAGACCGAGATGATCTAGCTCTATTAATCGTGGCTCCTTGTGCACAGTCTGGCCCCCTCCTTTGCTGTGCACACATACTGGCCAGGACTAGGGACAGAGTGTGAGGCTACAAAAGCTGCAGCCCCAAAGCAGTTCCCTTCCCTTGAAAACATGTTTTTCCCCCTCCATTGCGTGCTGCTTTGCTTCTTGTGCCCCAGATTGAGCTGGACCTTCACAGCATCTCCTCCTGGAGCATGCTGGGGTGCCAGTCTGTGCTTGGAGGGCCAAAATGCACACATTCCCCGTACTCCAAGCCTTCAGCATCCCTTCTTCTTCAACTTGAGCCTTCCTCTCAAGGAGAAACCCTAGGTAAGGCCCCCCCATGCCTCCCTCCTCCTCCTCCTTGCCCTGGGGTGCTGAGCCAGGTGTCCCTGGGACCAGGACATGGGATGGGTGCCAGGGGCTCAGCTGTCGGAGGAAATGGGGGAGATGGCGGCGGCGAGGCAGGAACCCAGGTGTGAACCTGCGCAGGTAGTAGTGGCATGACTCAGCTGTCCGAGAGAAAGTGCCACGGTGCCCCAGCCACCGACATGACCCCAGCCAGGAGGGCTCTGTCGGGGAAACCAGACAAGCCAGTGGCCTTGCTGCTCACCAGCATTTTGCTCCAGCAGCTGTGCTCAGATGCCCTGGGACTGTTGAGGTGCAGGAGTGCTGCACTTCCAATTTTAGCTCATTTTGATTCCACAGGGCAAAACAGCTCTTTCTCTTGGAGTCCTGAGAGAGGTGTGTACCCCAAAGCTTTTCTTCCCCTCCAGCCAGCCCAATGTCAGAGTCCGATGGGGTCCAACCATGGAGACCCTTTCTCCTTATAGGCAACTTTCCCTCTTCCTTCTCTTTCTCTGCAAAGAGTTAAATCTCTCTCTTCAGTTCAGTGCTTTTCCCCTCCCTCCTGCCCCCGGGATAATGTTTAACTGAGCCCATTGCTAATTAAATATCGATGACCTCAGGCAGGTTTTGTTATCATCTGGAAACACCTGATGCATGTGTCACCAGCAAGAGTTTTTCTCATCTCAAGTATACCGGCAGCTCTTGAACTTGTTTTGGCTTTTCCCTTCCCACTCCCCTGCAGGCCGCCCCTGCCTGCAGGCACTGGGGATGGCAGTTGAGGTTTCACTGCCTTGAGTGGCCTGGTCATCGTCCTTCCTAATTGCAGGGGACAAGCGCAGTGGGAAAGGAGGGTGTATTCCTCCTTCCCTCTCCCAAAGCGGGGTCATTGATGCGCTCCTCCACTGCTGGGCAGGCTCAGCTTGAACCTGCGGAATCTTCCTCTTTTGGGCTGAACTTGTGCTTTCCCACCCCATGTGAGTGTGGGGGTGGGGCTTGGCTGGGAGCTCGGGTCTCTAAAATATCTTCTGAGATTTCCGAGGGGAGCAGCAGAGTCCCACGAGGAGAGGGACACCCTGTCCCCTCTTCCCTGTCCCCCAAGGCAGACCTGGGGCAACACCACCAGGCTGAGCAGGCTGGAGCTGAAACCGTTAAGGGCTGAGATGGAGAACAGGAGAGAGAAAAAGGGGGCAAGAAAGAAAGACAGTGAGAAAGGGGAGGCTGGGAGGGAGTTAGAGATGTTCTAGGAGGGGGTTATGGGAGACAAGATGGACTTTTACAGGGACAGAACCATATCATAGACAGGTTTGGGACAACTGGCCCCCCGAGCTGGAAGCGGAGGGGACGCCTAGGGAATTGCATGGAAGTTGGAGTTTCCTGCCAGCTCCACCAGCCTTGTGAACAGCCTCTGAGTCTTGCTGCTCAAAGACGTTTCTCAGCTCTGCAAAAATTCTCGGGGCTGGTTTTCTTTGCAGAGAAGAGCAAAGGCTTCGCTGACATCATTTCGACACTCCATGGTATAAATAGCCAACCTGAAAAACAAAGGAAAACTCCCCACGAAGACCATGTAAGGCAGAGCTACAGTTGCACCATTTATTTATTCGCTCACCGTAGCTATTTCCTGCCTCTGTTGGTCAGAGACCTCCTGTGTTGGCCAAAAGTCAGCTTTTTCCTCCCTCATTGGGAATTTATGGATCAGCAGCACTGCTGGTAACGGGAGGATTACAACCCCCTGGCCCTGGCAAGACAGACTCATGCCTACTGTTAAGCTTGGTCCCACCAGTTGCTCCAAGGTCCTGGGCATCTGCTGGGCATCTGCAGGTGGTCATCTCCCCTAGAGGCAACAAGGTCAGGGCTAAGGCTGGAGGGATCAGTAAGGCTGGAGACAATGTCCTGCTCCAGCTTTGCTCTGCAAGGCTGGCATTTGCTGGGTGTTGCAGCAAGCAGGACTTCTTTGAGCTCCTCCATCTCTAGGACATCTCTTGCATTGCACCATTTCCAAGACACCCACAGCCCCAGCGGGAAACAGATGCCCCGTTAAAGTGGGGCACAGCGGTGTGGTTTCCATGTCATAAAGCCAGGGGGGATGTCACTCAGGTGTTTTTTGTCACACAGAGTCAGTTTTTGCTACCCCCCAAGCTGCAGGTCCCTGCCTTGCAAGGCAAAGGGAGCACTCGGTTAGGGGTGAACGAGCACCTGTGAGGGGGAGGGTGGTGCAGACACCCACACGTGCACAGACCCAGCTTGTTCAACAAGCTGGAGCGAGGCTATAGATGCATCTTCTTCAGGCTCCAGCTGTGCTCCTGCTCTGCAGCTCCTTCCCAGCACTTGTCGCTGCCTCCAGACCTGCCAGCAGATCCGTCTGTGCATGTGCTTCCTGGCTTGCTTCAGGCACCGTCGGCTGGGCTCGCTCAGGCCCCTTCTTCCCTTGCCTCAGCTGCATCAGCCAGCTTTGCATGAAGCGAAGCGAGTGATGCTTCCCCCCATGGCTCCGCCAGCATGCTGGGAGGGCAGCAGTTTCTCAGCAGGGAGTGGTGGCCAGCAGCCAGGGATGGAACCTCCTTCATAAGATCCAGGCAAGGATTTGGGGCCATGGGTGAAGGTTCCCCAAATTTCAGATCTCCATCTGGGATGCTAAGCAATCCCAGCTCTCCCTCGGGCATGCCCAGGATGGAGGGATGGACACACAGATCCAGGACTACTGCTGCATGGGAGCAAGTCTGCAGGCATTTTAACCCTTCGTCCTGCCTGCAAGCCAGAGCTGCCTTCAGCTCTGCTCACAGATGAAGCCAGATCACAATTGCCCTTGGCTGCTCCCCAAAAACAGTCTGCCCTCTGAGAAATGGAGCTGGGTTGGCAAGGAAGAGCACAATGTGATCCCTGATGCTCTGGTGACTGCTGGTGGGGATGGGAGCTGTTGTGGGGATGCTGTCAGAGCTGCATTGCCCAGCCACTGTGGCCAAGGCATGGGGATGGAAGGATCTGCTGGCACACAGCAGGTCACCCAGGATTTCCCCTTTCTGGCTGCTCAAATTCCCCCTGGGCTCCAGCAGTCCTAGGGGACAGTGAAGAGGGGGTGCCAAAGATTGGCGTGAGCTGGCCAGGGGCCCCGCTCAGTCTGGCTCTGGGGACGGTCCCGTCCAGCGGATTGTCTCCTTGGTCATTGTTATCAGGGTAATTCTCCAGCAGCTTGAATCCTGTTTTTGTGCCGGTGTTGCCTGGCTCTACGGGGGTGAGGGGGGAGAGAGAAACACAGGAAATGGCAGTGACGGAAGCAGAATCATCTCCTGGAGGGAGCGAAGAGCTGCTGACGCCACCGAGGGGAACAAAGACGGAGATTCAGAAGGGCTTATACATGGGCTTGTGCTGGAGACGGCACAGACAAGTCATCTCAGTCCCAGTTTACGACACACCTCCCACCCCTCCGGCATGCTGTGCCTCTGTCTCCCCCAGCCTGAGCCCCCCGCGTTGAGCTCTGGGGTGCAAGGAGGCCTTGGGGGGGCCCAGGGTGAGGAGATGAGGCAGCTGTAAGCCAACACAGATGACTTTGGTGTAGAGAAGCCCTGGGGAGATGACCCGGGGGGATGTCCTCGATCCTAGCCCCAGCTGCTGAGACAGCTTCAGCTGGAATGGCAAAGTGAGGGCAGCTGTGGGAACAGAGCAGTGCATGGTGGTGGCGTGGGCGCCAGCTTCGCTGCTGTCTCAAAGCTCTCCCCTCCACCACCCCAAAATGCCAGGGGGGCTGTCCCCGTGTCCCACGCACACAACGGGCCCTCTGTCCCATGGGCACAAATGGAAAATTTGAGTAAAAAGGCCAGAGGGCCTGGCCACCAGTCTCATCCAGGGCTGGGAGAAGCGTGCAAGCCTCTGCCTTGTAGACATGAGCCACCCCTGACCACATCCCTATCCATGTCACCTTTCAGGTCCCGAGGAAGCCCCCAGGCACTTCCTCTCCTGAAGGTGCAGGTCAGCAGTGCCACAACTCACGTGCCAAGGGCTCTTCCAAGTGGCTCTGGGGCAAGAAACCCATTCTCCTGGGATGGGGCAAAGCCCTTGGGTCTCCCAACTCCTGGCCCTATGAGATGCAGGTGTCCCAGCCAGGCTGGGCTGGGGAGCTCAATAAGCCCTGTCCTTGCACGTAGCAGTGGAGAGCAATGACAGTGGATGTAGCCTTCTGCTTAACACACATATGCCACGGAAATTCCCCCTATCCGATCTCTGTATCCCTAATTCTAAGAAAAAGATGTGTACCACAGCTGCATGTGATAAAGACCCTCCTCTTTTGTGTTAAAAGGGGCAGCACTTACATCTCAGACTCTTCTGTGTCTGAGGAGCAAGAGCCTGTCCCAGACAGATATAGACCCCCTCGGTCCATAACTCTGTCCCCATGGCATGTGCACTGCCTGCTCCAGAGCCAAGGAGGAGGATCTCCCATCAGTGATGCCATGAGGCTCAGTGATGCTGTGGGGCAGCGCTGATGCCTGGGAGAGCCCTTGGGACCGTGGACCCATGCGGGGCGGTACTGCTGGGGGGAAGCTCAAAGCACCCCTATCCTGCTGCCTGTGACAAGGGCAGCACAGCCAGAATGCTGCCAGGAGTTCTGCTATTCCCAGGGTCTGCCTTCGTAAGCAGTGTTTGTGGCTGGAATATGAGCACCAAAATGTCATCGGTCCCTTATCTGCAACATATCCGGGTCCTTTTGGTACCCACTCAGCCTCCAAAAATAGCCTCAGCAGAGGGAAAGAATATGTCCCTAAAATAGCACCGCCACTCGGGCTCGCCAGCAGTGGGAGCTGACACCTGGTCAAGTGCCCATCGCAGCTTTGCAGGGAGATTTTAGGTCTATTCTCCTGTGCTTTCCCAGCCTAAAATAGCAACCACGACCTCACCGTGCTGAGAGGCAAGCAGGTGCTTTGCAACCTTTGCCCAAAGCAATGCCAGCTGCTGCCCAACCGCTCTGTGCCACCCCAGGGCACCACCAGCCTTTTGGCGGGTCCCAGGCAGGACCCCTGTGCCCACACTGCCCTCACGGCCTGTGGCTGGGCAGGGAGGTGTGAATCTGTGGAGCACAATGAGGGCCAGGCAAGTCACCTGAGGGATGCAGCCAGCAGTGAGGGAGGAGCGGTTCGGCCAGCTGCCTCTCCCAAAAAGGAGAGCTGCCAAGGAGGAGGAAGCCGGGAGGAAGGAAGGCCTTGTTTGTCTGTTCCCAGAGCAGCACAGGAACTGCTATATGAGGAATTACCTGACCTCACTTACATCTCCAGATGCTCTTCACCAGCTTCACCCCTCTTTCCCGGTTCGAGCCTTCCCCCAACTCCTGTGACCCTTCCCTTCACTGTGCTGCTGCTGCTGCCTCTCCTCTGAGCTACCCCAGCATCAGCAGCTGGTTTCTGCCAGGCTGTGAGTCCTCTTCCACCTCCTTATGCTCCAAATTTATCTGCATCTGCTCTTCCTCCTGGATGGACCATGTTCACTCCCCATACATGGATCCAGAAGCCTGGCTCTGCCTGGCAAGGAAAGCCATGGTGGGTTGGGTGGTTTGTGGACTTCCAGTTACAGAGAGGATGCCGTAGGTATGGGGTGGCTTGTGGGATGCTCTGTGGAACCCAGCTTGGAATTGGAGGCTCAGGAACAAGGAAATCAGGGCTCTGCATCTATCACTGACACACATTGGCCTTTTGCAGCACATTCAGTTCCTACATATCTCGATTTGCTTCCTGTGCAGCCCCTGCCTCATGCCATGTCATGTAGCTGGACTTGTCAGCATCTGTGAAGGATCAGTGGGTAAGACCACAATGCAGAAGTTTCATGTTCTTTGTAGACTATTGCTTCCTCTCTTGCCTGGCCCTTTAGAAGATCTAGGCAAAGATGTTTATGCAGAATACAAAAGGTTTAAGGATGTGTGTTGGATACTGAAGGATGGAGCCCGGCATGAGATAAATGCTGATCTGGAAGCAGGATCCAGCACCGCTGCTCTTCATACTGAACAGCGTTTCCTGGGGGAGGTGGTGGAGCCGGGTGAGGCTGCCAAGGACAGAAGGGCTGGGAATCACAAAGCTAAGATACTCCTGGGGAGTAGGATACAGCCAGGGGCTGGTGTATTTTGGAGCCAGCGATGGAGGCACATTCTGCTGCAGAGCAGACCTGGGGCTGTCACACGTGTCCAGGAGCAGGGCTGGGAAGGGAAACAAGGAAGGGCATGCAGAGGCAGGGGAGATCTGCAATGACGTGTGCTGAATGGAGGTTAGAGCAGGGATGTTTTTGGATCAGGGAAGACTTCTCTTCCAGGGACTGTGCTGGGAAGGGAGTAGATGCTCAGAGTACTCCAGGGACAGAGATGTCCCCAAAAGCAGTCTAGAGGGATAGAGGGCAATAGAAATGGATTGTTGAGGTACACGAGAGAGAGACAAGGTAGGGTGTCAAAAGCTCCCCACCCTAACAAAGCTTTGTTTTCCTTCAGGGAGGACCTGTTTGTTCAACTGGAGACTCTCCAGTTCTTTGCAACCCCATCAACCCATGGTTAAATTGGGGGCTGAGACACTTCCAGGCTGGGGCAGGGGGAGGAAGGGGGTATATGAGTCAAAGCAGCAAACAGCACCCTCGAGGAGGCTAATTTCAAGATTGGGAAGGATCTTCTGAAATAACAGGTTATTTCTAGACTTAGGAAATGAACCAAATAGCCTACTGGCCCAGAAAGGATCATGGGGAGGCCTCATACCTCTGAATTCAACAACCCATTCAGCAAGCTGAGGTCACCGCTCATTGCAGAGGACAGGAACTCAGGGAGAGGAAGAGGGGACCGGATGCTCAGCCAAAATACCTTAAGAAGTGATGTTAAGGATATCCCCTCTCCTCAAGAGCCAAGAGGTGACAGTACCTTCCCAGAGCTTCATGAAGAGCGGTGGTGACAGGGTTGCTTGCAGCAGGTGTTCCCAGGAGGAGTTGCCCCACACCTTCCCACCTACACTGTTTTTCATTTTGACATGAGAACCAATGATTGAAACCTTCCAAGCCCAGGCAAACAGGATACACATGGGTCAGGACTGACTCAGGGAGCAGCATAGTGGCAGAAGGGCAAGATTGCTGAACCAGAAGAGGCCACGGGGAAGATGTGATGGGATTTGGGAGGTTTGGAAGGGCAAACAGGCTGTTGTGGCAGCAGAAGAAGCAAGAGGCCAGCCTGAACATCATGCCAGTACTTTCTCGTCTTTGAGGAACCTTACAAGCACGTTAGCCTGTCCAATTCCACTGCCCATCTGAGCAGGAGTTTGCCATTGCTCAAGTCAGCTGTGAATCCCAGTGGTGCTTTCCCAAGGAGGTGCAGGGAAACCCTGCCAGCGTGGGAATCAGAAGTCCTGAGGGGCTGTGCCCACGCTTCTTGGCTTGCCTCTGACTTGTAGACAAGTCACTGCTGAAGGACTCAGGTCCTCTCGTGCAGGGAAAGTAGTACAGTTCCCCAGGGTCCTTCCACTCATCTGTCAGCCAAATATGACTGAAGTTTAAAATCCTCAGTAGAGCCCTGTGAACTGGCGATGGTTATCCACAGAAGATGTGGTCATGAGCAGGGACATGGCAGAACATGAGGAGAGATGCACAGCTTTTCTGGTTCCTGGGAAAGGAAGCCACCATCTGTTACCAGAAAGAATACCAATGGAAGAGCAATTTAATTAGATAATTTATCTAATTAATACAGGTGACAGGCTGCAAATTTCCCTCCTGGAGAGACACTTGGAGACACCTCAAGCAAGGATGCTCCTGACCTTGTCCTTTCAGCCAAGGCTAAATGCCAGAGCAGGAAGAGGGGCTGCAGGTCCTCAGCATCCTCCTTGCTGTTCCTCGGTGTCTGACCCCACCAGCCACCCTCCCGTCTGGGAGAGGGCAGATGAGACACATTCCCCCAGCACAGCCAGCTGGCTGCGGCTCTGCGGGAGCTCGGCACTTCTGAGATCCTGCAGCCCTCACTCCCTCTAAGTGCATTCTCCTCTGCAGTGCTTGGAATTCTAGTTGTCCCCTCTCCTGGGGTGGAGACGTGGTGTTTGCAGGCCAAGTTGTGGATTGCAGCTCTCAGTGGCTAGGTGGGACATCTCTGCAGGCCCAGCTGGTCATCAGCACCTGGGAACTGCGGGAACCAGTAGCCAGATCATGTTGTCAAAGTAAAGCACCCCTCATGTAGGATGGAGGGGTCCCAAGGCAACAGGCCAGTCTATGTGCAAACCTGTTTTCCCTTGCAAGTCAACATCTGCTGAAGGCCCAGTTTACTCAGACTGTGCTTAATCCTGGTGGCTGCACCATTCTTCCCCTCTCCCCATCCCTTTTTCCCCTGAAGAAATTTCTAAGAGATATTTTTTTTATATATATAATTGGCATTGTCTGTTTGATCCCTAGTTCCTAGCTAGGCAAAACAAGGCATGCATCTTACTGGAGACAGGATAGAGGACTCTTGGAGTTAATAGTTTTCTCCATTGTCCTTCAAATGTGTGCTGAGATGTCTGTAGCTGGGGGACCCATTGTGCTGCTTTCCTGCTTGTTTTTCCAACAGTCTCCAGTGAATAAAAGCAATGCAGGGCTTTTAATACACTTTCCATGACCTCTAATCTTGCTGTACGATCTATCTCAATTGCCAGGTCTCATACACTATTCATTAACGGCAGTTCCACCTCCATCTCACCTATTTCTTCAAAACCCAACCCCCGGCTTTCCCTGGCTGGCTCCAGCTTCACTTGGCTGAATCACCATCTCCTCTGCTCTCATCCATACCTTCTCCTCCCCGCTCTCTTCTTTCTGCTCTCCTGAGTGCTCTCTTCCCTGGCTTTCCCCTGAGCACTTTGTCTCTGGAGGTGTTGGCACAGAGGTGTGCTGTGGCAGGAAGGTGACTGATGTTACTGAAGGTATGCTTCTACCTTCGAGAGCATGCTTGCTGAGGACTCTCCTACCCCCTCATCCCACCACAAGTAGGTCGGGGTGATGCTGTGGCACTTGTGGTGGGATGAGGAGGTAGTAACTCAGCTATCAGTGTTGGCAGCACAACAGGGAGCCAAAGCAATGGTTGAAGGGGACTTCAGAGTGGACAAAGCCCTAGGTTTTCCTTCCCACCCTAGCTATGAGCTCATTCTGACGCGTGGGCTTGATGAGATTCCCAGATGCGGAGGCACACAATGCAGCAGGGGAACCCTTGTTCTCCTGCGGTTATTCCGAACGGCTCCTCTGGGAACATTTGCCCTTCTTACTGCTTTCCTGCCATGCTGGAAGCCCTCAGGTGTCCCTTGGCTAGGACAGCCACCTGGTTTTGAGGATGAGTCACCCCTTCTTTTCTTGCTCTCCTCAGCCTTCCCTTTGGCAAGAACCGGCAACAAACAGCAGGAATGAATCAGAGACTGGGATGGCTGAGGGACCAGCAGCCTGCCTCTGGGCATCCCGGTCTGTGTGTTCCAGCTGCAGCACCACAGAGGTCTGGGCACTGCCCATTGCTGAATGGCACAGGCTGGTGACTCCAGGGGACAGAGAAATGTCCAAGTCATCTCACTGGAAGCTGTGCTCAAAAGTCCCTGCCTAAAAGGACTGAATTCCCACTGTGGTCTTTTCCAGCATGAAGGGAACATTCCCAGATCCTGCTGTGGAGAGAGCAAGGATCCCACTCCAACTCCAAGGGTTTGTGCCCAGGGCTCCATGCTTTGGTCTTCTTGCTCCATCATCATCTTTTCTCCTTGTGTTTTCTCTCATTCACTTCTTCACGGCAACAAGTAGACCCTGGCCTCTATGTCTGTGCCCATCTTGAAGAGTTCCTCTTGAACTGCCAGAGCAAATGGCCAATCGCCCCACTGTTGGCAAGAGGGTGTAGGCAGGAAGGTGTGGAGCTGAGGCACCACCATAGCCCAAATCTCCAGCCAAACTGTTCATCAGTCACATCTGCTGAGGAGGCAACCAGCAAGCCCAGTCATGCTCTGGGAATCCCAAGTGCTGTGCAGCTGAGCCTCTCTTGAGAAAATTGGCAATAGGCTGAGCCTCACTGGATCCGACCGCATACAACTTTTCTGTCTTCCTCCTGACTCCCAGAGAGCTCCCACTGAGCCCATAACGTGCTTGTACCTCACTGTGCCACATCACTAGGATCGGTCACTGGACACATCACAGGCACAGTAACATGGGCTGGGGAAAAGGCTCGGCAAGCAAGATTTTCTGTACTGTGTCATGCAGGGCAGGGGAAAAGGGGATCAGCCTAAGCAGTCAGAGTGGTCTTCTTTGGATTTAGAAGAGGCAGCTAGAAATCATCCTCTTCTTCTGGAGATGGTTCAAGTAGTTACAGAAGGAACTTGTGGTTTGGTAGGACTGCTCCTCTGGGCCTTTCTTCCTAGAGCTCTGCTCATTTCAAACCCACCACATCTGTGGAGGCAGGAGATGGACTTAGGGCCTCTGAGAATTAAGAACCTGGCCTCACAAAAAAAAGCTTGCGCAAAGCTCACAGAGGCCTCTGTTGGGTGGTAGCTGGAAAGACCACCACCATGTGATGCAGCTGGAGAGCTCAAGGACATTGAGAGTCAGGAGGGACTGATTCTCCCAGTGGTGTGCACAGCCCAGGCTGGAGACAGTGTGGGCAGGCATTCAGATGCTCCCTGCTCCCTCCCAGCTGGTAGTGCCGCAGTGAAATGCTACCCAAATATTCTGCCATCTTTATCAGCCTTGGCTTTAGTGCTTATAATCTCACTCCTCTTTTCCGAATTGCTCCTCAGGTTACAGCTCCTGATAGTAATTGATGGGGTGTCACTCAAGGGGACCTGAGGATGCAGGTCAGATGGGGGGGGAAAGGAGAGGAGGCCATGGTCAGGCTGCTCCCGTGGGAGCCCACTGGAGAGGGTGGCAGGTGTGGGTGCGTGCCTGGGGGAGTGGATGCAGCGGGGGCTGCAGCTGTCCCTCCTCGTGCTGGCAACTTGGCGTCCCGGTAAGCTGACCAAGACTCATGTTATCTCTGATGAAAGGCAAACAGAAAGGGGAAAGTGAGAAGGAATTCCTCATCCGAGAGGGCTCTTATCGCCTTTCCGCTTCCCTCACCCCTGAGAGATACGGCAGCTCAATGCTCTGTTGTTCCTCAGGGGCCCTCTCCTCCCCTACCCCCGGCCACATGGGGATGTGATGGGGGCTCCCAGCCACAGCACTCCCTGCCCCGCAGCTCCGCCAAGCTTGTATCTCTGTCCTCACCTGAGCACCCGCCGCAGCGCCTTTGGGTTTTGCACCCCTCATCAAACACACTGGAGATCCCCCAGGGACTAAAGAGCTGTTTGCTTTGCTTTGAGGGTACCATGGTTTCATGCCAGTCCCTGGACACACTCAGCTGGGTAGCCAGCACAGACAGTGTGTGGTGGCCCCAGCCACGTGACGGTGATATAACTCACTGCAACCTTGATCAGCATCATGTAATTGAGGCCCAGAAATAAAACTTGGGCTCTTATCAACCCTGCAGTGATTTGCAGCACGTTTACACAGTGACCAAAGTCAATTAAATCTCTGACAGAAGCAGAGCAGGTTGAACTTGCTGACTGAGGATGGGAGGAGGTAGCCACTGGTGGTTAGATGCCCCTAAAGCAGTGAGATCCTCAAGAGCAGGCAGAAGAGCTGAAATAGTCTGTGCCACTACATGCGGGAGAGGCAGAGATGGTGGAGACCCATGCTCCATTTTGGCAACAGCAGGAAAAAACTGCTGGTCAACACCATGGTGAAATCTCAAGGCTCCTTTCACCCATCCATGTAAGAAGAGCACTTGGGAAAGATTTTATGCAGCATGCCAGCTGCCAGAAATGGCAAAGCTATTGATCATCAGGTTACAGAGCTACGGCATAAAATCATGTGAATCCAAAGAGTGAACAGATGGCCAGCCTGAGCGGAGATGAAATTATTTTGTTGCAGAACTGACAAGCAGCTCAATTCAGTGTTAGTGCAAGAACCGGATTTGATTTGGCAGGGAAGACAGGGTGCTTGTGAGGCTTGGTAGTGCCATATTTATTCAGTTCTTGGATTTTTATACATCCTGAGGATATTCCACTCAAGTTGGGGACGCACTTGCAACTCTCTTAGCTGTGGTTTGATGCAGTTCCCCAAATACTGGTATCCAGTTTCATTTTAGATGTAGTAGTGTATCCTGCCTGGCCTCCAGCTGCTACTCCAGATGGGTGTTTGTCTCCAGTAAGTCCCATGGCAGATCTGCCAGCCCTCTCCTGTGTCTCAGGTACCCTAAGACATCTCAAATGGCTCTAAACAACTCTGTTTTGGCAACAGCATTATGGATGTATTGAAGAAAATACTTATTTTTGCTGTTCAGTCCTTTTCTGATAGTGTTTTGGGTTTTCTAGGTAGCACAGACAAACCTCTGAAGAAATGGTCATAAGACAATCAAAGAGTCTGTTCAGCATGGGGATGGGGGACAAAATCTTTGTAGAGTTAAAGTCAAGGAAAGTGTAAATATTTCCACTCTCTTTTCTCATGTTGGAGGTTGCAAGGAGCCTTACTCTTGGTAACTGAGGTCTCTTACAGCAGCACATCTCTGAAGGTGTTGAGAACTTAGAAATGCCTGCAACTGATGTGCTGATTTGGAATAAAATTGACCAGAAATCGTAACTGGAGTTACTGAAGAATCAGCCAAAGAGAGGAACTCTGACCCAAATAACAGCAGCCACCAAAGCTCCTTGCAGAGTCAAGCCTGGTGAAGGCAGAGGGATATTCATAGCTGAGAACAGTCCATTCTCTCTTTTGGTACCACTAAAGTAGGATGCCTGGGAAAGTCCCCTTATTTTTTCGTTGAAGAGGAGCTGGTGCCAATGTAAAGAAGCCTGGCAGAACGCAAGGGCAGGTTCAAGCAGGTTCTGCCAGGGGAAGTCAGGCTCTGGAGGTTTTACCAGCTCGGTGCAAGCAGCACTGCAGTCTGCTCTCCCGGGGTCTCCTGCTAGCAGCATGCTTTGGTGGACCTCCTTCTGCAGGCAGAGTTTGGAACAGTAGCTGTACCTTCCCCCCCTTAGTTCCCTGGCTTGCAGAGGAAGGACAGGGAGAAGGTTGGGAAGCAATAGCTTGGGGAGAAGGATCCCAAAACGGAGGAGCCTCCTGGAGATTTGCAGACATATCCAGGGGCACAGCGAGGTTCCACAGGGTCTGGGGCAAAACCCAGGTCTGTGATCTTTCCTAAATGAGGATGTCTCATAAAGTAACGAGCCAGGCCTCTCTCCACAGGTACCCAGGGGCAAACTGCTCTCACTTTTCTTTCTCCCCTGCTGCCCTGCCCACCCTCCAGCTCATCCTGGGCATGTTAATTGAATTAAAATTAAACGCATCTCTAATTTATCTCCATTCTATTCTCCCTGGAGAATGATTGTCCCAGGGTGATCCCTCTGATAATGAGAACTTCTTTCGAAAATTAAAAAACGCTTGTTACAGAAGCCCCAAAACCAAATGCCCTGAGATTAACAAGGAGGTGAAAAACCCCGGTGAATGCAAATTTGCAGAGATTAGCAGCTGTTCAAATGCAAGATGATCACCCAATGGTATATGCTTCCAGAGCATTGACTAAAGCCCTACAGGACTATGAATAGATTAGGAAAAAATGCTGGCAATTGCTTTGACTTTGTGAGTGGTTTCATGGATATCCTCACAGTCAGGAATTGGAGGAGGTAGACGCCCACCCTGGGCTGGTAGAAGCCATGCTGCAGAAACCAGGGTGGGACTCATGACCCAGACATCTGATCATGAAATTGGAGGAATATTTGTTACTGAAATTCCAGTGTGTTTTCCAGAGAGAGGGGATGAGGGGAAAGGATGACTGCCAAAACGGCTCCAGCCCTGCTTCTTTGTGAAGCTTTGGTACGAAGCACAAAATGACCCAATGCTAACAGGCTGGGGAGAAAAAGTCTTGCTGAACAGGCATAAAAATCACTGCCACTGTGAACGCAGCACCTCGTCGGGATGATAAAAGCGATGGGATCCTGTGCAGAGGACATTCCTTCATTATGTCACAGAGCACAAGGTCAGACATACTAAATCACAGCACTTGTCTGGGGACTGAGACATATAAGAGGAGACTAGGTGACGTCGATTGTAGGTGTGGTGCTAAAGCCATTAAAGCACTGCAAGCACTGCTTTCAAGAAGGGAAGAAAAGAGAAGCGCAGCCAGTTATGGGAAAAGCAGATTGCCTAGGAAAGCCTTGAGCTTTCTGGTGTTAGACATTTCCCAACAAGGGTCCATGTGCTGCCCACACAAACGCAAGCTTAACCCCGAGGAAATCATCCTATTCCTCACTACATATGGACCCCAAAGCTTCCCCAAGCAGGAGGCAACGCAGACCTCCTCCGATATCCTTGCCCCTTGCATCCCCTTGGTCCCCTCTGCCCTCTGCCCTCGCTTCCCTTCCTCGTGCTCAGTCGTTCCAGCAGCAGCCTCCACACTCACTGCTGTCTGTGTGCCTGGCTTGGGTGACCTTTCCCTGGGACAATGGCTGCTATTGAATCTGGGCAGGCATAGCCAGCGATAACACGGAGCTGCAGACGCAACGGTCCCATCGCTGCAAAGAGGGTCCTGCCCAGCACAGCTGGAAGCGGGGGAGGCTGGCCTGGGAAAAAGGCTTCAGCCATGAGCCTGCCTTTCATTGCACTCAGTGGCTCATGCGTCACACGGATGGCTCCGTGGTTAGACACGCTTCTTAGCCGATTTAGTCCCACTGCAATGTGCCAGTGCCCCAGCACTGAAAATTAAAGCCCATAACATGACTTCAGGAGCTTACAGTGGTGGTAAATACCTTCCCATGTTCCCACACAGCATAACAGCTTTGCTAGGAAAAAAATAGTCTCAGTAGTTTCAGCGATATGGTTACTTTGATTCCCAGAGTCCTTTGTGCCTGGGATACCATGACAGAGTAGTCCTCTTTTAGTAGACACTTATCACACAGAGTCTTGTGGATGTGGAACTAGAAGGCAGGGACTGATTTATCGAATAAACCCCACTAGTGGCCCTCTCTGCAGGACTTGGGATGTCTGTTTCCCCACATCTGCCATGGGCTAACAATTCCTCCCTGTCTCACCAGGGAAAATAAATGAGTCAGTGCACACACAGAAATTGCAAGATGGAAATTGATATCTGAATGCTGTGATGATGATGAATATTACTATTGTTGCTATTATTGCTAGTGCCAGACAGGACTAAAGGATCTGTTCTGTACGACTCATGCTCCCTCCCCCCAGCCCCTTCCAGCTTGCCTGCATTTTTACAGAAACATCAGTCTGAGTTTAGCATTTCTACCCAGCACCACCTCTCAGCAAAAAACACAGGTCTTTATGATTCATAGCCCATTGTTGCATCCCTGCCTGGAGCTAGAGCAGGACCAGAGAATACACCACTGCCACCACCTCCTGATGAGCCTCAGCAGAAGGAGGCCAGCATCACTCCAGATCTGGGATGCAGTAAAGGTGCAAATGAGGGTGAAGCCTGCTCCTTTAGTGTGCCAGCTTGAACATAAAAGGCAGAGGGAAAGACTCTTCTAGCCCCATGATGAGCTAGGCTGCAACCCCTCAATCCAGAAGAAGAGGCAGGAAAACAAATACACAGTATTAATACACTGAAGTCTTTAGATTGGTAATTTCCATCAGTGCTAAAGGCAAAAAATGTCTCTGGAAACATGTAGAGTCAGATAGGAACCCCAGGGCAAACCTCAAATGAGGAAAGGCACCACATTAGAAAAATACACCGATTAGTCGAGCATCAGCAGGTATTAAAAGGTGCTCACCACCCCTGGCTAAGCCAGCAGTTGGAGTGGCCCTGCAGCAGCTCTGTTCCTGGTTAGAAAAGCTCCTGAAGGAAGAGAGCAGCCTTTCTCCAAATCCACTGATTTCATTCAAGCCACATGGCCAGGTCACCCTCCAGACCACCAGTGAACTAGCTTGTCTAGAGCCAGCAAACACCTTGCCAGGCAATGCCTAAAAGCTCTCACACCTTTTACCAGCCACTGCCCTGTTATCTGCTGGTGCCCTGGGGGTTGCTGTCTGTTGGGTAAGAAATCCCAATTACACAATCCCACCTCTCCCCCCGCCTCTTCTTACCACCCTCAGTGAGGGTGGTGAGTGTCCCTGCGTACACACGTGCAGGGATGTTTAAAGGTCCGTATCAACCAGCCCTCTCCCCGCAGGCCACTCCAGCCCAAGTTCCCACGCGTGTCCTTGGGAATGTGCCTCCCTCAGAGCAGAGAACAGATACCTAGGATTTGCTTTGCCCACTGGGACGGTTTCCCTGGAGAGGGGAGAGAAAAGGGGGGTTAATTCAAGGTTTCATTAACTTAACAGTTGATTGCAACAGAAACTTGTCCTATATAGGAATTGTGTCAGGAAATAGGCTGAGGAGGAGGGGGAGAAGGCAGTGGGTTACAGCAACCCTGATGGTTCTTCCAGCCTCACTTGCCTCAGCTGAGGCCCAGATAGAACAGAGTGGTTCATGTGGGTTTGGCTCCCAGCTCTAGGCTCCTCAAACTCCATGTGGACAAGGAAAAGACAAAGCTGTGCCATGGTGCACGGCCGCCTCATGTAAGAAACACAGATGATCCCACAGGAACGGATATGGGGACACACGTGAGTCCATAGAGAACCTCCAGGCCATTTGCACAACATCCATTCCCATGCAAGATATTATACAGCAATAACCTTCCTGCACACACTTATGTGGCCTTCTGGAGGTGTGTGGAGCATCCCCTGTGTGGAGGTAGAACCGTAGATACATACATCCCACATAGCCGTAGGGATACTCCCCAGCTTGAAGAGAGAGGGATTAGGTGGTTTCAGGATTGGTTTCCACCAGTCTAAGCTTCTGCTGCCAACAAAAGGGCTGGTGCCTCCATCCTGGCTGTGCTTTCTCCAGCTTCCTACATCATCACGAGCAAGCAGGTGTCAGGGAGGCAAGTTGGAGCTGATCTGGCTGAAAATGATCCCAGCAAAATGAACAAACCAGGAAAAAAAAGAGGGAATACACAGCTTGAGGGAGAGGGGAGAGGGCAGGAGAGCTGCTTTCTCCAGAAGCTTTTCTCCAAGCTACTCGCGCCAATTTTGAAACCACACCCTCAGTCACAGACAGAGATAAATGCGTCTGTTCCCAAGCAGAACTGCATTGCAGGGACACCCCTCCTCCCCAAAAGCACCCACTTGGCTGCCCTGCACGGCAGGGGCCAGCCAGGCTGAGGGATGAGAGCAGGAGGGGGTTTTTGCTCAGGACCTTCTGGAAGGCCCTGGGAGCAGCTCTGGGAACATGTGAGAGCTGCAGGGGTGGAAGGAGGAACAGCGGAAGGAAGGAATGAGCTGTTGTCACCAGAGAGGGCTTTGTGCGACTGGCATTGCTGAGATTCCCGTGGCCCAGGCAGCCCTGCAGAGGCTCCCGCCAGGAGTGAGCAGGGGGGGAAGGAGAAAGAGAGGCCAGACAGGTTGACAAGAGGGGCTGTGCCATTCCTGGAGCTGTGTTTTCCCGAGATAAGTCTGACCTATTCGCAGTCACTCCGGAGCAGTGGCAGGAGCCGGCCTTTACGTCTGACTTGACCTTCTATTGTGGCTCAGACACTGAAAGAGATTAAGACAGTAATCAAACAACTCCCAAACTTTGAGGCATACCCAGCATGGGGCTGGGGCAATGCAGAGAAGCCCAGACCTACCAACAACTGCCAGGTCCAAAACAGCCAGTCTGGCATGTCCTGCCTTGGTCCTATGCCAAGCAGATTGAGTTGGGAGACTGGGGTGTCCAGAGGGGTCTAACTCACAGCATATGCATCCAGTGACCATTGATCCCAAAATCCTGTAGGACACCTCTCAAAACAAGAGCCAACCACCTAGATTGATGGCTTGGAGTCAAGTCCAAGTTGTCGTGGCAGCCGAGCATGCCAGAAGCATCCAGCATGCTATTATTTTCTGCTTAGTTAAGACAAGTCCAGATCCAGGCCATAAATAACTTGGGGGGGGATGAGAATGAGAAGAAGCATGGCAGAAAGATTGAGATGTGGCAAAGGTACCAAAATCCATGTTTCAAGTATCCCTGGCTAGCTGCATCAATGGAAAGGACGAGGTCTTGTTGCACGCTGGAGTACATGCCCCTTCTCAGGGGAGTGGTGGTTGTACACGACATCTGTGTGATGAACTCTGTCTCTTGTTACCCACACAAATATCTTGGCAGGTTGGCAGGTGGTGAAAAAAGGGGATGCATGCTCCTTTATCACTTGTGGACCTTAGGGACCAAGGCAGTCAGCCCAAAACCTTTCCTCAAAAAAGGGAACAGGAAAAGAAAAGTAATGCCTTCAGGGAATCCCTTCAGGGGGAACATGGAGAAAACAAAAGGTTTTGCATGTTTTAATCAAATTTTCATCAGAGGCATGAACAGGAGATTGTATCCCCATGCCATGCCTCAGGCTGATGAATGCATGCGCTGTTAGATAATCCTAATACAGTGACAATGGTCCTCTGCCAGTGTTGGCAGCACTACCCACAGCGTGGTGTGCGTGAGTGGTGCAGGCAGCCCCGACGGGCAGTGCAAGGCTGCGGGGAGCTCCCAGGTCCCATTCGCCCTGCGTGAGCTCAGGAGAGCTGCCCTGGGGTGGCACATGGCCAATGCGTGGTGAAGGGCTAGTCTTTGGGTACAGAAGGTAAAGACCTGCAGGCTGGGCTTGACTTCAAGTCCAGCAAGAACTTGAGATAGATGATATTATAAAAAAAAAAAGTTGTTTTTTTTTAACAAGAAAGCATACTTGGATCCCAGCTGGGTCCAAGGGCCTGTGAGACATGAGGGTACATCTGTACCATGCTGCCTCCTTTATAGGGATTTTTCCATTCTCTGAGGTATCTCAACCCTCCCTCTGCCCAAGATAATGGAGAGGCAGCCAAAATGGCATTTTAAACTCTTGGCTCCCTCTACCAACAATTGGACAAAGCAAAGAGGCAGGATGGGAGAAACTGGTTTTCTGGAAACTTCTATTAGATGGAAAGGGGTCACACCTCCTTCAATAGAGATTGGAGTCGGGGGTCATTTTACATCTGCCTTTAATGAAGAATGGTGGGAAGGGAAATTTAGCACTGATGAGCTAATAAAATATATATATAATTTCCACTCTGTTAGCAAGGGAAAAAAAAAAGCCTTGGAGCAGCTGCTAGGTCATTGTTTGCAAATTTAAAAATAAAAGTTTCTTGGCATGGATTTCAGAGATGGAGGCAGTATCTTGCATTGTCATTCCAGAGGGAAAGGGGGAGCAAGTGAAAGAAGGATGATGCCAGGCAAGGATAGTTCAGCTTGACTACGTGTTGCTCAGGTGTGTCTTGGCTTTCAAGCCTCTTTTCCCTCTGGCTGGTTTAGGTAATCGACATCCTGCCCGGATGGTGAGCCTCACCAGGGACAGATTTATGGCCCCACGCCCTGAAGAGCTGGGAATGTCCTGCCATGGGGATGGATAATGCTTGGCAGTACCCTGAGAGCACTGATGGGCCTTAATGGCCCCAACCAGGCTCACCTGGGACCACCACCCCTCTGCCCAGGGGCTCCATTTAAGCTCAGGCCCAGGTACCTGCTTCTGGCCTGAGCTGTGCTGTAGGTGTATCTGTGCCTGATCTTGTCCCCAGCTGTCCTGGTTTCCTGACTGGTTGTCTCAGATGGACTCCAAACTTTAGCTGGTGGTAGCTTTGTCTCCAGGATGCACCTTGGACCTACGCTGCGGCCTTGTCTCCAGCTCTGTTTCCTGCTGCTCCTGACCAGACCTTGCTTTGTCTAGGGCTGTGACTGGAATCTGTCCCCGTTGTCACCTTGGTGGTGCTGATCACCTGTGGGACCGCATTGGGCTTGTGCTTGGCCCTGGGCTGGTCCACTGTGTGGGGCAGCCCTGCTCCTGCTCCTTGCTGGCGGTGAGCTGAAGTCTCTCCATTCCTGAGCTGTGCACAATAGAGCTTGGTCCTTGGACTGTGCAGGACCTGACCCCATGCCTCCTCCTCAGGTGAAGCCCACAGACCTTGCACCCCACTGCTTCCCCCAAGACCCTAGGGCACCACTGCATTCCTTTTCCTATCCCTGCGGCTCCTCGGTGATGGCTCTCCCATGCCACCTACAACTACCTGGCCTCTCTGCAGTGGGGACCTGGTACACTTCCCCATGTCTGCCTACCTCTGGGACCCCGTTTTCATCTCTGTGTGTCTGAAGCAGATTCATGTCCCTGACCTGTTTCCAAGTTATGATTCCAACCTGGCTCAAAGTCTCTTGTCCCCACACTGACCCTGCCTTGGTTCTGTGCCACCATTCTGACCCGGCTCCATGTCCCTGCCCTGGCTGTGTGTAACCCAACCAACAACAGCCATCCATCGAGCTCAGACCTCCACAAGGTGTGGGAACATACCTTGATGGTTGTCAGGACCCTGAGGACCTTATCTGAGGACCTTATCTCTCCTGGCCAACCTCACCTGGGACTTGTACCCAGATGTGCTCATGGCCTAGGAGCTCCATTTAACCCCAGCTATGCTGTGGGTGTACCCGTGCATGGTCCTGCCTCCTGCTGTCCTGGCTTCCTGACTGTTTTTCCTAGATGGACTCTAGACCTACTTTGTAGGTTGCTTCATTTCCAGTCCCATCTCTGTCTCAGCTCAGGTACTGAGGGACTGTACATGGATCAGCGGGGTCAGAACCTGTGCTGGGTCACTCCTGGCTCCTGGCTTGTTCTCTCTTGTGGAGCAGCCCTGTTCTTGCTGCTACCTCACGCTGGTGACAAGCCAGAACATGGTAGGAGGCCTCATCTCCAGTGGCCTTGATGCTGGTTTTTCCCTTCCCACTCTGCTGCATCCATTAGCCTGATGCTTTCTGGCAGCAGCTGCACATGGAACAGGAGACCTGAACTTTTCCATTCCCCAGCCTCCGACGCTGCCAATCCCTCTGAGCTGGGAACGGGCATTAAACTCACTCTCTATCAACAAATGGCTCCTGGCTCTTCCTTTCGGTTCTTGAGCCCCATGTGCCATTCACGCTGGCTGAGAGGGAAGGAAGGAGGGAATTACCCTCTGCCCCAGTGGGTCCAGCCCCGCTCAGTTTCTCTGCCTGCTCACAAGATGTCGGCTGGGGCTGCAGTTGCTCTCCCCCTCCCTGTGAGCACCTAGTGCTGCTCCTTCCCCCCTCCTGTCCCACTAACAGCTCTGGCACGCTTGGCATGCTGTCCTTGGCACATGCAAGTGTCATTCCAAAGAGCCTGCCCCCAAACTCCTGGCAAAAGGGAAATTATTATTATTGTTATTGTTGTTGTTATTATTATTATTATTATTATTATTATTAAAAAGACTCATAATACCCCCACTCTGCCAGATTACACAGCCAGGGAAAGAGAGTGAAGCGTGGGAGAGCCTGGCTGACCTCCGAGCCCTGCTCCACCTGCTCATTCGGCTCGGCCACCAAGCTGGGAAAGGTCGGAGGAGGCTCTTGGGAGACTCTGTTCAAAGCCGAAGGAGGGCAGGAGGAGGTTTTCTTGCTTTTGAGGCAGTCCCTCAGCCCATCTGCCTGGATCCTGCTATCAGAAAGGACCCCTGCACTTCCAGACATTCCACAGATGTGCTGGCAAGCTTGAGTTAGCTCCTGGTGTCCATTCTCATGCAGAAAATACTACTGGCCCACACTCCCCTTTCCACTGAGACTGAGTGGTGTGGTCAATACTCACAGTCCAGGCTTTTTTTCCTCTCCAGGAGCAAGACAGAAAGGCTTCCCGTGTGTGCACTTAAGACAAGTCTGTTCGTCAAGAGGTGTTGGCTCCCTCCTCACTGTGGTTATGGGAAGGCCTTTTTGTTTAAAGAGGAAAACAAATGAATAGATTCCCCTGACACCCAGCCTTATCAGGCACGAACCCAAGGGAGTCCCTTGTTTAAACATCAGGAGTACATTGCTGGATAACACCCCTCCTCTCCCTCCCCTCTTGGCATTTTTTCGGTTGGGTCGGTCTTTTTTCTACCTCTATTTGCTCTTTCTGAGCTGCTTGCTTCTTGCCAGACCTGCTTGAGGAAAGTGGGAGGACAGTGAGGGTTCTACAAGCCAGGGCTTCTGGGCTAGAACAGCAGAGGTGCAGTGCTGCTCCAAGGACTTGCCCTGACAGAGCTGGAGGTGAGGATGCCGTGAGCAGGTGTAAACGTATGGACAGAGTGTTTGGGGCACATCAGGGCCAGGACACAAGGACACTGAAGTGGGAGAGAAAGTTCCTTCTCTCTTGACCTTAGGTTTCCCTCTCCTTTCTGCACATCTAAGCTAGTGAGGGAAAAAACAGTGTGCTCTCCTCCCCCTGCCCTACAGAATTAGAGACTAGAGTCAAACTTGGAATTCCCCTTTGTCTCATCACTGGGGAGACAGGGTCTTGGTGGTGATCTCACCCCATCAGAAACCTTTCAGTGCACAAGGCTAACAAGAGGGAGGCTGCGGAGGAGGAGGGGAGTCATGGCAGGAAACCAAGAACACATCAGACACTCTAAATTTAGATCTTTTTATTCAGCTCGGACAATATTCCTTGATTTCTCATTGTTCAGGAGAGGGCAGAGGGCAGGGAATCTATTGAAAGGCTTTGTCCTGAGAGATGCCACTTTGTCTGGGTATACGGGGGGTGGAGGAGTCGCAGGTCGGGTTGATCTGGCATGGGCGAGAGGTGCATGTCCCGCTGCTCCAAATGGCCTTGGGATGGGGTGGTGGCTGAGCGTCTCTGAGTAGCCCTGGTACCTGCGAGACAGAGGTCGGGGGTCCCCTCCACCCTGTACACCCACCACCATCCGCAGTGAAGGCAGCAGTAAGGACTGGCATGAGGGCCCCTCAGCGAGCACCTGTGACTGGTGAGCGGCACCTTTGCTTTGGGGCAGGTCCCTATGCCAGTGGGGCGTCAGACACAGGGCGTGTAGGATAAATACACACCCATTCTATATGTCTCGCTGCCTTTCCGGCATCACAGCTCAAAGTCTATTTTTAAACTCCCTCCTTTATTACACAGGTCAGCAGATAGCGATGGCCTGCCTCCCGCCATGCCAGGGGTGCTGCTCTCCCACGCGCCCCGGGGAGCAGGGTGTCCTCCACACCGCGCGGAATGCACCCTGCCTGGGGTCGAGGTGCAGGGTGGGCTATGGGCATGAACACACTCATCTCCCCCATCACAGGCTCAGGCCACAGCAGGTACAGGCAAATCAGGGTGCCCAGCTGCATCTGTGCTGTTGTGAATCAGCTGCTGGCTACACTGGCACAAGGGTGCTGCAGGGTGCTTCATCCCACTGTATCAATGGGGTGCAAGTTTTGTTTGGGCCCGCGGCTTATGGGAGGTAAATGAGCTGAGGGTTGGGCGCAGTGTCACCAAATATGCCGTCACTGGTGTCGGCACAACTGGATCAGCACAGGCGGGAGGACAAGCTCTCGTGGGCAGTGCACATGGGGCTTTCTGCCTCAGCTGATGCCCTGACTCCTGGAGAGCAGTATTTGGAGTGGGTTTTGCTCTGTGACGTGAGCAGCCATAGCAGGTGGGGGGGGGGGGGGGGGGAGGGAGAGCCACTTGCGTTTGGTTTTCGACCCTCATCTTCATTTCACATCATGAGTCATGTTACGTTCTGAGCTGAGTAACTGCTGGGGCTATTTTTACTCAGCTCTGCAAGCTTCCTTCTCGCTGCTGCCACAGCCACCGCCGCTTGCTGTGGACCCAGGGGCAAAGGATGGGGAGACGGTGAGTGGCAGAGGCTGAGGGCAGGGGAAGCGGTGTCTGGGGTGGTGTCAGTGGAAAGGGGGACTGCTGCCCACCTAATCAATTCAGAAAAAAATTAGTATATGCCTCTTGAAAAACAACAGATGACCTGCGATGTGTGGTGTATTCACACACACACATACGTATATATTTATTATACTGGGAGAGGGGAAGGGGGAGGGAGAGAAATTCCTTTCGAGTGCTATTCACCAGTCTGGAAAAATAAAGAAGGAAAGCAGAACATTTTTTCCTTTCATCAAAACAGGAAAGAGAGGGGGAATGGGGTGGGGAGCAGATCCATAGACATAATGGATGGTTGCCAGAGTAAGGAAATTGTTCCCTTCTACCCTAAACTTGGGAGTTGGGGAGGGGGGAGAAATATATGGTAGTGTGAGCAGGGAAGGCTGCATCCCCTCCTCCCCACCTGCTGTAGGAACGTGTATGCACACGGGAAAGCACTGGGAAATCAGTGCCCCCAGCTTTGCCTTCTCTCTTTGAATTCTGCTTGAGCTGCACATCTGCAGGGATGTGAAATGTCTTTGCCTTCTCCTTCACCCCAAAGTATGGGGTAGCAAGCTGTGGCTGGCACAAGCCCTCTCCCTCTCTGCTGTTGTCAGGGGCCATGCTCTGCCTTCTGCATGCATCTATGTGCTCATCCCCCTTCCCCACCCTCTCCTCTCTGCCAGGTTTCTGCCAGGAATGGGTGAGATGAAGGAGGTGGTGAGGGGCTGGGGGAATCCCTCTGCCAGGGAGAGACAGGCAAGGGGGTTGTTCCTGGGGAAGCCTGGCAGGTCCCATCAAATGCCTGTTCGCCAGGTGACACCTTCCCTTTCCCCTGGAGCCAGTTGCTCTGTGAGGGCTTTAGTCATCCTTGGAAAGCATTTTCCCTGCCAGCGCCAGAGGGGACAAGGCGAATTATGCAAGCCCTGGGCACCCCGAGGCTCTGCCTTTCTCCAGCACCAAATATAAACACCAGGCTCCCTCCTGTCTCTGTCTCCTTCCTTTGGTCTCTCTTCTCCCTTCCTCATTTCTTCCTCTGCTAGATTGAACTCAGTCGTTAGGAAGTCAGGGCAGCTCCTGTGGCAGCAGTCTCTGGGGCAAATGGCGTAAACAGCAGTGTAAGCTACATACGATCACTCTGTTCTGATCTCTTGGGTTGGGATAAACCTCGTAAAACATGGCAATGTGGCATAAAACCAATGCGCCCACAGAATGGGCCTCCTGGTGTAAACCAGGCATAAAACTTACTCTAGGTGCTTAATTTCAGTGTCACGGCTGCTCCCTTCCATTGATGGCTGCAGCAGCCCCGTGGAGTAGGTGTAACGATTGCTCACTGTTCTCCTGAACTTAGAGACCGGAGCAGGAGCAACACCTAAGTTAGATACCTTGAGTGGGCGGACTGACTACACATTGGCTGTCAACACCTCCTAATTACTTTCCATTGATTGTTTTTCAAAATAGGACTCATCATGGAGAGGCTGAGACACCTCAGCTGTTCAGACTGAGTCTTGCTTTCCATTGTAAGCCCTGTTTTTCTTCCTGCTGTTTCACAATTCTCTCCCCCCCTTAAAAAAAAAGTAAAAAAAAAAAAAATCACCCCTCACATCATGCCTCTGTGGATGGTGGCTAGTAGATCATTTTTTCCACCGACATGAGATGAGGGGATAGCAGCCTTGCAGCAAGGAACTGCCTATTGTCCTCAGACACGTGCTGCCCTCCTCCCTAGTCATAAGAAAATAACCAAGGAGATGAGTTCAGCTGTTCACAGGTTAGAAACCTGTAGTGGTGGTGAAAGTGTTTTAATAAGAAACCCTGCTACAGGCTCTTATGAAATCTCTGTTTTTGTTGCGGTTTTTCTGAAGGGCTGTTGCCAGCTATCACGGTTGTGACCGGATCTTGTCAAGTTGCAATACCCTAATGGGACATTTTTATGGTCCAGCTGCTTCATGTAGCCTCGAAATATCTTCCCACCATATGCAACAGGGGTTTCAAACTCTTGCCTTGTGACATCTGGGACACCAATAGCCCCACAGGCCCCCACACTCACCCCACAGGTGAGGGGAAGATAGAGTCATCCCCATTGGATTTAGGGGTTCATGGGATAAATGACAAGCTAATTTCACAAAAGCAAGAGAATCAAAGGAGCACCTGCCCGGCTCAAGGCACAAGGCACAGCAGTTTTAAGTGCACGTGCCCCTATTAAACTCAACGCCAATGAGACTGACCCAGCCTTTAGTGAGTCTAAAGATCTCACTAGAGAAAAATCTGTCCCCGTCTTAAAAGCAGAAAGAGTAAGGAAAAGCGACTGAAGGCTGACCAGCTTGAATATCATTTTGCTCTATTTCCAGGCAGGGTCATAGGTAGATGATTAGTCAAATTCCAAACATCCTCTTCCTTGCCGTCTGGAGGTTCAACAGGGATTAGCTTTTTGTTTCTGATGTCGAGCTTCTAAAAACTGCCCAGCATCATCCACGTGAAAATAAATAACTCTATTTCTATCCCAGCTCACATGTAATGTAGCCGGATATTTAAAAAAAAAAAAAACCCACACCGCACATAGTCCCCCCAAAAACAGGCCCTGCAGCAGCTCTTGTTGCTACTGAGCAAGAAATTTGCAGCAGTCCCTGCTAGCTTACTGCAGAGTCCTTCTCCTCTCCGGCAGTGATATTTCTCCCTGCTGATGAGTTTAATCAACCCTCCCACATGCAGCCTGTTCTGTGCTGACCAGGCAGCCACTACAGCGTGGGGGACCCCCTACACAGCTTGAACAAGGTGGCATGACGATGGTGGAGCCACACCAGGTTATTCGAGGGCAGAGATCCTCAAAGGGCACCTGAGCCTCCATTTACACCTTATGAACTTTAAACACATAATGAGGTCATGGACATTTGGGAACTAGCTGCCCTCAGCTCTCTCTACACAGTCAGAAGGACTTCCAGAAGCTGGTTTGGCCATCTCAAATCCTTGGTGAGATGGATCCAGGTCCTTTTAAAACCTTCTTTTGGAGCCTCCTGCAGATTTCAGAAGGAGTTTCAGTGCCCAGGTAGACTTTAGGGTAGTAGCTCCACCCTGCCAGGCGTTGGAGCCAAATTGTCATCACGTGAAATGGCTGATACACCGCAGGCAGGCCAGGATGGAGAATGAAGGGAATTCTAAGAGCGTCCTGAGGAATTTGGGGTGGGACAGGGCTAGCATGGCTGGAGCATCTAAAGCAAAGTCCTGTTAAGGTCTCTGGCAGTGGAAATGAGCAAAGGTATGTGTTGCATTTCCACTTCCTCCCACTTGAGCTTCAAAATTGGGACCGAGCCACTTCAGACTAAGTTTGAGGGACTCCCGGGACACTCTTTATCGCTGCAGTCATGCACCTCAGATGACCTGGGCTTTGGAGCTGGCATGGCTCTGACAAACTCCCCATCAGTGAGGAAATCTGCTCCCTCTTCTTCTGGGTCAGGGTGAAGTGTGGTGATCCCTTACAATCCAACTGCATCTTGACACACTGCCCTACCGTAGGACCTTTCATTTTGTGTTTGAGTTACCTGTCTCTGTGGTGGTAGAGGCAGAGGAGTTATGCTATTTTAAGAAAGATATGGAGGACCCCCAGTCCTCCTTTGTGTCCCTGACCAACATCCACATCTGTGAGACCAAAGTCAGGTTTGGGGGTGTAGCTAGCCAAGCTGGGAGCTGTTGTCAGACGCCTGCTACAGAAGAGCATTTGGTGGGCTGCCTGCTGCTCAGCTCTGGTAGCTGCTGCTCGTACCCGGACACTTTGGATGGTGCATATATGAGTGCTGGTGCGAGACCGTGTTTTTTGGAGAGGGTTGGCTGCATGAGACTGGCAGGCACCTAGATAGTCTAAGGGAGCATGTGTGATGCTGTGAGATGAGGCCACCAGTATGCCAGTGGGTGTATGTATGTGCGAAAGGAAGAGAGAGGGGGAGAGTGAAGGAGAACACATGGATGCCCAGGGATGTGTGAATGAGACAAAATTTGCACGTAGCTGTGCATGCGAGTGGCTCAAATAGAAGCGTGTGCGTAGCATAGAAAAAGCAGGGAAGATGCTTGGGATTCAGAGTGAACGCCTGCTGAGTGCCTGCGGTGCATGACGGTGCAGGAATGTATTGGTGGATATGAGCCTGCACAAAGATGGTGCAGAAACCCCTTCTGGTCGTGCCTGGAGCGTGCTTTGCAAGTGTGCAACTCCCCACTGGGAGATCACTCGTATGTACATGAGAGGGCATGCGTACGGGTGTTTTATCAATAGGATACGACTCTTTCTTGAACTCACCTGTTAGCAATCTTCCCTTCACCATCCCTCCCCGCCCGCCCCCCCCCCCCCCCCCCCCCCCCCCCCCATTCTGGTTGCTTAATTTCCCTTCAGATGTTTATTACATCGTGGAGATAATCATGCAGGAAAATACCTCCCTGTGCCACGAGCAACACCAGATTGTCTTGTAGCAACGTTTAAATTTCTCTGGCTTTTTTTTTTTTTTCCTGCACACAAAGAGATGTAAGATATTAAAGCCATCTCTCTCCCTGGAGCTAGTGGTGTGGCAGGGCAGGGAAGAAGGTGAGTGGAGCTCAGAGAAATGGGCTCCAGACTGCAACAGCAAGACCCTGGGCTAAAAAAATTACAAACTACCATGCTGAGAACTCCTCTCTTCTTATCTCTTGCCGAGGAGGAAGGAATTTCTGTCCCCATTCTTCACGTGATAGTAAAGCCACATTATACGGGTTGTTACAGCATTAGTAATTTTTAATTAATTTATCATTAAAATTAACACACTTTTTATTTTGTCAGCAATGGACTGCTACTCCCTCACTAGATTTTTCGCCTTGATACCCAGCCAAGAGGAGGATGGCAAGTTATGCTCCACCCATCTCCTCTCCTTTATAAAAGGAGCAGCCCCGAGTGCCAGTTTAGTCTCTCTTGCAGCTCGCAGACTAAAATAAAGACCCATCGGCTTGCTCGCCTCCCCTTCAATTTTACCTTTTCTGCTTTTTTTTTTTTTTTCTTTCTTGTTGCAACAGAGCGCGGAAGGCAGCATCGGCTCCACTCTGAGGCTTGTCAAGGCTCAGCGTGCGCACACACACACGCAACCCAGAACGAAAACATTTGCTCTCACCTGTCTCCAAACCCAAAGCAAACCTCACGCCAATGCTTCGAACGAGAAGGCACCCAAGCCAGAATCTAATGTAAGGGGAAGAAATTCAATGCACACTAGCAACTTTTTGCTAAAAAGCAAGTGGGCGTTAGGAAGAAAAGGAGCATTTTAAGAAAAGGACACATTAAGGAAGAAGATTTTATTTTCTGGATTTCATACCAAACTTTGGAAAAGTTTTTTTTTTTTTAATGATTATTTTGTGTATCTTTTTCTAAGAACACTGAGTTGTTACCTGCGTGTAAAATCTTTTGCATAGATGTATTTTAAAAAGGAAGACAATCAAGAGGAAAAATAGCATGTGGACCACCTAGCAAAAGGCAGTACTGAAGCATCCCTTGTGGTGAGGGGGACGCAGACTCTGGATGTGTATAATTTCAAGGGACTGCATTTATTTTCCACCAGCCTTATGAGATAGCGCAGAGGCAGGCGAGTCACCGAGAATTACTTCTGTCTCCCCTCACCACCACCACCACCTCCTCCTCCTCTTCCAAGGGCTCCTGCAACTCTCCCACCCGCAGCCCGGCCCGGAGGGGAAATGGGAACGCGGGGCGCCCTCGATGCCTGAGGTGGGGCGGCCGCGGGGCTGTCTGCGGGAAGCGCTTCCCTCCCGGGGCTCGCCGTCCATGTGCCCGCAGCCGGCGGGGCCTGAAGTCGGGATGAATTTCGGCGTGGTCTTCGCGGTCATCCTCTCCCTGCCCCTGGCGCGCCTGGAGGTGAGTTTCCGTCGCCAGCAGCGGGCGGTGCTGCAGAGCCGAGAGCCCGGGAGAGGGGCGGGAGGGGGGGGGGAGAGACCGGCGGCGGCGGCGCCTCCCGCCCCGCAGGTGCGGCGGGGTGAAAGCCCGGGGGTGGCGGAGGCGGCGGGGGGAAGGGAATTGCACGGTGAGGGCGAAGAGCCCGGGCGGGCGGCGGCTTTCCTGCCCCTGTCTGAGGGAAGGGCTGCGCACGGGCGCGGGCGCGCTAATGGCGGGCAGAGCCGGCCGCCCCCGGCCCTGAGGGGGAGCGACCGTTGGGCCGGTTTCCCGCCGAGCGGCGGGGGCTCCCCCCTCTCCCCTCAGGACGGGCCCCGCCAGGAAGGCTTCGCGTGGAAATAAACCCACCCCCGTGTATGTCCCGGGCTGGAGTCAGTGCCAGGCAGGTGGGGAAGGTGAGACCGGGCTGAAGCGGTCCCTGATGAATGCGGGAGCAGGGGTGCTGCTGGGGAGCCCCGGGGAGCCTGCAGCCTCCTGCCCCGCCAGCAGCTTCACCCAGAGGCTGTCACCCCGTGCCCGCCGGCCGCCCCGCCGAGCCTCTCACCTCCTCCGGTTATTTTGGCATCGCGGCAGCATGGGTGAGGCAGGGACTGAGGCCCAGTTGCCACCTCCGGAATAACGCAGGGTGTGAAACCCAACCTGGCATCGCCAAGGGGCCGATGGAGAAAGGGCAGGAGGCTTTGAAAGGGGCAAGGAAGGGGCCAGTGTGGCTAGAGACACCGACACCGGGGTGACCGTTATTCAGTAAGGTGTGTGCCTAGCTGGGGCCATGGGAAGAGGCAGGAGATGAGTGTCTCTGCTGTGCTCGCACAGTCACGCAAGCGTCTTGTCCCGCAGCCCTCCTGCACGCTCTGCCCAGGAGGAAGCCGGGCACAGGGTGGGGGCCAGATGGTAGATCTGGCTGATGAACGTACACCCCAACCCTCTTCGGTTTGCCTGTGTGGAAATCAAAGCCTCACCCTGAACCATGGTCAAGGAAAAGGAGCCCCAAGACCCCAATTCCTTCGATTTCCGCTGCCACGTTTTGTCGTCTGATCGCGTGCAGATTGGGTGGATCAGAAAGCCCCTAACATTTATGCACAGCGCTTGGTTCCCATTTCAGCTCTACCCAAGGTGGCAAAACCATGGGTTGGATCTGCAGCTTGGGAGTTGTCAGGGGCAGGAAATATCCTTCCACCAATACTTTCCTCCCTTTGCATCATTTCTTTCTCTTCCTTCCTCATTTTCAGGCAGCCCCTCTTGTGGGTGACAGGGTAGGGGTTGGGTGCAAAGCATCACATCGCCTCCTTATGGGCCCATCTTGCCCTTGCCCAAGCCGCAAAGGGAAGCAGTTAGAGCTGTGGGCTGCCCAGTGGTTATGTTTGTTTTGGGCAGAGGATGGTATTTCCTCTGTGGGTGGCTCAGATCTCTTTCTCCCATGCAGTGTGAAACATCAGCTACGGTTGGTGCTGCGGAAGGGTGAAGATGGAAGTGTCTGATCTCAGGGGGCTGTTATTCTGCACTGTAATCACGCTAAGAGACTGCACAGCTCTATGACAGCCTAGTAGGGTTAGAGTTTGGGAATCCTGGGTCTAGGTTTCTTGGGAGGAATTGTGATATTTGTCATTTTATGACCAGAGAACCATGAAGGTTTCTGCTTGGGTAGATGCTTCTGCCTGCAGCCTGTTCCTACATCTACTTTGAGGGAAGTGTGTTGCAGCCTCTGCACCAGGCACATGCAACACAACTCCAACCAGGCTGCTGAACCATAGTCATCCTCTGAATGGGGCTTGCACCTCCTCCCCAGCCCTGCCAGAGAAAGTGCATGGGGAACAGTAGCTCCTCCTGATCAGCAGAGGCCTGAGCCAGGAGATGGAGCCTCCTGAGTCCCTCTCCCTCTTCGATCACACCCATCTGGAGCTGGAGGGGCCCTGGAGCTCTTCCAGCCGGAGGGAATACGAGCCTCAGTGGGAAGGTATTTGCCAGTTGGGAAGCAAGGATGCTAAACCGATTTGCATTTGCCCTGCGGGCTGTAATAGTTGCCTTGCAACATTTACAGAGATGGGTTGAGCCTGGCGTGGTTGTGCTGGGGTGAAGCCCCACTGGCAGGGCTTTCTGGAATTCCCAAGGAATGGGGTGCGGCTGGGTGCTTGCTTATAACCTCAGCCCAGCTCCCCATCACGTCTTTCTGATGCAAGGCTCCGGGGCTCTTCCCGAGTCTTCCTAGCATGAGGCTGTGATAAGGACAAAGCAGTGGAAGCTGGGATGGATGACATGTCTGGGGTGAGCTGGTGGAAGGAGCCAGGCAAGTTGTCCCTGCCTCCCTCTCACTGTCAGCTGATGCACAGCAGCAGGAGAGAATGACAGTGGTTCCTGCACTGTTTCCAGTGCTGCTGGTACACAACCAGCCCTGGGGGTGGAAATGCCTCCAGCCCTTGCAGGGGAGGTGGGGGAGCGCAGAGGAGCAGGGTGGAGCAGCGGAGTCCCCCTTGAAATGGGAAAAGGGTGGGTAGGTCTGGCTGTATTTTAGGAACGTGGGGTAGATCAAACATTAAGTTTGATTCTTTTAAGGGAGGAAAACATAAGCTGCCATCCCATGTGGAAGGGGCTCATGTGAGGAGGGTTGTGCCTGCTGTTTGGAGAGGCACGCATGGTCCTCTGGCAGGCAGAAGTCAGGGTCCCCCTGTAGCCAGGAGTGATGCTGGAGGAGTGGAAGCCCTGTGCCAGGGGAGCAAGAACTCCTGGGGTTCAGTGGGCTGGTGTCAGGTGCTGCTGGTCATGCTCTCTGCCAGGGAATGTGGTGGAGTCTCCCCTCAGGGTCCTCACGTCAGCTTCAGAGGGAATTAAAAATGCTGGTTTTGTTTGGGTTTTTTTGCTTGACTGATCACTGGAGACCTTGCTGCCAAGATCCCCTGCTGCGGTCAGTGTGGAGTCACTCGGGAAAGTCTTCCTCTCCTGGGCAGAGGAGTGGATAGCTGGGTGCTTCCCTGCCCTGGGCTGGTACTGCTGCTACGCTTCTGTCCTTCGTCACATGTAGGTGTGTAGACACACCACCTCAAAAAAGAGGACTGGAGGAGTCCTCACCTTGGGAGTATTCTTGGCTGGTTTCTTTGAGCCCTGAGGGTCTGCCTTCCCTGCTAGTTGCACAATCTTTGCTCTTTCCTCCTCTGTGTCTGCTGAGCTACTGTGAGGAGACACACCTTGGGGCGAGACTCTGAAACCCTTGCCTGTGAATAGCCAGAGGGAGGACTGGAGCACAGCCTTGCATATTCCCTGCGCCACCTGGGCAGTGGCTGGTCGCAAGGGGACCTTTCAGCATCCCTGGCACTCAAAAGCATACCTTGGCAGAAAGCTCTGGAGACAAAGGGTGGCGGCATTAAGGAAGAGGCTGATTTTGGGAGAGCATGTTTGTGGGGAGCGGGGACAGGGGAATGTCCCGTTTGCAGGGCATTGCTGCACGTGCACCGCTTTGCAGCGGCCAAACAGCGCTGCTGACATCTGGGAGGAGGGAGGCAAAGCTGACGCGCCGAGAGGTCCCGGCGTCACAGCCGCAGCACAGAGCGGCTGCCGGGCAGGCAGGGCCCCTGCCCAGGTGCTCTGCTGCCATGTGTCAGCTGTGCCCTGGCTCTCGTCCCCCTGAGCACCAGCAGCCGGGAGAAGGGGAGGCGACACCCCTGCCAGGGGACTGGCAGAGTGGGGGGTGCCCCTACGATTCGAGGGAGAACCAGGCACTGGGGGCAGAGGGAGGGAGGGAGGGAGGGAAGAACAAACTTTCTTCTAGGAATTCAGGGCCTCGCAGGAATACGAGGCCAGACCTTGGGGCACTTGACAGCCAGCCAGGAGTCCATTGAGACAAAAGTCTTCTTTGATCTGCCGTGCAGTTAAAAAGGGAGACTGTTAACCTGTGTTAGACAAATAACTCCAGAGAAGCTGCTAAGCAGGAAAAGCACCAGCAGCTTGGGCTGGTCTGTTGAGGATCCCACCTCCTGCAATGCTCCTCCACCTTCTGACCCCATGGGATCAGGTGGAGGTGGCTGGTGGACCTTGTGCCCCATTCCCACCAAGTGCCCCGAGCCTGGGTGTGTGCAGTGCCCCAATCTCAGAGCCTCCCAGGCACAGGGCTGGGATGGGGGCCCAGAGGCATGGCTGTTCCAAATCGGACCCCAAAGGGAGCAAGGATGAGCCGTGCAGCTCAGGTCTGTGTAGCTGCTCTTAGGCCAGCCTTGGACATGGTTCTGCAGCACTAGAGGAAAGTAAGGAGCTTCACAGGCTTGCAGTTGTCACTGACAGAGCTGCCTCACAAACCCGGGGAGGAGGACAGGATTATGAGCCATGTGGGCTGGTGATACGCTGTAGCCATGCTGATAGTATCTGCAACAAGAAAAAATTGGCACCTAAAACTGCTGCTGTGAGCAGGGAGTGGAGCTTATTCCTACAGGCAGTCCTCAGCAATCCAGCTCCTGAGGGCCTGCATTTGCAATCCCTGATTCGTATCTGTTCCCCCTGCTCAGTTAGCAAGGTGACACCTCCCAGCTCGCCTCCAAAGTCACCGAGTCTCGTAACACCTGCCCACGCTCTCCCCCAGTGAGTGCCAGAGTTTAAAATAAAGTTCCATTTCCTACCCGTATTAAGTGTCAGGAAGGACCAGGGGCATTCGTGCACAGCAGCGTTCGTACACAAATGCATTTGGCTGACAGGTGCAAACATTCAGAAGCCTGCAATTTCACCGCACAGCTCTGAGCTCTGGCTGCAAGTACTGGGAACTGCAAATGATCCCTTTTCCAGTAAACGTGTGTGGCGCAAGGCAGGGAAGTGCTGCAGAGCCTCTCTGGCACTGGGCTGTTGGTTCCCTTCTTCCTCACGCAGCAGGAGTTGTCAGAAGGCATCTTCATTTCGCAGCTATTCAGTGATCCCTGAATTATACAAGTCTCTCTCTCGCTGTGCATTCATCACTGATGCTGCTTCCCTCTCCCTTGGAGACTGAGGAAGTAATGCCTGGGGATGTAAAATCTGCTTTTCACTGCAGGCGGACAGCCAGATCTGTGGTGAGATGTGACAGTGACAGGGACGGAGCAGAGCAGAGATGCTCAATCTGACTTGAGCTCTCTGGTGGATCTGGCTGTGGAGGGTTAAAACGCTAGTGTTGTCTGCTCTGCAGCTATCCCAGGAGGTTTCTGCCCTGTGACTTGGGCTGCAGCAGCCTTCAAAGCCACCATGTCCTAGTTTAAATTATACTATTAGAGGGTGGACTAGCAGAGCTGAGGAGGGAGCACTCCTATTGCCCTGTAAACAGAGGCAAAATGTGGGTGGCCAAGGGACAGGCACGTGTGGGAGGGTGCCAGGCTCAAGCAGCCATGCAAAAGTGGCTGCAGGTTTGGGCTAAAGCCCTCAAGGTTTAAAAGCCAACGTTTAACCACCTGCCTGGTGGTTTTCCTCGACTCCAAGTGGAAAGGAAATGTTCTGCACAGAACACAGGCAGAGAGGAAATAGCTGTACACTAGAAGGACCACACACATGCCACCCACTACCCATAAAAACCCCCACGAAAATCCCTGCGTTTCACAAGCACACAAGCCAAGTTCTCCTCTCAGTTACAGGGGCATGTGTAGGGCTGTGGCTCAGACGGCATCCAGCACCCGGCTGAAAGAGCAGCTTTTCTGCATGAGTACACCTGAATGAAGAGAGCTAGGAGCTAAGCAAACACTTTGGCCAGTACTTTCCTCCATCTCTTTTTCTAGTCTTTCGGAAGTATATTTTAATCAGTGCTTGCTTTCCCACACTGCTCCTTTGTAGTCTTGTTAAGTGCTGTCACTAGGGCCCATTCAAGCCTGGTGCCAGAGTAAAATTCCCAAGAGATTGATGGCGTTGCACCTGCCCGCATAAACCCTGAATTTGGCCCATCGTCTGATGTCTATAAACCTGCTTACTTAAGGTTTTTTGGCACTGGCATGCAATGACATCCAAACTCCCATGTGTTTCTTCATCCAAGTCGGCTCCTCAGCCCACCGCCTTAAACAGCCTTTCATGTCCTCTCTGCAGCGTTTGTGGTTTCACTGTGGGCTCATGCTAGAGCAGCCACAGCTGCGAAGGTCAATCTTCCTCTCCAACCCCCACCTTTTTTTTTTTTTTTAAAGAGAGTATGCAAATGATGTATATTATTGGGCCGCTGTGGTTTGAAAACACACGCGCATGCACACGCACATACACACGATATCTGACAAAGCCTGTGAGGGAGTTTCATAACAGAGGGAAATATTGGGAAGGTTTTATCTGATAGTGTAAGGGAAGTCTGTTAAAACGCCTTTACTGCAGGCAGCAGGAATGAGAGGCCACCTGGAGAAGTCATACAGCACCGGAGAAGGAAGCGTTGCTGGCTGCATGCATAGTGTTTGGGGCTCTGCAGTGCAGGCTGGGCATTTTTTGGCTTTTTCAGTCTTCCAACCAGGCAATGTTGGAGGCAGCAAGAGGGTCTTTCTCGCTTTTGCTCAGGTTTCAGGCTGATGCCTTCATGAGGGCATGTCTGCGTTTCGCTGGTTCTGTTGTGCCTCCTCCATGCTCCTTTGATTCCCCCCACTCCCACTCCACGATGCAGTCAGTATTTGCAGATCACCTCTCTAACACTTGTTTCTCCCCTTCTTTTCTTTTTGTCATCTGGCAGGGGGACCCCATACCTGAAGACATTTATGAGATTTTGGGTGGCAGCTCAGTGCGCTCCATCAGTGACCTCCAGCGTGCCCTGCAGATAGACTCCGTAGGTAAATCTCCTCTTCACCAAACACTCCTCTATTTTTTTATTAACTCTTTGCAGGGGAGGGAGGGAATATTCTGTTTTCTAGCAGGCACAATATCAACAGACCTCACTATAAATATAGGAACCTTTTGGGAGCCATGACCTGACTATTTACACACCTAGCCACCCTGAAACCTGTGGATGATAGGCAACTAGATGCCTTTTTAGATATCCTCCTAACTGCCTGGTTTATGAAGGAACACTGGTGTCCAAAAATGATAGAAGATGGGCAAGGTGAGTGCAAGGAACTGGGGTCAGCACTTTTCACCTTGGCAGATGCACAGGCAGCAGGGCTTGAATTGGCCAAGGATCAGTTTAGCAGGTGGAGAAAAGGGAGGTAGAAATAGGGTGATAGAGGAGGAAAAGGCTGAGTGAGTTCTCAGGTTCAGCACCCCCAAAGGCCCCAGGCTCCCAGAGGCTCTTAGGACGGGAGCAGCAGAGCACGTGTCCGTGGTTGAGATACGGAACAGGGGCTAAGTCAGGGTAGCGTCACTTCACCTCCTGCCCGTAGATAAGAGCTCCGGGGGCTGCCGTGCCTCAGGGTCACTTGGCCAGGGCTGAGCACAGCAAGCGACAGGAGCAGTGAAGCATGGAGGGGTCGGCACGTGTGGGAATCGAAGCACGCGCCACGGCGGCTGGGCTGGCCCAGGAATTTATTTATAAACGGTCTCTTCAGAGCAAATTCCTTTCTATTCTAACCCTGCTCCCGCCCGTCGTCCCCTGCCCCCCCCAGCTCGCCTTCTTTCTCGTGTTTTGTCTGTTTGGAGCTTTGTAATCCTTGCCGAGACACTATCTACGGGGGAACAGAATTTCCTGCTTTTGTTTCCTATGCCAGTCCAACCACTGGCGCAGTCTCAAAAGCATTCCCACTGCCTTTCAAAACGGCCCTGGAGGGGCAGGGGGGGGAAAGCGAGGGGGAGGGCACCAGCTGCGTTCAGCTATTGTTTGCCTTAGAAAGAGGCGACGAGGCTTCCCACCACCGCCAAGGCCGCTCCCTGCCCTCACCAGTTCCCTCCTCCTTGTCCACAAGCCACACAATGGGGCAACTTCCAAAATTAGCTGTACTGGATTGTCCCAGGCTGGTCCCCCCACCCCAACCGTCTTCAGTGCTGACCCGGGGTGTAGAAGGACAACCTGGGAGAGGGAGGGACCCGGTTTTCAATAGGAGATTTGTTTTGAGTCAACAGTTGTTGCTATTTCTCTCTCCTCTCATCATCTCAACCTCTGCACAAAAGGCAGCCCCAACCCTTGTTTGATAAAATGCCAGGTGGCGCAGGATGGAGGGGTGGAGAAGGAGAGGCTGAGAAGATGCATGCAGTCTGTCATGTCCCAGTGTCTAAGGAACAGATACATCTCTATCGCGGTTACTAACCACCCTCACGATTAAGAAATAAAATGGACTTCTCTTGTTGGCTTGAAAAGCCCAGGGGTATGGGAGAAGGCTGCAGAGCTTTGAGTCACTGGCTTCACTTCAGGTCCCAGATAGGAAAGACTGGTCAGGGAAACAGAAAATGGTGCTGTGAAGCTGTCTCTTTGTTACACTCTTCCACTCCCAGGTAGTGACCGAGAGGCATCACCATTTGCTTGCCCTATGTGGAATTAGTTTATTAGTGAATAAGTGTATTAGCAAAATAATCCCAAAGCGTCTGGGGCTATTCCCTGTTGTGTCCATGTGCCACGTATGTGCCACAGCTGCTGCCCTCCACTGACTGCACAGGGAGCCAGGATTAGGCAGCTCCAGGAGGCAGATGAGCTGAGATACTGCCCTCTTGAGATACTGTATTCCTAACAACAGAGGTGTGTGGAGAGTGGGGGTCATCTCCTTTAACTGTGGCTGCCTGCAAAGCAGGCATGACCATCTAAGCCAGTCATCCAGACACCCTCTGTAGCCCTTGCAGAGCTATTCCCTTCCAGAGCATGATCCACCAGATCTCATTTTGGGTGCCTGCCGCAGGGTGAGATGAATGGTATCCTAGAATTGATCACACCGCTCCAGCTGCTTTAAAGGATGTCTGCCTGCCCACCTCACACGTAGATGTTGACTGCACAGGCACATGATTCCTGCCCTGTGAATATAGCCTCTGTGCACGCATCCCAGATCCTTCAGCAGTGGCTTCAGAGCTGAGCGGAAGCAAAGTCCCTGCTCCCCGTTATAAGAGACCTGCACTAGGGCAGGACAGAGGAAGAGGGATGGGACATGATAGGTATGGGAAGTCTGCTCTACCGCACATCTGATAAACAGAGATCTTCTACTGGCCCCAAATTCCCTGTAAGAAAATTGCTCCCTTGATGCTGACGTCCATTCAGCTTCCTTCAGCTGCTAAAGCAGGTCAGAGAAGGAAAGAGCTGTGGCTGGGTGGGAGTTATCTCCGAGCACGGCCATTGTCCAGAGCTCAGGAGGGGCTGCGTGTTGGAGTGCTCCATGGGGATTATGGGCATTTCTCTATTCAGCACTTCCTATGGGAAAAAGCAGTGGGGTGGGAGGGAACTGCTCAGGGCTGGCCTGAATGCTGTCTGCCTTCCTCTCCCATCGCTGACTGAAATACCTCCAGATTCTGCAGCTTACCTTAGAGTAGGATAGGGACAAAGCCATTTCAACTTTGTTTTTCTGTTCTTCTGTCATAAAACTGACTCTAACCTAGAGCAGCTGCCATGGTTTGGGAGAGAGAAGGCAAGCAGCCCACCTTCCACCCATTGTTCCCCTTCACCTGCCCTCTTGCACCCCAATTCTCCCAGTCCTAAGCCATCCCAGCAAGGCACCTCAGTGTTATATACCAAACTTTCTGCTTGTCCATCTGGTCTTTGATCCTCCTTGCCATATCCTGGCCTCTGAATCCCTCTGCTACTCCTCTCTGACATCAGACAACCCTACTGTAGGATTTGTCATTCTTGAGCTGGCATTTTCCTCTCCCAGACCTTTTCACAATAGGCTTGTTGCTTTGAATTGCCTAGTCTGAGCAAAGAGCAAAACCTGGTGTCTCCATGCCCAGCACAGCTGTGACCTGGCTGGAGGATTTACACATACTGGGGCCATGGCTTATCCCATGTCTTTGAACTTTGCCTGGTGAGCATAGCACAAGTGCCTGCCATCTTCTCCTGCCTCTACCCAGTGCTATTAGGTCATGTCTTTCCCTTTGCAGAGGAGGATAGCTCAAGCCTGGACCTGAATGCAACTCAGCCTGGTCAAAACCCGGTGGCCCTGTCTCGAAAGCGACGAAGCCTAGGTGAGTCGGGGGTGTTGCACCTTGTGATTGTTGGGGCACTCATGTGAGCGGCTGTGGCTGGGTGTAAATGCATGTCTGAAATCCACGTCTGGGGGTACATTCGGGGGGTGTGCCTGGATGCATAGACAGATGAGAAAGAGGGTCTGGGCCTCATGTAGGATCTGGGGAAGGCAAGAGAGGGAGTCTGAAGCTCTGCAAGCTGCTCTGCTCTAAATCCCCACCGGTGCTGATTTGGTCTAAAGAAGGTGTCACCTCCTGCCTAGGACTGGTGCTGCAGTGAGAAGCATCTTTTTACTGGGACCTCCTCCACAGGGTGCAGCTCTGTCCAGGGAGGGAGTTGGAGGGGTGGGAGAAGGAGAAAGAATGTGTGTGTGTGTGTGAGAGCCATGTGGGGTCTTTCTCTTCCCATAGAGGTGGCTGCAGCGGGTTGGTAACAGCTGCAAAGCCCCTTTCATCCCCCTTTCCTCTCTTGGCCCTCCATAGATGCTCTGGCAGCAGCAGAGCCAGCTGTCCTCGCAGAGTGCAAGACACGGGCGGTGGTCTTTGAAATCTCCCGCAACATGGTAGACAGCACCAATGCCAACTTTGTGGTGTGGCCGCCCTGTGTGGAGGTGCAGCGCTGCTCCGGGTGTTGCAACAACCGCAATGTGCAGTGTCGCCCCACACAGATTCGTGTCCGGCACGTCCAGGTAAGGGAGACGCCTCCCACTGCACCCTCGTCCCACAGCCCACCTCCATCCCTACCCTGCCAAAACCAAAACCACAGCAGGTTTCAGGTGCAAGGCTCACACAGCTGTTTGTTCCCTCCCACCCCCTCTGCAGTCACATCTTTTGCATTAGCCACACAGCGCTGCAGCCTCTGGCGTGGGGTGACGTCCCTGCCAGCTACTCGTAGGGCTGGTGCTGTCCAGCGGCTGGGGACTGTCACCATATCAGAGCTACAGGGCCCCATCCCCAGCTGCAGTTCCACGCCACGGCTATTTCTGTGGCTGGAGGTGGCCTTGTCTTCTGTATTAGAGCAGAAGAAATAGGACACTTTCATTGTGGGAACTGATTTTGATGCAAAAAGAGGAGGGCTTGCAGTGTTGGTGTTCCATCCCCCTGCTGCTGATGCAGTTTCTTCCCAAGACACATACTGGAGCAGCTTCTCCTCTTTCTCAGCCTCACAGTTACCTCCTGACCCACTCCAGCAGCAAGCAGACACCTAATGGCTAACCTCTTGCTCTGGTCCTGCTCTCCTCACAGCTACCAGTGATCTCCTCACAGCTTCCTTCCAGACAGCTTGTTTAAAAATAATACTCATCCCGTACTAATCCTCTGCCTGAGCCGTAAGAGACTCCCCCAGGCAGGCGGCAGAGGTTGGCCGGGAGAGGTTGTATTCACACAGCCCTTTTCATCAGGAAATTCCTTTCTCAGAAAAGCCAGGCTGAATGAGGGAAAAATGGGGGGAGCAGGAGTTGTTTTTGTGGAAAAAACAAGTGAGAGGTCAAAAGCCAGCCTGAAAAAGTGACCTGGAAATGGTTTCTTTGAGGACAGAGGTCTCTCTATTGTTTGGCTGGAAGTGTTTGTCTAATGAGCAGCGTGTGGTCTGAAGCGTGTGGAGTGGGCTTTCAAGGAAAGATAAACAGCCTGGCTGCTTCGGCGCTGCCTGAGGGATGCTGCTGGGGGCAGTGGGTTTAGAGGAATTCAATCCCAGACGCGCGGCAGAGCAAGTATTTATAGCTTGCGGAGCACTTCAGGGACCGCGGTCTTGTTAGATAAGCTGAGTGGGGTCAGGCCCGGCTGCTGCTGGAGTGGGAGGACCCCTTAGAAAACTTGTGCCCTGTGGTGGGATGTGGAGCAGTGAGTCTTCCCTCTGAGTCAGCACTGGTGGAGAGTCTGAGGGAATTTCCAGAGCACCGCCTTTCCCGCGAAACACAGAGCTGAGGGCTTCAGCCCTGCAAGTTATTAAAGAGCTTGAGACAAATTCAGACAGGCCTCAGCAGAGCTGGTGAAGCTGCATTTGCTTGCATCGAGCCTGAGTCTTTCTCCTTTTGCCCTTCCTGTAGGATCCTGTGGGAATGAATTCTGGTTGCCCCCAGGTCTCTGCCACCACATCTGTCAGAAACAGGCTGGGGTGTTCTGCACGTCCCATGTTTCTGTCTGTGATCAGCCAGTTATCCTGCTTAAGCAGGGGCAATAGTTAGGAATGGGGGAAACAACCACTCACATCCTAGATTGCCTGGTCTAGGTCTGCTCTGCTGGTGTGTACAGAATTAGCTCCCATACACACCACCCCTGAATTTGAACCGTGCTTTATAAACTGCCTTCTGACCCTTTAGGAAGAAAGCCAGTACAGAAGCGTACTGACACAATATTTTTACAGAGAGGGAGCTGCAGCTGTATTAATCTTTTCCTTGTCTTTCTCTTCCAAATAGGTGAACAAGATAGAATTTGTCCAGAGGAAGCCAAAATTCAAAAAAGTTGTTGTACCCTTGGAGGACCATGTGCAGTGTCGGTGTGAAGCGGTGTCCCGTCAGCCCCCCAGGAATAGCCGGCCAGGGCCACGTGAACAGAGACGTAAGGATCTTGGCATTAGTCGAGTGGAGGGAGGCGTGAGAAGAAAGGCTGGGGAGAGAGGAAAGAGCCCTCCACTGGTTTCAGTCTGCTTAGCTCCAGTGAATCCCATGGGCCTTCACTGGTTTATACCAGACGAGAGACCTTTCCCAGGATGTCTGCCTGCCATCAAGGGGCTGAAACCCAGGGAAATGAAGGAGGGGAAGGTGAGAGGTGAGGGGAAGGGCATCGTGGGAAAAGGGAGAGGGCAGAGACTGGAGAACAGAGGACAAGGGACAGAAGAACAGAAGGAGGCCTTGTGGCCCTCCTGTCGCAGAGCTCTTTGATGATAGTATGTGGAGAAAGATATTTCAACATGAGCCGGCTGCCCCTCGCTGTACAGACACTCTCCCCTCTGTTTTGGCAGGCTTGTCACCGTCGTTCACCACAGCCGCTGTCTCACAGAGGCAGCGAGTACGCCGGCCGCCGGCACAGAAGAGGAAACATAAGAAGTACAAGCATGTCAACGATAAGAAAGTGCTGAAAGAAATCCTCATAGCATAGAAGTGCTGGCAGGAGAGAGAGAGCACAAGGCAGGTAAGAGAAAGCTGCTTTTCCAGTCAGGAGAGATGTTCTCCCAGGACACGGTTCTGCCCAGGCCTCTCGGACCCTTCCCACAGCACTGGCCACTCATTCAGTGCGGGGCTACTGCAGGGCCTGGGCATAATAAAACGCAGATTGAAGGAGGGGGAAGTACTAGGCTGGAACCCAAAATGTGCATCCTATTTATGGCTTTATGGCTCTTCGCAAAGGTGGAAGGATCATGCTACAACCATACTTGCTCTCGGGCCCTGCCCTCACCTTTCTCTGCCTCCCTTACAGGCAGAGAGCAAGACTGACTTCTCTCTACACCTAAATCCCCTTGGGGTCTGTGTAATTCATCTCTTCTGTGGAGCAACTCCTGTTCTCCTTTCTCTATTGATTCTGTTGAAAGCAGAGAATTAATGTTGCTCTGGGGATCCCTTCTGCTTTTGTTTCATTAGTTGAGTTGGCAGAAAGACTGAAAAGCAGCAACACTTTTGGTTCATCTCTCTCCTAGCGGGAAGCCTGTGTGCATAAGAAAGGTCATACCAGGGGAAAGGAGAACTGGAATCTCTGGCAGGAGATCTGGACTTTGTCAGTCCAGGGTCTGATTCTTCTCTCCCTGACTTGTGTAAACAGGAGTAACTCCCTCGTCATCAGAAGAATTTCACTGGTACAAGGGAAAGGAGAATAAGCCCTGGTTCCCCATGAGAGAGGGAAAGGTGCAGAAAAGAGAGAAAGAGTAACCAGGGTGCAGACCTGGAGGGGGAGAATTTAGAGAGGCGGCACAGCCTAGCAGGCAAAGTCCTGGCCCGTGGACTCAGCAGTTCCAGCTCTGCCGTGGCCCCTTGAATGAGTCCAGGCCACTTGCTTCACATTCACTTCCCCTCGCCTCAGGAGAGGGGATGACAGGCTTCCACGTGTGGCATTTCAGGAGCTGGGGATGAGGGGCGCCAGGCGGTGTCTTGGGATTGGTATTCCCACGCTTAGCACTGTGAGGGCTCTGATTATCCCAGGATCCTCCTGGCCAGCCCAAAGTTCCCAGGGTAGAAATGATGCAAACTCATGCAAATCTCAGCTCTGGCTCAAGCTGTCCAGGGGAAAAAATAGAGAAGGTCAAAATCCCTCCTGGGCTTCTAATCTGGCACTTCGACACAAACATTTCCAGAGTATAAAATGAGAGAGGAGGGGAGTTGCAGGGGGAGAGGGTTACATATTCTAATGCCATGTCTGGTTTTGTTTCACTTCCAGGTTTATTTAATATATTTGCTGTATTGCCCCCATGGGGTCCTTGGAGTGATAATTTTTCCTCTTTGTCCGTCTGCCTCGACGTCTGATTCAGACGGCAATTGGTGCTTCCCTTTCCATCAGTGGACCTTCTCCCACCAAAGCCTCTCCCTTCTTTCATTTATTAGCATACTTTTAAAGTTTTACACACACACAAAAAAAAAGGACAAACATGACCTATATATATATATATATATATGAGAAAAGAACAAAGAACAAATAAAACCATGAACCCTGACAGCCGCAAACATGCGACAAGAACAGGACAATGCCTTCCCTGCTCCAGAGAACAGGATGGAAAATGTGAAAAGGAAAGTGGGTCCAATTTCTTCTGAGGGAAGGAGAAAAACAAATGGACAGAGGGCAGAAGGGGAATATCCTCCCTTTCCCTCATGTTTCTGGTAAGGCTGGGGAGCCCAGCTGAGATCAACACTTGCACTGGACCTACGTTGTGAAAACAGGCGTATCTCAGATTGCGAGCGGCGACCAATGATGGAAAATGCACTAAGGACTTTTATCGCCCTACCTGGACAGATTTATATTTTTAACGTGCGTGTGTATATTTTATTTTAAAAAAGAAAAACCAAAACCACTAAGATATACAACATCTCGGGGAACAGAACAAAACAACAAAACAAAACAAAGAAACCAAATGAATTCCCCCCTCCCTTTCCTCTCCTGCTCCTGGTGCTGACTGGAAGGTGTTTGGATCATGGGGAAGGAGCAGAAGGAGCAGACGGCGGCAGAATCGTCTCCACACCCCCGGCCCCTGCCAAGGGGAGCCATCTTTGCACATGCTGGTGGAGAATTCAACTTTCCAGGCTCGGACTCAAATTATTTTTTAAATTCGCTCTGTATGTGTGCGCGTGTATATGTGTGTGTGTATATATATATATACGTGTGCGTGCGTGTGTGTGTGTATGTGTATTTATACATACATATATAAATATATATATATATGTTCTTCAGTGGATTTTGTTCCCCAGTGGCAGGAAGCTCAGAGGCACGCGCATGCATTGGCTTCGCTGGGCTGGCAGGAAAGCACACTGTTACTGCAACGTGCCCGCGCGGTCCGTGGTGGGACAGGCAGAGACATCATCTGATCTCTCTCTTTCTTGCTGCCCTTTTCTCTCACTCTCCATCAACCCCCCAGCACAACTTCCTTGCAGGAGGCGAAGTGGCACCACAACAAGACCAACAACAGCCAAACTTAGAAGCATGACTTAATCTCAGCGAGCTGTCCTTGCCTGCTCCGTAGTCCTGAAAGCAGAATCATGTCATTCGTCTGAGGTTTTTAACCCCTTCGCAGGTGTCCTGCACACCTTGCCTCCACTGCTTTCTTCCAGCTAATGTCCCTGCATCTCCCATCATTTTCCTCACATTTTCCCTCTCAAATTCCTTCTGGATTTTTGCCCATGGGTGTTCCCAGCCCACCTAGCTTGGAAGTTGGTCCAAGATGTGGGCAGGTCTGTGTAGGTATAGAGAAAGAAATGAGAATGGTCTTTGCAGTTGGCAGCAGCCGTCTGAGACACAAACGAGCTCTTCTAAGTGAGGAGGACTTGGAGCAAAACTGGGGGGTCAGTCGTAGAATCCAGCCCAGGCCACTGCCAGCTCCAGAGGAGGGAGGAGGACTCTGCGGGTAAGGGCTATTTCTGCAGACCTAACACTCGGTCACCATTAGCAGAAATGTTACGCATGATGGGAATTTCCACTGCCACCTTTGAGTCCCAGTCTTGGATTGTGCCATGCTGGCGCTGCAGTTACACATGAAGAAAATGCCTGCCCAGAGCTGACGCGGCCGCACCCTCGCTTCTCCCCTCTCACACACATGCACCCCTATTGCGGGACAAAGCCCCAGAGGGAGACCGGGGGAAGGAGGCGAAGCCTCAACCTGGGAGCTGTTACAAGTTGTGGAGGGACCCAGCCCTCACCTCCTGGAAGCCCAGAGCACTTCTCATACCACTGCCAAGGCGGCATGTTGCTCCCTCCCTCCATCCCCAAGCCCTCAAGTCTTAAGACACTTTGTTTTCCTGTTCCAAAATCTGTTTCCTTTGGTTTGTAAAGATGGTGAGGTTTTATTTTATTTTAATTTTTTTTCTTTTTTTTTTTAAATGTAAGATTAATTTATACTCAGTACTGTATTTAAAGTTGTAAAAAAAAAAAAGAAAAAAGGAAACTTCCTCTCAAACAACATTTTCTCTTTCTTTTGTAAGCTGAATGAAATTCAGAGGCCAAACTAGCTCACCATGGGGCAGAGTGGGATTCCCAAGGGGCTCCAGTTTCGTTTTCAGGACACTTATTCTGAGATTGCAGAGAGAAGCGACCAAAGCTGGGAAAGTCCTGGGAGCCCACTCACAGCCCTGCCCACGGTCGGCAGTTCTGCACTCCTCCTTCCCGCTTGTCACCCAGCGCTCAGGCTGGTTTGAAATGACTCAGGTGCTGGGGATTTTGTCTCGAAGAGGTCCCCTCTGTTTGGACACCTGGCCAGAATTTCCCTGCGCTCTCATCCGATCTCGAGATTCCTCTGCTTTGAAGGGCTCGGGACAGTCGGCACTGTTTACATTCCCCAAAGCTGTACAAACAGTCGGCCCCTTCCCTCCTTAGTCACATCGTCTAGACAACAGTGGTCCTTCCCTGGTCGGAAGGGCCATTTCACTTCCCTTTCCTCCCAGCAAGGGAGGTATCACACATCTGGCACTTGGGCACGAGGCCACGGGGAGCGACGGCAGCTGCTGCCTTGTGCCTCAATTTTAGGGTCCCCCCGGCACATGCAGAGCACCCCCAGTCTATGGCTCAGCTCTGAGCAGCATAGACCCAAGTGGGGACTTGTGCTGCAATGGTGAACCCGGGGAGCTTGGTGTGCTCCAGGCTGTCCTCGAAGGACAAGGCTGGCACTCCCGGGTGTGTGCCTCGTGCTGGCATTGTTCATTTTGGGGTGAAGACACATTTTTCCCAATCCTCCAAAGGGAGTTGGAGCAGGGATGAGCTCTACCCACTCCTGAGAATGGAAAGCACGGGCAAAATCACAGCAAGGATAATAATCACATCCCTGCTCTGATTTCCTTAGGATAATCTGGTGAGAAGAAAGATTTTTGACGTGAAACTTCTGTAGGCTAGAAGGCCTGTCAGCAGGGAATTTGGGGAGCAACAGGTGCAAAGATGGGTACAAGGCTCAGGAAGCATGGGTGCATCAGCCCGGACCAGGGGTGGGAGGAATGGCTTGGCACCCCAGGGGACCAGCACACTGCCTGGCCACGGCGGTCCCGGGGGAGGCACGCAGCCCCATCCACAAGCATGCGTCTGCTTTTAACAGCTCGAAATGAATAGGTGCTGAAAGAAGCCGCGGGCCCGGGCGCCTGGAGCTGACACCTCCGCAGCGCCTGGCGTCCGCTTGCAGCAGCTGCTCGGGTGCTCGCTCGAACGCCGTTTGCTCGCAGCGCCTTGGCGCGCGTTCAGCACAGGTCAGCGTGGGGCGCAGGAAGGCGGGCGCCCACGTCGCTTCTCAAGGCTGGAGCAGGTGGTTTACATCCACCCCACAAAGCCGAGCTTGGGAATTAAATCCTGAAATAAGCCCCGGGAGGGCTGCAGCAAGCCGCCGGAAAGCATCTCCTCTGTGCAGGGATGCCAGCTTGGCTCGCCCGGTGCTACAGGTGATCTCAGAGGAGCCGGGGAGCCTTGGCAACTCTCCCTGGTTTAATTGCTCAGCTGCTGCTTTACCTAAAGGCCCAGTCTCAGGATATGTCATTCAACAGGAGGTTCATCTTTTGATGGAGGAAATGCATCCAGCCTTCCAGGCAGCGGAGAGAGGCTTTGGTGATGGGTTCCCCTGCAAGAACATGGCTCCTGAAAGTGGCAGGCAGAAGGGAGAGCGAGCTCATGGGCTATCCAGGTGCAAAAAACAAACCCCCATGGTTTACAGCCAGGCTTTGGGCTTTTTAGCATTGAGGGTTTGCAATGCTAAAGATGTTGCATGGCTAAATGAAGTGAAAAATCAGTTTGCAAGAATTTCCTCACTTGGCCCAGGAAAACCCTTCTCTGCTTATTTTATTGGCACTCAGGAATACAAACAGCTTAAGCTCACCCCCACGCCTGGCCATGGCTTGAAGGAAGAAGCCTTCTTCAGCCCAGCCATGTGGCATGAAGCCCACACAGGCATTCTGCTCCCTGCACTCAGCTCGCGCCTCCCTGGCATGAGCCATGCCCCCCATGACGGCCACCCTGTCCTGCTGCCTCACCTGCCCACGCTCTGGACGCGGCTGGAGAGGGCTTGGTGGGAGTCATTGCTGTCCCACCGGATCCTGGGGTGGCACGGGGATGTGTTGGAGGGTGGTCCCCCCTCACTGTCCATGCAACAGCGTCTGGTGGGTCCTGGGGGTGGAGAAGCCGGCTGTGCCAAGGGAAAAGCAGGGTACAAAGATGAAGGAAAATATGAAGAATTAAAAGCTATTTAGGAAAAAAAAATCCAACAAAAACTCCTTGCCTGAGCATGCAGCTGTTCCCCACTCGCCTTCATGCAGCCCATGACCAAATGGTGCCGGCCCCTCCCCAGGCCGTGATCTGCCCGTGACCAAGTCAACTTGTTGCAGGCTTGGGAATTTCCCATCTTAAAAGATGTTATGAGGAAGCCAGGCAGTCTCGGCTGTTTTCGGCTTTCATCTCAGAGTTAAAGTAACAGCAGACCTCACAAAAAATTGGTAGGAAGAGGGTCGGAACTAGAGGGAACCCCAAATGCCAGGGCCTCCCTGCAGTTAGTGCAGGCACTGGGTTAACACAAGAGCCACAGTCACAGCAGCGGGTCCGTGGGGCTATCAGCAGAGGAGCCAGAATGCTGAAGAGACCAAAATATAAAATTATGACAGGGCTCACCTATCATTTTTCCTCCCCCAGCCAGGCAGATACCAAATGTGACTCTCTGGTTCGATGCCTTGGTTTCACAGCAAAGGCCATAGCAATGCTGGGAGGAAAGCAGCCTCAAGGGAAATAACTCCCTTGTAATTAATAACTCAATAAAGGAGCTGTTTGCAGGCGATTAAACAGCAACCCAAACACGGCAGGGACCCAAGCAGCAGGGAGGTTTGTGGCTTGACAGTCAATGTGTGTTTTGAAATGTTTGCTGTGATTTTATTTTTGCATGCACTGCAAAAACAAAGGATCGACCATGCAGAGATGCTGGGCAAGCATCTCTGCTGCAGGTCTTGCCCCAGCAGCTTTGGAAACTCCCAAGTTCCCAAATGCCCTGACCTTTAGCCCTGGCCACCACTGGCCAATGCAGTCAGTGAAGGTAAGTTCTGCTCCCCAAACCCAGGTCCTGCTCGGGTGTCTTCTGCATGAAGAGAAACTATTTTTCAGTACGGATCTCAGCACAGACTCAGGGAAGAGCAGAGGAGACAGTGATAGCTACTGCTGGTCCCTGCAGCACAGAGCTGGCTGTGAACGATGACATCAGAGACAAAAGTAAATGAGGTCATCACAGGAAAAGTGGTGATTAATGAATCAAGGTGTGATCCCAGAAAGAAGCCCTTATTCAGACATGCATGCCCAGTGGCAGCCCAGCGCACCCAGCAGGCGGCTGGCCAGAGGGCTCTGGAGGCCCCATAGATGATCTTCTTCCCCAGTGATGTCAGATGTCGCCCCATGAGGGTCCAGCAAAGGGACAGCCCGGTGTGCATGCATGGGGTCACATGTGAACCATACCACGCACCCTGCCCCGAGTGCTTTGGCTGCCCAAAATAGGCAGGTGGCTGGAAGGAGGCAAGCTGAGGCGCATGTGGCAGGAGGGATGCTCGCTCTCCGCTCCAGCGGGCAGGGGCCAGGCCTCCCATCGCAGGCTGGGCTGCACAGGGGGAGCGGAGCTTAGCCAGGCATGCACAGCTGGGTGCGGAGGAGGTGCTGAAGATGGCCACCTCCGTGGAGGGGATTTCACCACTCCCCAGGCCGTGGCTGGGGATGTCAGCAGACTCCATGGTTGTCAGCGGGTTGGCGGAACACTCAGGAGAGCTGACATTAGAGCATGCCAGGGTGTTAGAGGGCAGGGAGGTTTGCCATGACCCTGCACATGCTGGCTTGAAGTCTGCAAGGAAAAGCCCCGGGAGGTGCCTGTGTTTCTGCGAGGTGCCTGTAATTGCCCAAGCTCTGGACTGGCTGCAGGTGTCCAGGTAAAGCAGGATGGGGAACAGCCACGAGGAGACCATCTCTTGTGGCGGGGGGGTGCTGTGCAAAGAAGCCTGTGCCTTTAAAGCCTGCAGAGGTGTTATTTAGGTGGAAAAAGTGTTTCACCATGATGATGGAAATTGTTCGTATTTCACTAACTGACGGAGGAGAGAGAAAGAGAGAGAGAAAAGACCTTCCTTCCCTCTGACATGTTCAGGAATTTTTTCCGCTAATCAAGAAGAAAAACAAAACACACTGGGAGGGGGAGGGGAGGAAAAGGGGGGTCTCCCTGGTGTCCCATAAACCTGGTGGCCATGGACAAAACACCACAATCGCAGCATAGCCTTGCCCTGGAAAATTTGAGGCAACACTGGCCAGCTGAGCAAAGAGGGAGGACAACTCTCACTGGCAGGAGACCCCACTTTGGAGCATCCCAGGCTGGGCGAGGGGCAGCTCCCTCCCAGAAGGCTGCACAAATCCACATGAGGCACTCTGTCTGCAAAGGGCAGGACTGGCTCCTGCTGCAGCGAGGCAGATGGCCAGTGGTGCAGGTTTGTCCCTGGAGAGGGATGGGGGATGCTCTACTCATCAAAGCATCACACCAGCTTTGTCAGCTGGTTGTAAAAGGACTGAAATGGGTGCTCTTTGCAATTCAGGTTTGGCTGGGACGGGACTCTCCTGGCTCCACTGAGGCAGGTGTGAACAGTCCAGTAACTGAATGAAGCATTTTCCCAGCACAGCCGTGTTCAAATGCATTAAATGAAACAGAAAGGAGCAGCTGAACAGGATTTGCCGTTTTTCCCCATGATATGTATTTTCCCTTTTCCATGGCTAGTCCCACTGGGTACACTGTGACCTATTGTACTTATTTATTTACTCAGGTTTTGTACATGTTTTCAAAGCTCATGGCCAGGAAGGAGCAACCAGATGCTGCTACTGTGCGAGACAGAAAACCTGCCCCAGCTTCCCTCTCTGAACACAGATGTGGAGCCAGGTGCAACCCCCAAACCCAGAGCTGAACCCCATTCCCTTCCCTACCTGCTCTTACCCAGCCATTAGAAAGCAGGATATTTGACTGCAAGTTCATCCTGTGTGTTTTTTTCCTTGCAAGAAGTTAACTGATTGGAATGGTTTGGGTTAAGAAGCTGCTTCTCCTTTTGGAGAGAAGGCTGTGTTGGGTGGATGGGTGTAGGAGAAGCCCTGGGAGCTTGGAGGCTTCCCACTGTCGTGGGGAGGAAGAGCAGGGGCTGATACACCACCAGTCCCTGAGAAAGGCCAGCCATCAACAGGAGATTTTTTTTACAGCTGGAAAGCATGAATATTTATGAACCTGTTTTAAACAAAAACAACAACTAACCTCTAAGGAATCTGGGTGCATGTGAACACCCATCTGGGAAGCGGAGGCCCTTGGGCAGCAAATGGTGGGAGCTGGCACGGTGCTGCCATGCCCACTGTGGTGCTTCGCCCACACTGAGGGTGCAGCTGGGGAAGAACATCATCACTGCTGGCAGCGTCCCTGGCGCTTGGGGTGCCCGTAGCCACCAAGCCAAAGTGTCACAAGCTGGACAGGCAGCCACCTTATACCTCCCAGCCCGAGGTCCCTTTCTTGGGTCACAACAGTTGAGTGTGGCAGACAGTCATTTTAGTCAGATAAGGTGCAAACACCAGGATCTGGAGAAGACCTCAAACAGTTGGGTTTTCGGAAGCAGGAACATGTATGTGTAGGTGACTACCTGCACAACCAGGACCAGAAGTACACAGCTGGGTCTACAGCATCCAGGAAAGCTGCTCCACTGCAAGCTCCCCACCTGTGTTCAATGGGCTTTCAGGTCCCCTGGAGACCAGGACATGACAGCTTCCCTGCCAGGCCTCCTGCTGAGCCGTGGGTAAGGCAGGTGGTCCCTGAACCTCAGATGTGATGAGTCCTTAATGAATTGGAGTGGAGGGAAACAAGAGCCTGGTGAGACCTGGACAGCTATGCTCAGCTGGAGCAGGTACCATCTGGGACTTACTAAGGTCTAAGGGAAGTTGTCACTACAGTGCTTGAATTTGGGAGAGCAACAAGCTCTGCTGCTCCCCAGGGCTGGTAGGACCTGGCTCCCTGGGGTATGTGTCACTGGATGGGAGAGGTCACAGCGCCAGGTTTTGGCAGTATCAGAGGTGCTTTGGGTATGGGCATCTTCATCTCACGTCTCCATCTCTCGTATGGAGTGTCAGTAGTTCCCATGCACAGGTTTGAAAAAGGACCTGAGAATTTTGTGAGGAACCAGCTACTGAGAGACAGAGTGAACTTGTAAAGGAGTAGGAGGGTGAAACTAAGCCCAAGAAAGGAAGAAGTTGGTTTTCGGGAACTTTTTATTTCACTCCTTTCCCCCCCTCACCCAAAGACCCCTCCTGCTTGTCAGGAAACTTGGTTGGGGCAAGCATTTTACCACCTGTCTTATGCACGCACCAGTCAAGGAAACAATTCTGCAATTGAAAGAGGAAATCTCGGTCCCAGCTATTTCCAACCTCTATTGTTTGTTACTCAACTCATGCATTACACAGACCAGTAAGAAAGGCAGCAAGATTGCAACACTATGCATGTGCTTTCAGACATTTAATTTTAGCATTGCAAGAAGGATTTGTGGTATCGAGAAAGCCCAGTTCTAAGGAAAGAGGAAACCTGTGATTCTGACACTTGATTTTGACCATAAAAGGAAGCAGATCATTTGAGTGACCTAACAGGTTTAGTCATTTAGGCTGTAATCTCTGGGACTCCAGTGGATCCCTGCTGGGGTTTTCCCATTCCCAAGGAGCTGGGTTGCTCCAGAGCCCTGGGCAGGGATGAAATCCTTGAGCAACTGGAGCTCAGTTAGGTTCCTGATGAAGTTCCTGATCTTTGGACCATTTCTCTGGGCAGCACCAGACTCATGCAGTCCCATTCCCAAGCAATCTCAGGCTGGTCCAGGCTTTGCCAGCATGTGTCAGACCTCTACACCGTTTCTTCTACATACCCAGATGTGTTTATCTTGTTTATGACAAGTGCCTTCACTTGTCAATGTGTTGTCCAAAATCTTCACACCTTTCTCCGATACCAGGACTCTTTTCAGCTGCAGGTGTAAAAGGTTGTTCAAAAATAAGTTGAATTTAAGGGTTTAGGACTAAATGGAGCTCCAAAGGGAGGTCCTGTGCAGCACTGGGGGCTGAGATCAAAGTGCAGAAGCCCCTTTGCCTTGTCCTGCGCTGAGCCCTCTTCTGCAGCGTGGCTTAGTCCCCCTTCAGTGGGGAGTAAATAGGCCCTCCACACTGGGAAGAAAATTGGGACCAATGCATGGCAGCTCTTCTCTGCAGAGACAGGCCCTAAGACAGCAAGGACCTGACTCCACACTGAGTGAAGGTGTTGACTGCAGTCCTGCAGATAGCCTGACTCCGTGTTGTGGGGATTCCCCACCAGAAATACAGCAAAGAAATACAGCAAAGAAATACACAAATATACCAAAATCATAGTGTCTTGGTGGTAAGCCCCCCCCCCCCTCAACAGACAAGCACCAAGAAAACCTCAAACCTTGCCAGATCCTCACCCTGTCACTGCCAGGGCAAAGGCACCAGGCACTGGGATGAGGCTGAGGTCCTTGATGCATACGCAGTCATGGGAGGAACCTGCACCCAGTGTGCCCCAATTTTCTCCCTGATGGCCACAGAGAGGGCTATTGCCAGGGCTCCCTCGAGAGCGTCCTGCAAGGCTGCCTGGACCTTGGGGGCATGGCTGTGCTGGCTGCTTCCTAAAATGCAGAAGCACCCTTGGGTTTTTTTTGAAATCTTGCAGATATAACACGCTTTCAATTCCTCAAAAACGGGGTTCTACATGTGACCAGAAGCATTGTCCTCTTTCCTCCTGATCCCTTCCCCCTCCACCAACACATGTGTGTGCAGCTGGTGATAGGAGCCAGGGAGTCTCCTTCTCCTTCTTTTTAACAGTTGGTGGGGCTACGATGTGTCCCTGTTTCATTGAGAAAGTTACCAAACTCTGGCAGGTTGTGCAAGGGTGAAGCGGGAAGCTGGGGAAGGTGGGACAGGGGTGTGTTTTAAAGAAAGAAAGAAATCTTTCTTTTTTCCAAGTACCTGGTTGTGCAAGACCCTGAGAATCTTGATTTGACCATGAGACAAAACCATCCCGACGTAGCTCTGGCCGAGGGTCAGGGTTGACCCTGTTTGGTTTGTTGTGTCAATGAAAAAAAGGAGGGAAAAAAGGAAAAAAAAGAGCTCTTGCTGCAGCTCTTGAAATAGCTGGGTTGCAAGATCATGGCTCACATCTGCAAGGTTGGGGGGTCTGGGAGCAGGTACAGGCAGCCGACTGAGGGACACCCTTGGGCTCTGTGCTTTGTTTGGGAGTGAAGCAGGGCTGTGAGTGCTTTTCTGCACCCCCAAGAGCTGAAGCAGTGTTGGCGGAAGGAGGGTGTCTCATGGGCTCCTTGATCACCGTGCTGGTTCCTGACAGCAGCCTGGGAGTGGGGGAAGCGCCAAGCATCCTTTGCTTGTCTGGACCCAGCAAGAAACCCAGTCTGGCTGATGGGTTGGCGATTATGGAAGAGGAAGGAGCTGGAGAAACATCCTTATTGAGGGCTAAATTCAACTGTACAGACCAGGATAACTTCTACTCCTGTATATCCCTGTCCTCCCCATGCACAACACCCCAGTGGGGCAGAAAGCGGGGCTTTCTCATTCAGTGAAACCTCGGACTGCGAGACCTGAGCACAAAGTCCTTACAGTGTGTCTTTGTTGGATAGCCAGGGTGGCCAAGGACAGGACATGGGGACTTGGCAAGGTACCACAGCCTTTCAACCTGCAGCAGGTGCCCCTGACCCCCCAGTACGGGTTCACACCAGCATGCATTGCTGCAGAGCTGGAGCATGAGGGCTGTGCTGGAAAAGGCACTCCCAAGACACAGCCGGGAAGATCAAACTGAGGGACAGGTGCTGGAAAAGGGGCCAAGACTGTCAGGGAAAGAGGAGACGCTGAGGGGACCAGGCTGCTTCCATCTGGGGACCTGGTGGCCATAGGGGGGTGGCCTGGGCTGACCCCTCACCGCAACGCCACAGCCTGACTCACTGGGGAGGCAGTGATGGAGGCAAAGTGTGGGTGCACAGGTGGTTGGAATGGCCACCCGTGGGTGCCCTGTCCTCCCCACTGGACTGTATTGCAGTCACCGGCCAAGGCAGGAATGCCAGGAATGCGAAATCCCAGCACACTGCCCCGTTGTCGTCGCCCCCCCGCCCGGCTGCCTCCCACTTCTCCGGCCCGTCGCAAGAACAGGATATTCACCCAAGCGACGTACACTCACACACGTCTTGTTATCAGGAAAAAACACTCAGTCAGCGTCTGGAATGGGCTCTGATTAACTGTGTGGCCACCGGGGCTTCCTTGTGGGGCCATGGGGAAAGCGTCCACTTGCGATGGGGTATGGGCAAGCAGGCAGCAGTGGGTCGGAGCTGCCAGGGCTGCAGGCATGACAAGGGCTGGAGGCAAGCATCGGGTGCCAGCACAGCCCTGCAATCACCCCGTGGTCCCTCGCCCCCTGCCTTCCCTCCTGGCAGAGCCGCAGGGCAGCAGGGTGAGCCTCTACAGAGGGGAGCATCCAGCCCCATGGAGGGGGTTTGTCTCCTCCTCACCACAGTGAAGCCAGCACCCTCGGGTCAAGCAGTGCCCCCAGCCCTATCTCCCTGCGTCGGCCACCCTGAGTCATGTCAACACGTCCCTGCTTCCAGCATGAGCTCTGCAAAGACGTCCTGTCTCAGGTAAACAGGATCTCGCCGCACTGCGTGACCTTGTTTACCTCACTGAAAGAATTTGGCTGGAATTTATTTTTATTATTTTTTTTCTTCCTAAGGGCTGGTGAGTCACCCTGCAGAAATGCGTGCTGCCTTTCCCCACTGACTCACCCCGCTGCCCGCCTCTCCCTCCTGCCCCCCGGCTCCGGGACAGGCAAGAAGCCCCCGCTTGCCCGATGATGCAACCTATGCACCGGTGGCGGTGGCAGTGGCGTCTCTACCACAGGAAGCGTGGCTGAGTGCTTGGGCAGCCCTTGTGCCAAAACACAGGAAGAGCGCCGAGAAATTACCCCGTGCATTGTCAACTCCAAAAACACCAAAGAAAACAAAACAAAGCAAAAAACAACCAAAAAAACCCTGGCCTCACTAGAACAATTGCCCAGAAGAAAAGAAAAGAGAAAAAAAAAAAAAAGAGGCCAATGGACCTGGCCCAGTGCCAGGACCCTTGTTTTCCTTTCCCAACACAATGCACGTTAAATAATACTTCCTTCTCGCAACAAGGCCCTCCTGGGCCGGTTTTTGTTTTTCTCCCCTGCTGTGCGGGGATCGATCAGCACAGATGGCTCCCGTCACAGGAGTGTCAGCACTTTGGGGCTGCTGCTCATGGGGACACTGCCATGGATCGCCCATTCCCAGCACTATGGAGGAGCCAGGGCCCTGCGGTTGGGCTGCCGGCCACCCCCGGCTTTCCTGTGGGGAGCAGGGAGCTTTTCAGTGCTTCTTCTGACCTCTCCCACCCACTGGTTTAGCCATTTTGCAGGATAATATCTCTTCAAGGTAAACTAGGTGGCCATCCCAACCCACCCCTGTGTAGCTGTACCCAAACTATGAAGACGTCCATGCAAGCTAACCACAGTAGTCATATCATATACGTTAATTCACTGCCAGATTAAATAAAACAGAATAACAAAACAATATAGATCATGTGTGGGATGAATGGTTTCATGACATTTCTGGCCAGGCTTCCAGGCTGGGACAAGGGGAACCCCTGTTACTTGCACCTTGGCTCTTCAGTTCCCGTTTGGCTCGCGCTCAGCTTTCTTTTCTTCGGGATTTCTCTTCCCAGTGACAGTGTCACTGGCACCCAACCGACTGTATTTAAATGTCTGTGTTGAGGAGGAATCCAAGTAAAACTGGGTTTGTTTATTTTAACTTCTTTTCTGAGAAATTTAGCATGTGAAACACCACACCTCTTGTTTGTTGTCAGTGTCAATCAACAGTCTTCAAGGGGCTGATCAGATCCATATCTCTGTCTGACGATTAAGAGGATTTCTGATTAAAGCAGGTGCAAGAATGAAAGGAGTTTCCCTTTTTAAAATCAAACTGGGGTCTTTGTACACAAAATGGCATTACTTCAGCTGTATACGTGTCTCCCCAGATTTCTACTTTCTTACATGAGGACACAAGCTGCTGGGCAAGATGGACCCAGTAGTTCTTGGGTGCTCACAGACACGGCACATCTGCTACCAACAAGGCTCAGCACTCACTCAGTAGCATGCACAGCTGGCCAGCCTTGTCCTGGCACAAGAAAAGAGGGCCAGGCTCTGCAGTGGAGGAGCAGATGGCAGGTCTAAGTAGGCATTTGACATACATGTCCACTGACGCCCTAAGCTGAGCAAACTCATTTGTTTCAAGGATTGATTTTGCACACTGACATTCCTGCACAATCCAGAAAAGCCAGATCCAAGGTCCCACCTATCTGCATTGTCTGGGCTCAAACATCAGGTCCTGCCTCTGGATGATTTGTGTTCTGGGTAATAATAAATGCCCTGTGAAGGTTAAATCTTCTTGGCTCTGTTTTGGTCTGTTCTTCTCCCACCCAGAAGATAAACTTGTCCCCTGCTACAGGGTGTATGTTGTCAGTCACATCAGCAGTCAGTGAAAGCCAGTTTCTGAGGAAACGTTAGCCACGTCAAAGAGGTTTTGGAGATGGATTAGTGGGAGGCCATTAGGAAGGAAACTGGGGCAGAGCTGGAATGCAGCACGCAGCCCCGCAGAAGGCTGCGTGTTTACACTTCCCCTGTGCTTGCTATGCCCTCCACGCATACCCAAACCTGTCCATGTGTGGCAGTAACTCTAGTCACACCAGGGCAGAAAGCTCATCTTCTTGGACAACAGTGGGATTCATCTCACAGCAGACATCTAAACATTGACTGTGAAGTCTCAGACAGCTGCTTCAGCTCCCTCCATAGTCAATAGAGTGAGATGGGCATACCCAGAAAGCAACTCAATTCCCTAGCTTAACTTTTTTAAGGTTGGGATGAATCATGCTGTAGCAGTGCTCAACGCTCTCCTTTGTCTAGAGAAGGAGACAAGGGCTGCTAGTGTTTGACTGCTTCATTTTCAGTCAGCTCAATTTAAGGTGCTTAATTTTTAGCTGGCAAACACCAAGCACAGTGAATCCCACCTCAGGAGAACAATGTGCCAGTGTATGACAAGCAGCAGCAAGTCCAGGAACACAGCTCCTGTCTTGATTTATTTAACGACTATAGTTAGTGCTAAAATCTGATCACGGGAACCACTGCCTCAGCATAATCCAGCTTGCTCGACATACAGAGTATGCCTTGTCCTCCAACAGCACTGTCAAAGAATACGTCCCTTGGGGACCTTGAAACATGTAGGAAAGAGTTCTGGGGCTAGCAACTTGCTCCTGAGCATGGGGTTTTCCCTGGATCTGACACGGCACTTGTTTTTATCAGCTGCCAAACCTTTGGCAATTCACCAGCTCCTGATAACACAAATAAAAACCTGGAATAACCAAACCCAAATATTTAGCCCAAATTACTGTGTATATCTGTCCTCATGCCTGGTGGGAGCAACCAGGTTGACCATATTTACCTCTATGTCCAGGTGTCCAGGTCAGCCCCCGTGAACAGGCTTCGGTGATGGAGACCAGTGCTGCTGGCAGATCTCCCTCCCATCGGTGAGAACTTGGTGGAAACCTTTTTATCCAGTGAAATGTTTGTTGCTTGGCCTCCTTTGCTAAGGGAGCAGGTGCTGGAGGTTGTTTGGCTAGCTGATTAAACAAATCGCAGTGTTTCCTGCCAAACCAGGTGAAGTCAAGCCTTTTCAACTGCTTCGTCCCTGCGATCTCATCGAGCAGCATTCAGCAGCTCAGTCACTGCTGAAGGCAGCTTTGAGGCAGAGGGTGTCATTCTGGCCATAGCCCTAACGACAACCATGAGCTCAGCTTTGAAACGGCTCTCAGAAACACCGCAAAACTAGGATAAAGCAGGGGGAATATTCACGTTATGGTAGTCTAGGTTGTCTCAATATTGCTGTGAACACGCTCTTCAAACCATTTTTAATGGTCTTCAGGGCTCAGACTTGGAGGCCTGTGTAGATAAGTGGCTGGTCATGGGACACCTCGCGTGCGAGCCTCTTGAAAGTTGTATTGGTGTCACGCCAACTCACCAGACTAAGGTATTTTCAAGGTGACTGTCAGAATGGTCACTCACCATAATAACCTGTCACAGAGAATATGTGTTATCTTGCCTGGTAAAGTCCATCTCTAGCTCTATTTTCTCCCCCACTTGCAACCCATTTGTGGCTGCTCTGCTAACTACAATGGCAAAGTCCAACAAGATCCCATTTTGCTTATGGAGGCAAGTACACATCTGGGATGTGTGATGGAACCCCCCGAGCTGATCTGTATCGAGGAAAGTGGGAAACAGTGGTGGTGACATCAGCCATGGCTGAGTGATGAAAAGCCATGTGAACATTTTTTAAAGGAGACATAAGACACCACCCCACTTATTTGGTATCTCCCAGCTCTCTCCACGCAGGTATAAACCTCCTGCAGATGATGCCAACCATACACTGAATGAAAGATTGCTAGTTCAACGATCCACCAATGTATGACCCGTCACTGCTCTCACCTTCTGTGAACAGAGGTGTTACTGGAGATACATTTTTGCATTTCTCATGCAATACATGGCCTTACTTAGTGTTTCCATTACCATTTCTTTTGTACATCCCCCATTAACAAACTACCCACTCCCAAAACCACTGGCCATGGTCATGTGGAGCTGCAGCAGGCTGCTTTGGGATAAGGCACATCCATAGTGACAGCTTTACAGTGACACCTGTAATGTTGATTGTCTATTTTTCCTCATGTTGAAATTATTTACATGTTTATCCTACAAAAGAGTTCTATTGATTGGCAACTTTCTTTGCATGAATTTCTAGGTGTTAGGATGACCAGTGACTCTGCAGAGACCTACATCTTTTAGGGGGGTTCAATTACCCATTTGACCAAATTGTACCAAGAACCATCTTTCTGTCGGGTTTTGCAAGTAGACACTGCTGTATCTGTCAATCAGACGGAATGAACAGATTTCTTCAGTAACAAATCTAACTACACTGCAATTTCAGGCTCTTCGTAAGAAAACTTTCTGAAATGCAGTCTAAGGCTGTATAATTTCAGATGGGAAGCATAACTGCCTACTAAGAAAAATGGGAACATACGCTCCATTTTAAGCCCATTACAAAAAGGAATTACTTAGAGTCACGCGGACACAAAGCTAATATCGTCCTCTAGATAGTAACTGCTGCATCTAGTACTGCTCAGCAATGTGCAGAAATAGAAGTGGACAGAAATCTACCCAGACAAAAGCCAAGATTTTTTTCTGATGTCACTCAGGCACCCAGACATGGCTCCTGAGCTGAAAACATCCCGGTGGCCTGACTGTGTCTCGGTGCTCCCCCCTCGCCCCCATTCTCCCAGACACCTGCAGTTTTCTTTGAAGCAGGGACATGGTGAGTGTTTCCCAGAGACATGTCAGGACGCAGAGGGAAAAGCAGAGAGATGGATTCTATCTGTCAACTCACGATGAAATACAGTGGCACCCCCCCCAGCCCCAGCCCCCAAAAAAGCTTAATTTTTTCTAGTTAAAAAAAAGCGTTTGGCTCAATCCCTAGACCAGCTGCTTCCTACATAAATAAGAGGCATGCATAGTGTACAGAAAAGAATATTTGACATTCCTAATCAATTAGATAAGGGGAAAAAGCAGTCTATTTTCCTGTTCAAAATAAAATTATCATGGTTACTTCAGATTTCAAGGGCATTTATCTTTCAGCTTCTGACAGAGGGGCACTGAGTAGGCTGCAGGTTATTGACCTGGGGCTGGAAAATGACTAAGCTGCCAGCTGAGATGGAGGAGCCCAGACCTGTCTCCAGTGGAGTGCTGGGACGGGAATAGCCATGGCACTTGCCAGCCAAGTCAGGTGTGCCTTGGTAGTGCTGGGCTTTTGCAAGGATTGAGCCAGGCCAGGAATAACTGGCAGCGCAGAGGGAGGGAGTGAAAACACCTCAAACAAAATTGTTCAAGGGAAATGCTCCCACATCTTGCCAGCACACTCCCTGGCTTTGAAAACTTGTACAAACATTTAACCAAGAAAACGTAAAGGAAATCAAGGTGAGGAAGAAGGTGGCTGGGAGGGCTGTAAGAGGACACAGGCACCTTTCCTACCCCAGCTCAGCTCAGGACATTTTGTTGGAAGAGGCACAACCTGAGACATGTTGGCTATCTTCTACTCAAAAGCACAGGAGGCTCCAGGTCCTGGGGTAGGTGTCAGGCATCGCTGCCGGCCCCACAGCAGAGGCAGGAGGCACAGGCACAGTGGCATGGTGCTCCCTCCTCAAAGAACACGTGTCTCTGAGTGATCAGTAGTCTGAGGCCTCTCCACAGGCTGTTGCAGAAAGGATGAGATTTTTGAGAGGCCCGGCCCTGTTGTCCTCCAGTTCAGGGAAAAGCGGCAGCCCCACAGCACTGCCCTTTGTGCTGCTTTGGGTGGATGGGTGGACTGCAGGTCCTTTGCACAGGTTTTACCCCAAACAGCTCCAGCCCCTCCTGTGCAGTTCCTGGAGACTTCAGGCCCGTATGGCTGTATCGGAAGTCTTGATTGCTGCTGCTTTTCTTTTGCAATACCACTTCTGTGTTCTTCCAGGATTTGTCAGGACAGCATGTTTCCCCAGGAAAAAAAATACGCAGACAGGGCAATGAAGCGTCTGAGCCTACAAAGCCCGGCTCAGACCCAGAGGAGCCCTCTGGAGACTGTGCTTGCCCGTGAAATCCTGGGCCTGTACTGCCACCTAATGAACAAGCACCGTTCAGACCCCACATGTATGTGGTTGTGTGCAGGGAAATCAGGCAAAGTTGGTTGTGAAGGCTTCCTTAGGGCACTTCATTTCTCTCTAATGCCTTTTGTCCCTCTCGTAGTGCTTCAGAAATTATTTACTCGATCCTTGCAACCCAGCTGTTAGGCAGCAGATAATACTAATGCTGTTCTGTGGACAAGTCAGACAGCAGCTTTTTGCCAAGTCCAAATACACAAGACAAGTCAACAGTAGTTGAGCAACAGATTAGAGTAACTCCTTTCTTTGCATCACTTCTGGAAATACTGATTCCAAGGGACAGGGCAGAGAGGTGGCATGGTGCAGTGTTGCACCCTCCTTCTGTGACTCACCAGCTTGTTCCATGTGCACCAAAAGGACCCTATTGAGTGACAAAGTCATGAACTCCCATTTTTAGGAGGCAGAAGTTGGGTTCCATTTGAATGGTGAGGATAGTGGTCAGGCACAAGGATCAGGAATAGCTCTAAAGGGCCTAAAAGACATTCCCTCAGGAAGAAACCAGCTGGTGTTTGATTTTTACATAGGAAATCATTGACAAGAAGGAGAACAAATGCTCTACACAAAGAACAAGCTTGGTGCCGGTGGCAACGACTGCCTTCTCAGACATGGAGAGCAAGACACTGAAGTAATGAGGTGCCTCCCAGGACGGCACTCAGGTTTCTGGCCTCTGCTGATATAAAGAGGCACCCCAAGGGTCAAACTATCACTCAGGACAAGGAGCTGCCTCAAGGCAGAAGGTAGAAAACATGTGAAAGCTCAATCTCTCGCTGGAGTTTAGGAGTTTGGGCTGTGCATTCCTCCTCCTCCTCCATTTACCTTCTCTATCATGATCTCACGTCAGGCACCCACCAGAACAGAGGCCTCTTGTAAAGGTGCTGGCACAGAATGTGGGGTGCGTGCAAATAGTAGCTGTGTGGTGAGAGCCCTCTCCCAGAAAATGGCCTCCTCAGCCTGGAGGGACTGTAATGCACTCTCTCCACCAGTCTAGTCTGCTCTACTCTGCCTGGCCTGGCTTGGCAGGACATGGTTTAATATGGTATGTCTGTAATGAGGAAGAAGAGCACCTCCTAGCTTCCACATCCCAATGGTATAACCCAGATGTGTCCTGCCTTGAAGGTTGCTTGCCTGCTTCTGGCACCAAAGCAGGAGATCTGAACACAAATGCCAATCACATCGTGGCCTGCACAGATGCCGAACCCTCAGCTAAGTGTGGAAGACTCTCTGGCCCCATACCTGTTTTTTTAAGTCTTTCAAAATTTTCAGGGGGCTTTAGACGTGAAGAAAGTGAGTACTGCATCTCTGTCCCCTTCACAGTGGAAGGAACAGGGGACACACACAGTCTCACATGCAAATAGTCGTCTGTGAAAAGAAACATTTTTAGGCCTGGATGCTCTACAGGCAGGAGGTGCCGCGGGAGGAACATACATGGAGTGGGAGTCTTTGGAAATTTTAGGCAATGAACAGCTGAAGAAGTTTCTGTAGAGCATGTGGGAACCAAGGCTTTTCAAAGACATATCATATGTCCACAGATGGGCTGGCTTTCACTAAAACAACAAAGCTCAAATTAATTGGAACAACAAAACTCAATTTCATTGAAACCACATATTTGGAAAAAAAGAAAGACAAACCACAAAAGCACTTATTTTCCCTTGCCCACCCACACTTCAAGTCTAGGCTTCAGAGGACTGAAAATCCCACTACAGTTTCTGTAGAGGAATTTATCTGAATTGCATACTTTGTGTGCCAAACCAGCGTATGTCACTCTTGCTGTGACACGGAAGTACTCAGCAGTCCAAGTGGCCCAGAGAGAGGGAAGACCATTCCCTAGCTAAGTGTTTATCCTGCAAAGTCGAGATCGGTGGTACAGCACCTTCACTAGGACCTGTTTAGGTATTTCACTATGAGCTGGGCACTGGATAACACGTACACACAGTCAGGGATTGGGACACAGATCTCCTCTTGCCCAGGAAAATGACCATGAAGGTGAGATGTGTCACACCTGTTCTCTGGCCCAGTGAACTCTGAATTTGTCTTGCACCAAATGAGGCAACTTCAGTGGGTGAATATGTGCTCCCATTGCTCCTGAGATACAAAATAACCTGGTGTTTCGGGCAGCCTCCCAGAAGAGGGGTTTTCATGGCCCTGAAGACAGAGGAGGGACTGGATCTTGATCACCAGCACTGCCAGGTGTGTGCTATGACTGTTGAGCTATGGTTTAACAGGTAAGAAAACAAGTTCTCTTCCAGCAGCATTTTCAAATAAAAATGGTAACTGCTACTTTCTGCACTGACCTTGTTCTGGGAAGACTGTCAAGAAACACCTGGTGGATCCCAGTCACACCCAGGTGTGAGCCAAAGTGCAGAGGAAAACTGAGCTGCCCACCAAGTTGAGGTGACACTAAGGGACAAGTGCCAGCTGTGCAGTCTTTAGAGGATCACAGTCTGGGATTCAGTGCTTACCATTCCACTTAGATGGTACTCCAGGTGCCTCAGATCTACGCCCAAGGCATGGCCACAGTGAAATGCTGGGTGCTCTGATTTAAAGAGGTTGAAAGCTTGAAGTAGACAACTGTCATCTGTGCCTTGTAAGGGGTGGAGAAACCCCATGCTGGGCAAAAAGGGGCTAAGAGGGGAAGTGAAATGACACTGAACCCATGGGAGGTATTTTTCTTCATGGCAAACGCCAACCAGAGCTCTCAGAAGGACCTAAGCTTGGGTCAGGTGATCTTTCTTCTATCCCCTAGGACTAGCTCCTTTGGCCAAGGCAAGGAGACTTGCATGTTTGTTTTCCTTGTATGTGTTGTGTAACCCCTGGAGGCAGAGCACGACTGCGCACTGGGGCTGTGGTTCACTGGCCATCCATCCTGTGCTGGGAGAGGATCAGAGCCAGGTGAGGAATGCACAGCAAGTGTGGCTTTAAACACATTGTCACACTGCTGGCTGCTGTTGCAAGGCCTCCGAGTAAACTGAGGAGCTGCCAGTTGACAGCAGAGGGCAGCTGCATTCTTTCCATGCATTTTAAGAAACTAACATTAAAAGTATTAACTGATGCAGGCATACCAACAGGGTAGTTTTTCTGATGCCTTTGAGCTTAACAGCACTGATACCCCGTGCACCCTGCCTGTGCCCCAGCCCACTCCACTTGCTGAACCCACTCAGGGGTCTGAGGGGGCTGCTCTCCTGGGCCAGAGAAGCACTCACCATGCCCGTTCACTGTCCTTTATTTCTGTGGTGTGTTACAAGGCCGCATACCGAAACCATGATCTGTGGATAAAATGGAGCTGCACTTGCAGAGCAGCATGATGAGTGCCATCTACTGATAATTAAACATACAGCACGGCAGAGAGAGAGAGAGGCCAGTTCACTCACTGAGTCAGTGATACACATCGCAAACGGCGTCAGCATTATGGCTCTTCATGGCTGCCAGCTCCCGTGACATTACAGAGTCGTGGCGGCACCGTGCTCCTGGGCTGCCAAGGCTTGTTTCTGCTGCAAGGTCGTTCCTTGAAGCTTCATCAAGCAGCATTTCTCCGGGGATGTGCTGGGGTGTTTTGAAGCTATGCTGATCTTTGCTGCAGTCTTCTGGGGGAAAAAACCAAACACCAGTCTTTGGCAGGATTAGGCTTTGTAGAATATAAATGACCATTAATAAATTTTTAGTGTCAATATAAGTGCTTGTATCAACTAGAAGCTGAATTGCTTAATCAGGCTCGTAGCAATTAAAATGGTAATTTTTCTGTACTAGATTCTGCTTGCAATTTTTACTCAAGTAAAACTCTTTGAAGTTAATTGGAATTTTGATTAAAGGCTCCTGGATCTGGGTCTCTGAATTTGTGCTAGGGAAGGTTCAACATTTGCTTTGGTTTTCTGCACACTGAGTTCATTGCTATATATTAGTGCAACTGTACAATTAGTGGTAACAAGAACAATTCCAATAAAGATCTCTGTAATTTAGTTCTTGATACACTTTAGGAAAGATCTTTTATCATGGAATGGCTTTTAAAGTACTGCTAAAACAGGCTGTAAGATCTGAAGATCTTGATGGCTTAAACTTTTTGTCTTAATTATTTCCAGTCCCTATAAATGGCTTAGTAACATTCACTTAACTGTAATTCAGAATTTGGGATTGGGTGGGAGGAAGGGAGACATTCTTCTTCTTCCTCTTTCTTCCTCTTTAGAGTTCAGGTCTTGGTTGTGAAAACCACCACCGAAAAACCACCCTACTCAAATTACATTATAACCATTAGTAGAATGAAAAGCAACTATGGTAACAGCTTTAAAAAGTAACATTTTTGCCCAAAGTGTTGCAAGAAAACCCCCCCCAAGCTCTGCAAAACACTATCCAGGCTATGGTGAGACACTTAGTATCATTTTCTGAAAAGTAAAATGAAGCGCAAGCTGTTCTGGTACTGAAGGCACTGGAAGAACCAGGGGATCGTTGTCATTGTGGCAGCCCGGACTCACACAGGTTTCACTGCAGCCAGGACAACCGCACGAGAGAATAAAGCCCCTCGGAAGGAAGGAAGATGTGCATGGAAAAATCCCCCAGCGAACAAGGAATACATAGTTTTGTTATGTCGTGGGATTTGCCTGGAAATTTGCTGCATGCTGGTGTCATCTTGTGGACAGATTTCATCACTCATCCTTCCAGGCAAAGGAGTGCTTTTTTGAGAGCTGCGACATAACTGGTGCAAATATCGCTTAAACTTCACTTGGGTCAGTTGCTGGTGTGAGAAAACGGAAAAGCAGAAAGAAAGGGAATAATCATGCAGAAATTATACTGACAATATCGAGCACGTGGGTTCTTGTTGTATACCTCCATTTATAAGAAGAGTATTATAGCTTGCGATCAAAATGCAGGATTTGTTCTGAGAACTCCTTTAGTATTCATGAACAAAGTTTCTTTAATTTTGAAATATATATTCTTGACCTTAAAAAGACACATAGCAGATTGCAAATATCCTATATTAAGAAGCACAACAGTTTATCAATAATGGATTCCTCTGCAAGTTTGTTGTGACTGTGGGATTTATTTATTTATTTAATTTTACCCTAAGGTGGCCATTGGAGCACAGTTTCTTCCACTTTCCAGTTCAGCACCGCAGTAACTGGATTCAAATGCAAGGAAAGGAATGGCAAATAGGTTGCTGCAATTCAGAGAAATGTTTAGATCTTTGTCTCTGCTTTTTCTGAAGGCCTCAACTTTGAGAAACAAAGTAAATTTAATCTTAAATATTTTTTCATATCCCTTCTAAAACATAGGAGCATAATATGAGAAAGGAAGGATTAAAAAGAAGATCAAAGCTTTATTATTATTATTTTGCAATACAGTACAAAATCCTGGAATACTCAACGGCTATGCTGTTACGAACCAAAACTATGTTATAAGCTGCTAGGTCTGCTTCATGGTTAGCCCAAGGGTCACAATTCCTGACAGTGGACTTTGAATTCTTCAAGGGCTGCAGCAAGAATAACCCTGCCACTCGCTGCATCCACAGGTCTGGATTGGGTACGTTGTGTGAAAATGAACGCTTTGAAACTAAATGACTAACATTAACTCGCTCTCATTGTAGACTTCCGTCTGTATAACATTTGCCGTTTGTACAGCAAGGTTCATCCCGTCTCAACCTGTTGGCATACAAACAGCATCCAACGACACGCAGTCACAGTGGAGGAGCAGCTGAGCACGCTTGCGGGAGGAAAGGTAGCTACGCATGTAGAAATAAGTCTCTGCTGTGATGAAAGGATGTCCGAGGTGACTTTAAAAAAATAATCTGCCATTTAATGCAGCGGTTGGAAAGCAAAAGCACATTTCTGCGTACCAGATCAATGCGCAAAGGAGCGTGGACACCTCGGTGCTGAATACCTACTCACGATGTTCCTATTTTCTCGTGTCCTGCCCAAAAAAGCCGTGGCCACCCTGAAGAGGTGGCCTTAGGTCCTGCCTGTTTCAAGATGTCAGATAGCTACGTGCGTGCTATGTCCATAAAATCCCTCAGCGCTCCCCGGTGAGGCGCCTGGAGCGTGTGCCTGGACAGACGCGCCACACCGGGTTTTTCCGCAGCGGTGGGGGCCGCCTGTCTCTCCTGCCTCAACGCCTCGTCACCCGGTGTTTGCCCGCCCGCCGCCGGTGACACGCGGTCGCTGAGGGCCGTTCCTGTGGAGGACACGGGGAGATGCGACCGCTCTGCGGCGGCTGGGGACCGCGCGGCGGCGGGCGGAGACTCCTCACGGCGCTCCCCCCGCCAGCGCCGGGGCGGTGGGAGCCGACGGCCCGTTCCACGAGGAAAGGGGGGTGCCAGGCCGGGTGCCGGCCGCGGGGTGAGGCGGGGGGCGGTGGCGGGAAGCGGGGGCTGAGGCGGGGCGGCGGGAGCGGGGCGGCGGGAGCGACCCCTCCGCGGTTCCCGCCCAAGCCGCGCCCCCCGCCCCCGCCTCCACCTCCTCCGCCCCGCCCTCGCGCGCGCGCCGGGGAAAACGTTGCGCAGGTTCTAAAGCGGGGCGGGGGGAGGGGAGGGGGCGCGGCCGCGCGCGAGGGGGCGTGTGAGGGGGAGCGGCGGGTAACGGCCGCCAGCGGGTAACGGCCGCCGCCGCCGCCGGGCCAGTCTCGCCGCCGCCGCCGCGGGAGGCAGCCCCGCCCGCCCTCCGCCTCGCGACAGCCGGCTCTCCCGGCCGCGGGGCCGCCGGTGGCCGGCGCCAGCGCCGCTGTCCCGCCCGCTGCATGGAGCTGTCGGCCATCGGGGAGCAGGTGTTCGCGGTGGAGAGCATCCGCAAGAAGCGCGTGCGGAAGGTGGGCTGCGGCGGGGCGGGGCGGGCCCCGCCGGGGCGGGGGGGGGGGGGGCGCGCGCGCGCACCGGGACACCCCCCCCGCCCCTCCCGCTCCGCACAAGCGCGGCGGATGGGGGGGCGTGGTGGGCGCGCGCGTGGCCGCCCTGCCTTCCTCCTCCCTGCCTTCCTCCTCCTCCCCAGCCCCCCGGAGTAACGGGCACCCCCGCGCTGCCGGCGGGGCCGGGGCGGTACCGGCACCTGCCTGCCTGCGGGCGGGCGTGCGGGGGACACGCGTGTTGGCGGGAGTCGCTCCTGAGGTGGGTGGGGTTCTGGGGCAGCCTGGGCAACGGGGGTGGGCTGTCATTGTTGGGGGTTTCGGTTTACGCACAGTCAGTGCCGGCGCCGGCAAACCGGACAGCCCGAATCCGGAGGGGGTTTGGAAGGGTTCGGCAGCCAGCTTAGTGACTCAGTTTCCCCCGCCGTGGAAACGTTCGCCATCCCCAGGGGGTGTGACGAGGACTAACCCGCAAGCACGCAGCGAGTAGAGATCCTCCGGTGGAAAGTTCCTTATCGGGCAGCGCTGTCAAACACTGGGAGGCTGATGAGCCCCCCGTGAGGAAAACGAAACCGGTTCTCTGGCTCAAGCACCCAAGCGCTCTGCCGGCCGTGCTGTTGTGTAAAGGTGTCTGCAGCTGCAGCAGTGGCACTCCGAGGGGGGATATCCTGCACACATAAAGGCCTCTGCCATGCTTTGCGAAGTGCTTAACAAGCCCCTCGGTATAATATTAAAGACTTTAGTAGCTGCTCATGGAGCCCGTGAACATGGTTTCCAATCACTACCCTCCTTTTTGCCTTTTTTTTTTTTTTTTTTTTTTGCTGTTTAAATCTTGTAGTTAGAGTGATCAAATAAATGGATAACTCTGAACTTCAGCTGTGAGCTGCTGTTTGCTTGGGTCAAAAGGTTGAGTGACTGTGATGGATGGAAGAGTGTTTGAGCAAAGCATGTAGCAACTGGAAGGTAACATGCCAAAGAGATGCTTCATAGATTCTGAAATACTGTATTTCTTCTCTTTGCTTAAAAAAATTCCTCTGACACTTGCTCCTGGCACACATCTCCCTCTTGCGTTTAGATGTGCTGACTTCTTGTAGGATTGCCTGTAAATGCAGGAATGGTTGCAGTTTTGCTGTCTGGTTGGCTTTTGAGGTTCTGCCTGCAAGGCTTCTGCAAAGGTATGATTCCAAGCTGGTGGCAGTTCAAGCATGCCTGAATACCCCCGTGTGCCCATTTTCTGGAGAAAAAGGTATACCAAGTGTATTTGAATGAGGAAGTGGCTTTGTTTTGAAAATAAAGTGATGGGAAATGAGCTTTTCAGTTGCAGAATTTAGTCCTGTTGATTGGTTGCATCTCTTACTGTAGCCCATATTTGTTTGTAGAGTTCACCTGTTTTTTTCTTCCTTTTTCCATCTTTAGGGTAAAGTAGAATACCTGGTGAAGTGGAAAGGATGGCCCCCAAAGTAAGTTGTGTTTTACTTGTCTTTTTCTTTAATATTTGGCAGTAGCTTACACTGTATCTCTGCAACTGAGCATCTCATTCTTAACGGGTAACCTCTTGTGCCTCATTCCAATAACGATAAACAAAACCAAGAAGCCACAGATCAAAACCAAATCTTATTTCCAGACTGGCAGCTGAGAGATACAAACTCTGTGCCAGTCTATTCTGACTTTTTTGCCACCACTGAAATATTCCGTTGAGTGCTTTCTAGATACCAGTGTTTTTAAAATCATCATGAGTTCAACAGGGAACCCTGATTCTTCTGAACTTGGAATGGCTCCTGCTTTGCTGATTCAGCACCAAGAGGACCCCACTTTATTTTTAGAGCTATAAGCAGTCTTTTAAAATAGAAAACAAGTTGATGGTTTTGGCTTGTTGTCCCACTGCTTCCCCTCTGCAATTCACAAATGGAAAGGGGCAATGTTTCAGATTTATTGATTGTAGCCAAATGCAGGTGATCTTTGTCCCTTTGAAATTACCTCCATGCCTTCATTTCCTTGTCCTGAAACCTTCTGTTATTTTGAGTGTCTTTTCTGCTTTTGCTTTGGTTACTATGTTGCAAAAAGTGAAGAAAAAAAAAAATTTCAGCATTGCTGTGCGCTGATTACAGATACTCCTCATTAAAATGCAGCTGTCTCTGAAGAAGAGTGATTGCTCTTTGCCTAAATAGTCTGTAAAATGCTTTGAGATTAAAAGGATTAGGTAACTGGAGAATATTACTATGTTAGCTAGCAGTCTAGTAGAACAGCCTCCTGGACAACCCATATGGGGCCCTGTCTTCGCTTTTCTGTTTGTAACTGTCTGTGTGTGTAAATGCGCATGGGTACAACTACATTACACATGCCGTTGCTCTGTGTGTTGCTAAGCACAGGGGGCTGCCTTTACAGGTTTATCCTTGCAGTGGCAAAGCAGGGCCCACTAGGATGGTCCTGGTGTCCAAGAAGTAGAGATGTGTTCCTGCATGCCCAGTCCTTGTCCTTACAGGGCATGTGTGAATACAAGCAGCTTCCCCTCCCTGCTGGTGGTGAGAGAGGGTGGCTTTGTTCTTGACTGTAAGTTCAGCTGGCAAAGTGTGACCTTGTGCACTTGTTGAGCACCAGTTGCCATATAGTGTGGGTCAGTTCTTGGACTGCTTCAAGCTTCTAAGTAGTCAAGTCTAATTTAATCGCTGGTTGAGGTTGGGAAATACATTTGTAGTCTGTGAGGCACCATTCCCTTTTGGCCAGTATACTGATGTTTATCCATTCTCTTTTCAACAAACGCATTGAGGTCCTTCTCTTGTAAAGTCACTTGCCAAGAGGTGGACTGAGACATGGCATAAAGTTTCCTTGGACAGAGCAGCCCTTATTCTTATTACTGCCTTTCCTTGCCCTGCACCTTGGAACTCAGGGGGATCAGAAAGTCTCTTTTGGGAGTTAAAAGCACACCCTTCTGCCCAGGGAGCAAGGGGACATCAAGGTTCCCCTCTTTTGATGCTGTGACATGTCCAAACACCTTCCATCTTCCCCCAAACTCCAAATCTGAAGAGCACTGATTTTCTTTTTTTTTTTTTTTTTTTTCTATCCTCCATTTTAACTGTTCATGCAGTGGTTTGAGTTGCTTAAAACCAGGATGCTTTGAGCATTGATGTCCCTTACATCCTGCTAGCAGTCTCTGTTCCTTGTTTCTAAACATACATATGCCTGCGATGGCACGCAACACCACAAACTGTTTGCATCTTTGTCTTCCAACATATTCCATTTCCCCATCCCACATTGTGTTTCTCTGCTTTCCCCTCCCCAGCCTTGTCGCATTGCTCTTTGTAATCTCTGTACCAGTTATCCCATCATTTCTGTTGGAGGCTTCATGGAAGGGAATAAGGATAGGTCAGTAGTTTGCTGCTTTCCCATGTAATTGATATTTCACTTTTTTTTTTTTAAATAAAAAAATCTTGTTAATGCAGTGCACCTCAGATTTCTGGATTATACTGCTGGAGTCAGGGAATGGAGGAGTTACAGTCTGATTCTAGCTACAAGCTTGTTTACAACTTGGGTTGGAGTTAAGAGGGGAGGGGGAAGAGGAGGAGTAGAAGGAGGGCGAAGGAAGATCATATGATCTATGTTTTCCAGAGTGCTTGCTCTCTGCAATTCTGCTGCAGCCTGGGCTGTGTGTACCCATATATATAGCTCTGTGCGCGTGTGTGTGCGCGCATGCGCGTGACAAACTGAACCATGGGTTTTTTTATATGCAGTGTTTTGCCACTGCAGCGAAGCCAGAAACTGAGCTGCAGAGAAAAAGGCAACACCCACCAGGTTTTTTTTTAAAAGCAAATCCCCTTTCTTCTCCTGCCCATGAAAAGCAATCCAATGTCTTTTCTCCCCCATTGTGTTATTATTTTTCTTAAATTTGTAGAATGAATGCCAGAATCCCTGCAGCTGGGAGGCAACCTTCCTCTGTTCAAACAGGATCTTGGCTTTGACAGCTCACAGTCAGGTTGCTGCAGGAGGCTTGAGCAAAGGAGGGAAGGAGGGGGGGATCAGCTGGTTTTGAAGGCATGTCTGTTCTTAACTCTCTGATGTACAGTGCACTTTGGGATATCTGAATTTCATATTTTTGTTTCTCCCTTTTGTGAAAGAATTGTACTTTCATTTCTAGGTCTATTCTCCAGGAATGCTCCTATATTTCAGTACCTTTCCTCTATCTAATGGAGAGATGAAATGGGAAAACAGTCCCAAACCACCTCCCCTGTGTACATATATGCATGTATCACATGCCCTCATGTGCAGCCTGTGCTTCATCCAGAAATGTAAACATCCTAAAATGCTTCCCCCCTGTTTAAAGGGACTGATACAAATGCACCCTTGCCCAGCTGCATGTGGCTCCTCTCTGGCCTTCCTCCCAGGGGGCTGGGAGGGGCTCTGCCTTCAGGCCCTGGACCTCACATTCCAGGAAAATTAATGTTATGAGGCGTCTGGGGTTTCAGACTTGCTTTCTTGCCTTTGAGTTTGTAGGGTAGAGACATGCCACCCACCTTTTCGGGGCAAACTTGACCCCTTAGAAGCAAACATCCTACGAGGGCTACCTTGTGATCCTTCCACAATGGGAGTTTTTGGCTGCTTCTCCCTGGTATTAAGTGAAGCTGTGCCCTTTGGGAACCTGTTTTGGCATTGCCTGCTGGGTGGGTTCAGTCCTTTCCTAAGCATCTGGCTCCTGTCACAGCTGTCTGTCAATCGAGGAGGGAGATGGGGTAGTGAGTGACACTGTTCACAGGCTACTTTCAGAGCATCAAGCTTATTTTGAGTAGTTTTGGTAGCCCTGACCACAATGCAGATGGGTTCGTCCTGTGCCGTTACAGAAATACTGATGACCTCTGCTAGATAGAAATAACCTGCAGGGGGAGTCGAGCAAGAGGAGAAATAGTTGGAAAGTCGCCATCAACTTGCCTCAGGGCCCAGGTCTAAACATGTTTAGTTGAATGGCACCAGTGGAGAAAAATTAAAGTCTTCTTAAATGAATACTTTTGGCTTCAGTGATTAGAGGTAATTAATAATGCAGGTGAGAAAGCATACTTACTCTTTGAGCACTCTAAATTAAGAGAGACCTATTTTTCAGAAAGCTGTATCAGATCACGTCTCAAGGTTCCATGGGGTCTGTTGGATTTGAGGGAGCGCTGCAGATGAGACCTGTTTAGGCATTGACTTAAAATCGGTTTTCATGTGTCTGCACAGGCTTTGCAAACAGCGTGGAGGGGGCCCTGGGGAGGAAAGTCTTCCCTGTTCTACAAAGAGCTGCTTGACACTTGGCCCTGCCTGTTTTGGGAAGGGGAAGCAGTGTCTGCAGGAAGTTGGGGAGGGAATGGCTGGGATTCCTCAGAGCTCTCACAATGTTGTGGCAGGCCCCACCGACCCTTGTGAAGACAGTATCCAGGGCTGCAGCACATGGGTAGCAGGCCTGCAGAGAGAACGTTTCATTAAAGTATTGTTTACTTTATATTCCTTATGTTTTTCTTCAGATACAGCACATGGGAGCCAGAGGATCATATCTTGGACCCTCGCCTGGTAGTGGCTTATGAAGAAAAGTAAGGATGCATGTTCTTTCTCTCCCTGGACACAGGAAAAGGAAATAGTGTCTTTATTTCACAGTGTGCATAAAGCGCCCTTGTTGTCCCTACTCCAATCAAAGATGAGATGTGTAGCAATGAATCCTGCTTGAGCTCTCTATCGTGGTGTTGGCTGAGATGGACAAGACAGGGTTAAAGCAGTTTTGATTGGCACTGTTCAGGAAATGAGGCCAAGAACAAGCAGCATTGAGCCAAAGAGCAATCATTCTCAGGTTTTAATCAGGTCCAGGGCTGGACTGGAGTCATGTGAGGTGGTAAGTTTTGCTAACCTATCCTTGATCAGCTAAGTCAGAGAAATGCCCTTATTGCAAGGCTTTCACTCCTACAAGAAGCAATTCTGGGATGTTTTCCAAGCCCATGCTGGTCACCATTGGCTTTTAATGAAGGAAATGAGGGAGCTGTACTGTGAAAGGTAGAAGTTCCAACTAGGCTTTGTGCTGTGGTATTTAGTACTCGGTTTGATTTGTGTTCCTCTTTCACAGGGAAGAGAGAGACCGTGCATCGGGGTACAGGAAAAGAGGCCCCAAACCAAAGCGCCTCCTACTGCAGGTAGCCTCTTGCTCTTCTGTGTATTTCTAACTCGTTAGCTGCTGTGCTGCTCCTCTGCTCACAGAGAGGTGGAAACTGTCCATTTGCTATTGCATGGACAAAATTGGAGGCAACAAGCTAACACAACAACAAAAAATCAGTGGGTAGGCAGATAGTTTTAACCTGTTAGCTGAAGAGCCAGCTAACTTGTCTTTAAAAAAGGGAAACAAAACAAAAAAACCCCAACCAACAACAGCTCTTGCTCTCTGAACTAGCATTTTATCAACTTTGGGCTTGGGTGGTTGCAGGTTACCTGGTTGTCATGCTTTCTTAATTGCATGTTGGACTTGGACTTTCCGTCTTGTTAAAGGTAACCACTGTTTGGAAGTGGAGTTCCAGCACACTTTGACTGCTGCCAAGCAAAGCAGCCAATCCTAGAAAGCACGTATTAGGAAGAGCTTAGATGGCAGTTGAAGAGGTCAGAGAAACTGTTGTAGAAGCAGCACAACTTATCCTAGCTCATCTAGATGTTCAGGGACTGAACAAAGAATAGTTTCCTGACTTCAGGTGGGAGCCCCGGCTGTATTATCAGACTTCTGCTCTGACCCTTTCTGCGTTGATGTCTTGGCAGCGGCTGTATGGCATGGACTTGAGGAGTGCCCACAAGGGAAAGGAGAAGCTCTGTTTCTCTCTTGCACGGAGGTTTGGAGGAGGAGACAGTAGCCTGCCAGGGAGTAAGCCAGGGCAGGCAGAGTTCTCAGAGAAGACTGGAGGAGCAGTCCTGCCATTCTCTCTCCGAAAGCAACGCAAAAACCAGAAATACCTGCGACTATCAAGGAAGAAGTTCCCCCGCATGGCGAGCCTGGAGAGCCGAAACTGCAGACATGAGTTCTTCTTGAATGATGCAGTGGGCCTAGAGGCCAGGCAGGGCCCTGAGGACTGGGAGGCCATGCAGCACACCAGCAAAGAAGGTAAGGCCAGACACCCCTTGGTTGTGAAGTTCTGGGGCATGCAAAGGATGCTCTGCATGTTTCCTCCTTGCTTGCCTCATCCTGAGATTGTGGTTTAGGTCAGGTCCTCAAAGCAGCTCTCTCTGTCTCACATTGTGGCCCTCTTGTCTGGAAGTTCCTTTCTTGTTTGGATAATAGCACAGATGAATCTGCTTTTCTGGTGGTGTTGCCTCTTTCTAGTCTTATATCAGTGACACCTCTCCCAGTGTTAGAAAACATGAGGAAAATACTGCAAGTTACTCCCCTCTTACAGTTTCGTCCCAGCACAGGTGGCATGCAGGTGTGATAGTGATGAACTCTGCCACAGTCCACATGCTCAGCCTGGTCCCCTGCCCAAAGGGGCTTGGCTGGCAGTGGACAAGTTTGGACACCAGCACTCCCCTCACAGTGTTGCTCTGAGGAGCATACAGGAATACTGTTAGGAACCCATTATGCGTTCCTCTGCCCCCTCCTTCCCTTTCCTCTCCACACCCCATGTCCTCCAGAGTCTCTTGCTATAGAGCTATGTGAGAGGGGGATGAGAGAGATGAAGTAAGGATGGTAACTCCTGCATGATCCCACTGAGTAGGCAGTGTGAGTGTAGGCAAGGGAGATGTCCAAGCACATTTGGCATTTTGGGGAGTGATACTAGCATCTTGTGCAGGAGGGCTGTGGGATGTGTGCATTGCTCTGAGTTACCAGGGAAACTCTATCCCTGCATTATTAGAGCTTCTGAAGGCGTAGCTTTCCTGAGGAGTGGAAAACCAGGGCTTGTGCTCCTTGTAGTAGCTAAAGGAATCCTGTTACTCCTTGTTAGGAGTAGCTGTTAGCCAGGCTGGATTAGGCAGGATTTTGGGGAGAGAGCTGTGTTCTGGGAATCAATGCTATCCCCTCCTTTCTGAGAGGGACTCAAACAGTGCCCAAAATCCAGGGAGGCAGCAATGGGGGTAGCACAGAGGAACCCAGTGTTGCATCCTGGCAATGTGCAAATGAGTGGGGCTGTTCCCCCCCCTAGAAGCTCTGGGCTCTAAAGCACTTGGGGATTGTAAGAGTGAATGGCACTACAGAAATGTAAAATTGGTTTTGTTCTCCCCTTGATGCACGGACTGCATGAAATTCCAGTTATTGTTGGGGGACAGGGGGGTGTTGGAATCTTTCTGAGGTGAAAGTAGGCACCCCAGATATTTCAGACAAAGGCCAGGAAATACACCTTAAGGCACCCTCGTTCCTTACCCAGGTTAGGACAACAAGGTGTATAGTACAGCTATAGTGGCAGGGACAGGGTATGTTTTTCTTCCTTTCTATTTTTCTGGCTGTCTCCGGGGGCTGGGGGGAAGTGAGGCTTTGGGTGGCAAAGGGAATGATAATTATTCTTACAGTGAGAAAGTGCAGGAATGCTTGGGTTTCTTGTATGGAGCTATCTGAGAGCAAAGGAAGGATATGAGAAGGGGAGAACAGCCTCTCCATGAAGAAGTATTAATGGATTTTTGAGAGAATCGCACCCAGGCTGCATTGCAGGTGCAGTACAAGGAAGACCCTCCATTTTGCGTCCCTTTGACTCCTATAGGAGTATCTGAAGAGCATCTACAAGGGTTGGTGAATTTTTCCTGTTCAGCAGGGTAGGGCATTTACAAGCAGGTGAGCTCACACCTGGATAAGTGTGCTTTCCTGACAGCCAAATTAGGGGCTGAGATGGGGTGAGAGGTATTGGGGAACTGTGGATGGTTAGATGAGCTGGGTGGTGTTACAGAGTCTTTTGACCCCTTTGTAGGCTATCTGGTGCTGGTGTATGTCTGAACACCTTTGCTAATCCTTTCCTATTATATCGTGCAGTGATCCTCCATTTTCCCTTGGCCTCTGAGGAGAGGGCTTGCCCATGCTCTTTCTTGCCTTGTATGTGCAGACTCAGTACAGGCTGATTTCAACCACCATTTGTCAGAAAGGAGGCCTCTTTTCCATCCTTCCCTTCCCTCTCTTCTTCCTCCTTTCTTCTCCCTCACCCTCTCTCTCTCTCTCTCACTAACATGCTCTTATCTGCCTCTCCTTCTGCAGCAGATGTGGATGGCAGTCTCCCTTGGATTCCCACTGTGCCCCCCAGCGAAGTGACAGTGACAGACATCACAGCAAACTCCATTACCGTCACTTTCAGAGAAGCACAAGTGGCTGAGGGCTTCTTCCGAGACCGGAGTGCGCAGTTCTGAATCTCTGTTTTCAGTGCTCCCCAAAACCAGTGCTTTTAGGGTGGGGCTAGGGAAGGGTTATTTTACCCCTTAAGAAGAAAAAAAAAATCCAGAATGTCTCCTCTTAAAATGTTTACAGAGACCTTCCTTTTTTTTTTTTCCCCTCTTCTCCTTTTTCCCCTTTCAGATACGCAAAAAAGGGCAGTGTAGGGGGTGTGTGTTTGTCATTGTTTTGTCCATCTGAAAAACTGACAGCCCTTTCCCTGGCAAAGACTCTCCTCCTAGATGTGAAAGCAGCAAGCTGAACAATTCACCTTTTATCCTGTTAAGTGGTGGCAGCTGCATTTGTGGGGAGAGGGCATGTGGAGGTGGAAAGAGAGCTGGATCTCTAGCCTGTCGCCTTGTTCTGTAATTGATATCCCTTGGATAAAGATACTTCTCTGTGCATTGCTCTTCCCACCTTCCTCCTCCCTCTCTTCCTGCAGCAGCGAGAGGCGATGGATGCTACCTGTGTAGATAACTCCAGCCTGTAAAGACTTTCTCTCCAGTGCTGTTTTCCCTGTGGCCTGCTGTCAGGACTTCAGAACCGTATTTGCCTGTCTGTGGTAAGTCAGACTTTGCAGCATGGGTCTGTATAGACAGCAGAGGTTTCTCCCTTTGATTGTTGATCATGCGGAAAGACTGAAATGCATCTCTGAAATCTAAATTGGCAACATAAATTCAATTTGCCCTCATTAAAAGCTCAGAAACCCAGCACAGTCGAGACATACCATTCTGTATATGCTAAACAGGATTTCCAGGCTCAGCTCTGCTGTGTGAGGAATGTGTTATGGAAAGTGGGGTGTTTTTACCCTTTGCCAAATTCAGTATTAATAACAAATGCTGCCCTGAATCTGTGGTAATAAGTTGGATGAAAATTTACTCCTCTCCCCTGGGAGGAGGGGCTAATAGGACAACCGAAGCATTGCCTGGCACTGCAAAGATATCCAAGATACTGGCACAGGCCCAGGACACAGGAATTGGACAGAGCTGAGCTAGAAATGAACCTTGATTGGCAGCAAATTCTGTTCTTGGATCTCCCCATTGAGAGATCCAAGGTAAACAACATGTGGGGAAAGCATGTATTAGATTTGAGGAGGAGAAAAAATTTCTTAATTCTTAGCAATGAGAATTCTTGGATTGTACTGCCTGAGTAATATTCTTCTGTGACTCCAGTCTCCTCACAGTATCTGTGATCCTGTACTACTTTACTGATGGGAACTTCCCCTTGGAAGGCTTAAAAATCTTTGCCAAGGAAAGCGGTCTGCATTTCAATAGACCCTGCCTGATCTTGCACTTAAAAATGCCTTGTGCTGGACTGCCTGTGACACTTTGAGGTTTTTGAAGAATTGCTGTTTTTGAGTTGGTAGTTTAGCATAGCATCTGTTCTTGCACATGCATGTTCTCTTACTTTTTTTTTAAAAGCAAATTTTATTTAAATGAATTTTTAAATATAGACCTTTTCCTATGGAAAGCAAGAAAAGTAAGCTAGAGTCTAAGGTGGGGACTGCAGGACAGAGTGCTGAAGGGTGACATTGGCTACCTGTCATGATTACTGTCCTCAAATCCTTTGTTTCCTCTCACCACCCCGCCTGAAGCATCTCTTATCTGCTGTATTTATGCTAAATGAAGTTAAGAGCTTTCTGAGCTCTGAGGTAAAGGCACCTGTTGAAATCCTCAATGTGTTCCTTTGAAGGGCTTGGTTGCTGGTCTGCAGAATTTTGGAGCTCTGGGGCTTCTTGTCCTCCAAACATCTACTTTTTGCAAAGTGCTTGGACTGCCCCCTGTTTTTATTAAAAGCAGGTTTTACCTCAGATAGGATATGGTAGCTCAGTGTAGATTTAGGATTTTCCCTTCCATCTCAGAGCTGTTTGAGCAGATGTGTCTTCCGCTGTGTCACAGCAGTTTCAGGACCACTGGGAAAATCTTCAGTTTCTGGACTAACCTTTTGTCTCTCAAAGAAGTGACATGGGAGTTTTATTATGGAGAAATCTGAGAAGGTGAGAAGTGGAAGGTGGGGGGGGGGGGGGGGGGGGGGGGATGGAATTATGTGGTGGGAGGAAGAGTGAGTGGGAAAGAAGCTTGCAGTAGCTAGCAAGGGCAAATTGATGAGGTAAGCATACAGGCTCAGGATGTTTGTCGAACGTGGGTGTCCAGAGCGAGGCTTCTGTATCTGGAGTTGCACCCTCATTTGCAGGATGTGGGGTCAGACAGCGTTGTCATTGTCACCCACACACCCCCTCTTCAAGGCACCTGCCAAATGTGCTGCATACCTGCATCTCTCTCTTGTTGTGGCCAGTGGACACACCGCATGGCTGAGTCCACTCTTGAGGGTTGTAGCAGATCAAGTAGTTAGGTTGCAGAAGCATAATATTTTAGCTTACTTTTTAAAAAGTCTTGAACTCCGGCTCATCCTGCTAAATCTTCATGGCATTTATAGGATCTGGTTTCTTTATTCTAATGCAGGTACTGCTGCCTTTGTCCTGTCTTGTCTCAGTGTACAAATACACCAAAAAAGCTTCCTATTTACTAAGGTTCCTGGCTTTGGCTGACATAGGAAGCAATACCAATCCTGTGTCAGGAAAGAACTTGTCCTAATAAACTGGATTTCCATCCTCTGCTTTTCTCTCCACCAGCTGAGACTTATCCATGTTTTGTTTTGGCGTTTCTCTTTAAACATTTTTTTCTTCCTCTTGCAGTGGAGTTTTCAAAGACCTGTGGTGGTCTTTCAAAGAGGATCCACCCACAGCTTCAGATCTTAATCATTTTTTGGATCAAGCTAGCTTGAGTTGTGCTGGTGACTAATCATCTCGCTACATGAAGCTTGAACAAAGTACCTGGCTACCATGCTGCCTTGTGTACAGGTCAATGAGGAGTTAACCCTTATCGGGTTAAGCGTGGGTTTGGTTTGTGTGTGTGAGGAGGAGTTTGTGGTAGGAAACTAAGCAGTTACTGTGTTGGGGTGGACTTTTTTTTTTGACATTCATGAATTTTTGCTTATCTTAAAGATCTTTTTGAGAAGATTTTTCTCTTGATCTCTTTAAAATGTGGCTCTGTTCCATATTGTCTGGTGACATATCATTGTAAACTTCCTTGGTAGAGCTGGTCTTCAGGAACTTTAAAATTAGCTTTATTCCCCTTCTGCAGTTGTAGAGGTGTATGGGGGTTTTACTTGTGAAGGCAAGAGAGGTTGTCTGGGTTTACTTGTCTCTTCTCCCCAATACCGTCTACCTGCCAGTTCAACCCAAAATCTGAAAATTGATTTGGGACCTCTTGGGCTAACATACTGTGAAAATCAGATGCTGTGCTCAGAGCTCTGTTAAGCATTCCATTTGATTAGAAGAGCCAGAATAGCATCCAGCTGAAGCTGAGTTTAATAATTCTATTTGAAGCACAAGCTGAGAATAGAAACGGGCTAACTCTCCCATACCTCGTTTGGCTCCATGGCTGTAAACAAGAAAAACTTCAGCCAGTGGAAATTACTGAACTGTATGCAAGAAACAAACTTCTCAAAGAAGAGCTGTTCTAATACTCATTCTTAGAACTGTTTCCATGTGAGAATTTACCAGCCACGTTTGGGGGACAGAAGTTTTTGTCATAGGTCTTCTCACAGTGAACTCACTGTATATATGACAGCACTGAGAGGCTTCATGAGATTGGAAAACCTTTATTGTTAACACCGTGTTTAAAAAAAAAAAAAAAAAAAAAAGGAAAGAACTGCCTCTGTTTCTGGATGGTTATAAACTAGATGTTACTGCTCTGATATATAAGTGATGCCTTGGAACAGCAAGTTTTAACACATAAGCAGTGGCATTAAGTAGCCTTGTAGCTCCTGCATGCTCCTTATTGTCTTGCATTTGCCTGGGGGCCCTTCTGCTTGTGAAGTGAAACCAAGGTGTTTTTTTGTTGGTTTTATTTCCCTTTTTCAAGCAAGGCCAGGATATTATTGTGAGAACACCCAAAAGCACTTTCATTTGCCAAAATAAGCCCAAATTTGTTAGTGAATTGACCCTTGCTTGTGTTGGAGCCTCAGAAAGAAAGAAGCTTACTGAGAAATGAATGGCTCTTTTTTTTTGTTGTTAGTGTTGTGAAACTGTCCAGAATTGTTCTTCTGGTGTTTTGTGACTGAATGTACGAAATTGTTTGTTCACCTCACGGGGGGGCCCTTGGCCCCAGTACTGTTTCCTGCTGTATGCCAGCTAGTGCTGTTTGATGGTTTCACTGGAACAGAGAAGGGAGGCCTCGCACGGGTCAAAAAATAGGCAGGGTAGCTCATGTAAGACCCTTGGTGGTAGCCCCAACAGAGGCCGGGGTGCGGAAGACAGCAGCGAGGGCTGTCAGCCACATCCATGTGTTTGAGCAAAGCTAAATCTACCACCACCTCTCCACCCCTTCCTCTCCTCTCAAGCTTTAAGTTTGTGCTTTCTGAAGTAGGGAAGTGCAAAAACCTCCTTTTCTAAAGCTAATTCGTATCTACCAGTCTTCTGTTCCTCCCTTGCCTACCTGCAGCCTAGGAAGGCAGTGGGCCATCTAGGAAAATGGTAGGTGCAGCTGCTTGTCAGGGAAGGAGTTGCCTCAGAGTTGCTCTTGCTAGGCAGTTGAGGACAGGCCTTTGGGTGAGCTGGCAGCTGAGAGAGAAGGCATGTTAGAAGTGCAAAGAACTTGCAGTGAAGCTGATCCTTTGCATCAGTGGGTGGATGCCCCTCAGAGTTCTGAGTGGGCCCCGTGAAGAGGAGATGGTCAGTGCTGTGTTTATGTATCCATCTTTTACCATTTGGGAAAGCAAGGGAGATGTGTATGATAACAGCTTGCAAAGGGTAACTTCTACATGGGAATTTATAGCAATGGCACATCCAGGTAAAGGGAACATGTAATTTTTGCCATGCTTGTCATAAAACAGTTTTCCGCAAGGGCATGGTAAGCTTGTTTTGAGACAATAGCTTGTGATCAAGAGACCGTGTGGTCCTCTGCCTGCTGAACTTACTGTCCTCACAGAGAAAGTGTGAACCTTCTGGGTGCCGAACCACCTGGGTTCCACCCAAGCAGCTGGTCAAGATGGGAAGGCCTACAAAACAGCCCAAGGACAACTGGGATGAGAAAGAAACAATCACTTGAAATTGAATTCAGACCCTTCAGATCCTTTCCTGTAACAGGTACTTCCTGGAGTAACGACCCCTTCTCTTCCACCTCTCTTCCCTTTGCACCCTTTATTTCTTAAAGTACAGTGGCTTAGCAGGGAGCAGGTGGCAGATGATCCCTAGTTAACTGGGAGTTGTAGAGAGGAGTGGAGCTCAGTAGGAGCATGTAATGGCTGACAGGGGGGAGAGAGATTGCTGCCAAGTTGGGATGGGGTGGAAGCTTTGCTGCTGAGATTGCAGCACAGCCCACAGCAGATGGAAACAAAGATGCTAGGGGTTCTTGTCCGAGGGTGCCAGTCAGATGTTGAAAGGCAGAGCTCATAAGATCGTTCGAAACCCCGATCACAGCTTATCTCATTACTGGGGTAGCAGAGTTTTGACTAGGAGGGGGATTTTTGGAGAGGGAGGAGGTGGAAAGCCTTTTTTTATTATTATTTTTTAACCAGAAAATGTAGAGTCAGCACAAAGAAGCTTTTTGCAAATCTGTCAAAATGTTAAGCAGCTTTTTTTTGCTTTTAAATCTGAAGTATGTTTTGAAGCACTTTGGAATGCAAAGCACTAGGAGTGCTAAGTACTCCTTACCGTCTGTCTAAAAGTGGCATTTGAAAAGCAAAAGATGAATCTGTTTCAGGCTGCTGGCTGCTCCTTATCATTTTTCCAGAGCTGCCACCCAGCCCTTTGCTTCCCTCCCATGGCTGAAGGGGGAGTGTGCTCCACCGTGCCAAGTAAAGGAGGGCTCCCTAGGGGAGGAGAGGAGACCTGCAAAGTCACCCTCGGGGTGCAGGTTTGGCTTCTTTCTTCCCCACCTCCTTTGTCTGAGGAAAGGGAAAAATGAAATTGAGTTTCAGTTTGGGTGGTCCTGGTCTGGAACTATGACCACTTCTTCCAGCCCTGGAGACATCTTTATAGAGTTTCCTGTCTGAAAAATTGCACCTTATTAGCTTAGTTGAGGAACGGGGAGTTGTCTGTCCTTCTGCAGGGAGTGGGGAGAGGAAAAGAGGGTGAACCAGGAGCTGTCTTCAGTAGCTGCTGGATTTTTCCAGAGGCTGTTTCCTCACCTCATCTCCAACAGAACAGCAACAAAAGAACTGAAATCGTTTAGATGAAGCTTTTGTTCTGCGTATCTCAACAACGTTTTGAGCAGGCTGAGTTGAATCTTTTTTCTTCACCTAGCCAGCTCTACAGCTGGGGGAACCCCAGTTCTCTCTCTGGGTTTTCAGCACCAACCTTTTCCCTTAGCATACGCACATCGTTTGGACTCTTTTGCACGCTGACTCATCTAATTTGGTATGCTTCCTTTCTGTTGGGGGGGCGAAGATGGCGGATGGGGTCAGTTAGAGGGGAGGGTCCCCGATTATTTTTGTTCTCGTCTCTTCAGTTGTTGCCGTTGTTCCTGTCAGCACGCTAGAGCATCTGAGTCTTTGCACACACAGAAAGCTTCCTTTTGCACAGAATGAGCTTCTAGCTTTTGTACAGACTAATTGAATGTATTTGGGGAGGGGGGGGAAATAGGGAGTAAACCAATTCCAAACAAACCAATCAGAGTATAATGCCTTTTCTGAGCGAGTATGTGCTGTAAAAGGAGATTGTAATAGCAAAGGGAGGGCAGGCTCGAGTATAATTTGACACAAAGTGTGGTTTTATTTTTGTACTGATATGGATAAGAGACTGTACAGCATCTATTTATTTAGATGATTTATGTGGTAAATGTTGCAAACAAAATTATTAAAATATTAAATATGAGAACTGACATTTACCTAATGGTCTGTTTGTGTGGTCATTTACCTCCCCTTACTTTAATTCTACAGCTGAGTTATTTTTCACCCGTCACTTCTGTTGGTATAAACATGCAGTGTGGCTGGAAAAAAAATGGAAAATGTGTGTGCGTGCGTGAGAGAGATCAGTAAAGAAGGATCGATGAAGAATGGAGCCTGCAAAAGACTGTTTCTGACATTACTCATTACTTTGATTCGAGGAGGTTAGGTTTTTATTAATTTTTAACCCACTGGGTAAGTTAGAGCTGTACAAAGGTGACCTGGGATATGGTTGGTCTTTAATGGATTAGAATTTGAAGAGGAGAACTCCGATGGCAGGGTGACTGCTGCTCTGGGTTTAGGGACCTCTTGATGTCCTCATGTGATGCTGCAGTGCCAGGACAGCTCTGCCGGCACCAGGAGAGCGCTGGTGTGCCCCATATCCTGCACCCCTTGTGGGAACGGAGAAAATCTGAGGTGAGGCCTGAGCTGCCAAACGTGCTCTGCTCTGGTTGCCAGGGGGGAAGCTGCTCTCCTCCAAGCCAAAGCCTCTGGTGCGTTGGCCTGCAGGGCTTTTGAGGAGCTCCCCAGGAGCACAACAGCTCCTGGGTGGAGTTCGACCCCTGATTCACTGCAGGTAACACGAGGCTTAGCTGAGGAGCCCGGATCCTGGATCCTGCTGATACTCCATGGAGAGAATTCCAAATATCATTTTGTCCACTTTGGTTTCTGACTTGTTCCCTCAAGAGGGAGGCTAGCTGTTAATCAGGGTACCTCAGCAAACGAATGGAGCTGTCTGAGATGTCTTTAGTAGATGTAACGTGGGGCTGAGCCCTGCATCCGAATGCAGCTATGACGTCAATCACAAAAGCACGCGGAGCAGAAGCAGAGGGGGATGGGGTGTGTTTCCTGAGTCGGTCATGGCTTAGGGCAGCTGTGGTTAGGTCTTGCCAGTGTTACCGAAGCACAGACAGCGTGCTTGCCCTGAGCCAGGGAGGCTGGATTTGAGTGATGGCATCGGAGCAGACTCCAGCCAGCCACTTACTTTCTGGCAGCAGCTAGTGAGTCAGGTGAAGTTGTAAGGAATTGCAGTGCAGAGTTACAGGAAAGCCTACTCTGGAGATTGTGTCCTCCTACCCCTGCCAATGCTGCAGAGGCTGGCTGGCGCTAGAAACTCATAACGGCTTGTCCTTTCACATGCATGTGTTGGTTGGATTAAAGGATAATCTGGATAGTACTTCGGGGGTTTTTTTTTAATAATCTGTTGCTATGCCGCTCCCTTGATCTGTGCAGTGCAGGTGGCTTGCCTTGTGAAGCTCTCCCAGTAGGATACCCAAGAACAAGGGTGCTCAGCCGCACTGCAGGATGTGCCCCTGGGCCCCTGCTTTGGTAGGCACCACCCAAAAGGTGAAATCACACGGTGTGAGCAGCTTGGTGTTCTCCAAGAAGTGTGGAATGAAATGCGGCCTCTGTGGCCCCTACAATGGCGAGTGCTGCCGGGAAGCTGGTAGTCACCCCCTGCCTGTTCAGCACCACTCGTCTTCCCTGCTCTTGGTCCTTCTCTTGCCAGTGTTTTGCTCGCCAAGTGACTGTTTTTGAAGCAAGGATGCAAGAAACCTGCGGGACTTGTGTAATCACCCCGATCCAGCAGCAGCCTGGGTGGCTGGGCCCGTTTGAGAACTCATAGGCAGGCCCCAGGGATATGGCAGTACCCCAGTGGTGTAGGCACTGCATGAACCCCATGGGCCGCCTCCTCTCTCCGCTACAGCAGAAAGTTAGTGGGCTGGAGGGGTGGTTGTTCTGGCCCCACTGAGCCACCCAGAACCGCTGTACAGGTGGTACGCAGTCGGCTCTGGGGGGTCTGTCTTTGCTCTTGGATGTTGCAGAGTTGCAGCTGGGAAATCCTACTGTGTGTTGACATGGATGACCATAGTGCCAAGGGTTTGCTTCAAAAACGATGCAGCGTTTGCTTGAGGGACTGGGGTGTGTGCAGCTGTGTCAGCTCCCGGTGTAGGCGAGGGAATGACTGTTTCTTTACAGAAATCTGCTGCTCCCAACAGTGACCTCCCTGGAGCAAACAGCAATGGAGTCGGTTGATCAACCCTTGGAGTTGTTCTAACGGAGATAAGCACTGCTACTCCTGCCAGGTCATGGGTCTGCAAAAAATGAGCGTGGAAGCAGCTACCAGCTTTGAGCAGGTGAGTTTCCCATTATCAAGTGCCATTTAAAAAACAAAAAAAATGTTCTTGCACCTGTTGCTCTCCACCCATGCTCGTACACCGCTTGCCAGTGATTCTGGTGAGAAAGGTCTTGTTGCTCCCTCAAAGCTTACTGCTTCCCTGCACTGGATTCTCCGTGCTAGCAAGAAGTGCTATGGTGTATCCTACGGCACCAGGGTCTTGCAGGCAGTAAGGCACCAAAATAATATTTTATTTCAGTGTCCGTAGTGAACAATAGTTGTTCTGAGAGTGCCATCTTCCAGGTTGTTTTTTGGTTTGTTTTGTTTTGTTTTTTAAAGTGTTTTACTGGAAACGTGAACAGAACAAAGGAAATACCCAACAGTGCTCTGAACAGCTGGGTATTCTGCTGCTACTTCGCTTTCTGAGAGTAAGTTAGATGAAAGAGCCCACTGTTGGGCAATACCTGTACAATGGCTGCTCACCATGATTTGAGTGGTTGCCCAAAAGAGGGTCTGGCTGAAAAGAGGGTCCTGCTGACAGGTGGAAGGAGAAAATAACTAGAAAGAGCACATGGAGCTCTCTGAAATGTTGCTGCCCCCTCTGGTCCATGGATCGGGGGTGCCTTGTGTGCCTGCCCTGAGGTGAGGTGTGTTGCTTGTGACCCGCATGTCTGTTTGGGGACAAGGCCTTCAGTTACAGCTGCTGCTTGTGTGCCTGCATAAGGACTCTCCCCATTTGATTTGGGAGTGCCTGCTTTTTAGGGTGGATGATACTGATGGTTGGAAGTTCAATTACTTGATGCTCAGCCACAAGTGTAAAAGCAGTTGTTTAAACAAAGTGAACAGTAACAAATACACCAATTTAAATGTGGATGGTGTTAATGAACACTTAATGTGCTAAGTTAAAAGCAGCTAAAAAAATGAAAAGCAACACCTGATCGACTTGTTCTTTTGAAGTCACCTTCAAGCGTATAAAGAACTGAGATTTAAAAAAGTGGTGTCTAGAGAAATGGGGTAGTCCAGAAGGACTTGTCCCATTCTAGGTGACAGTCTGGGGTTTGTTCTCTGTTGGCCTGTGATGGTAAATACCTGAGAAAGGGCCACTTACAGCCTATTCTTGAAGCAAATGATATGACCTAAATGCAGAATTATCAGTGATGAAGTACAGTACAGTTCAGGCCCTGACCATAGAAACACCTTGTTCACTGCATCGTGCGCATCTCCTCAACCACGGTCTGTGTGACTGTCTGTTGGCCTCTCTGTCAGCATTCAGCAACCTCTCCATCCACCCTGCTTCAGATGAGCACAGGCGGTGAGGAACACATCCTTCCCTGAGTCACTTTTCCTCTGGCCAGAGAGCTTGTGGTGGCTGCAACTGTGCAGCTGCTAAGGTGAAAAAGAACAAAACGCTATGACAGATCTTGCCTGAGTCGCAGGTAGTGAGGAAAACACTCGTTCTCCTACCTGCTCACCTTGCTTTTGGGAAACCCGTCCCTGCTCGTACTGACAAATACAGCCGTTTCCAGAAAACTGTCCTTCTGGGTGGAACTTCTGAGCCAGAGGTGTAAAGGGAAAGCAAATGCAGATGGAGGAAGAGTTAGCAAAGGCCACAGGGGCTGTGAGTGCTCCCTGCCAGGCCGGCTGAAAAGCGGGAGGCAGAGGGGCGCCGATGCTCTGCAGGTAGCTGGTGAGGCCGTGGTGGTTTGAGAAAGGCAAGCAAGTCGGCCGCTGCCTTACAGCGCTCTTCACAGCTCCCCCTTTCCCCAGAGGGTATCATTCTGAAACGCACCCCCCCACACCCTAAAACGAAGATAAAGCAGGAGAACATGCTGTTCTGCTGTGTGGGGTGGCACCTCCAGGTGAGGGAGGACCCTGAGCTCCCTGTGAAGACAGCTGCAGGGCTACCAGCTTCCATTTTGAATAACAGAGACTGCTTTTTCCTTTCCTTTTAGCACCTGTAAGAGAGTGTAAAGCACACTGCAAATTAAATAGGATTTTGCAGTAACACTCAGGGCAGGGAACGCCTCTGTGACTGAACATTTTTTCAATTTTTTTTTTTTTAAGGTTTATGTAGCATGCTTGGCCCATTTACCTTGCAGTACCTTATACTGGCTCAAAAACAAGCGCCAACCAAAAGGAAACAAACAAAAAAAGGATTTAAGCACCTTTATTGCTAGTTTTTCACCTTGGTAGGTACGTTAAGACTGCCTGCTTCCCCACGTACCCCCCGCGGGCCAGAAGCGGGTGACGGTGCATCTGCAGAAGGAAGAGAGGAGGCTGCGCGGCCCCGCTGCCGCCATTGTTTTAAGTAAAACCCAGACCCATTGGGCGGGAAGGGGCTGAGGCGGCAGAGAGCAGCAGCACCGCCGCCATGCCGGGGCTCTGCCAGGCCGCGCTTCCCTTCCCGCTCCCTCGCGAACCGCCCGCCGCTGGCCCCCGGCCTCGACCGCCGTCCCGCGGGGCGGGGGCCGCGGGTCCCCCCTCATGGGGGGCGACGGCGGAGCCCCCGCCCTCACACCACCCGCGGCGCGGCCCCTTCAACGGCCGGCGCCTGCGCGCCGCCCCCTCCCCTTAGCAACCGCCCCCCCCCCCCCCTTCCCGCCCCGACCGGGAGGCGGGGGAGGGTCACGCGCGGCCGCGGCGGGAGGGGGCGCGCGGGCGTGCGCGAGCCGGCGGCGGCACGAGGAGGGCGGGGCGGGGGCAGGGGGCGGGGCGGCGCGGGCGGGCGGGATTATTATGGGCTGTGGGCTCCGCTGCCGCCGCCGAGGAGCAAGATGGAGCTGTCTGCAGTGGGGGAGCGCGTTTTCGCCGCCGAGTCCATCATCAAGCGGCGCATCCGAAAGGTGAGGAGCCGGCCGGCGCGGGGGCGGGGGGGCGGCTGCGGGACACCCCCAGCTTCTCGCTGCCGGGCCCTGGCTGCGCCGCTCGCCGGCCCGTCGGGCCCCCGCCTCACACCCCCCCACACACCCCCCCTCCCTCCTCTCCCCGTGTGTTGCAGGGGCGCATCGAGTACCTGGTGAAATGGAAAGGCTGGGCCATCAAGTGAGTGCATCCCGCCGGGGGGGCCCGCCCCCGCCGCCCTGCGGGGGCCGGCCCCGGGGCAGCGGGGGACGGGACGGGACGAGATGGGGGGGGGGGGGGAGGGGGGGGTGTCTCAGCGTGCGGCCGTGGGGGGGGTTGGATGCGAACCCCTCCGCTTGTCACAACTTCCCCCCCGCTGCCCGCGCCCCCGGCAGGTACAGCACCTGGGAACCCGAGGAGAACATCCTGGACTCCCGCCTTATCGCCGCCTTCGAGCAGAAGTAAGTGCTCATCCCCCAACCCGGGCTGGGGGGGGGAGCTGCAGCAGGGTTGGCTTCGGTGGGTGAGCGGGAAAGGGCGTTCAGCAGGCTCTTTCTTTTTTTTTTTTTCTTTTTTTTTTTTTTTTTTTAAACTTGTATGCTTCTGTTTCTCCCTTTGGGAAAAGTTTTAACTTCTTGACAAATTTGACTCCCCAAAGGGAACGAGAGCGTGAGCTGTACGGGCCCAAGAAGAGAGGACCTAAGCCTAAAACTTTTCTCCTGAAGGTAACTCTTATTTAAATAACTTAGGCCTAGCCAAATGTCTCTCAGACCTCGCCGGTGTGTGCCCTTGGAAGGACTGGACTTTCAATTGACTTGTGTCTGCCGCCTGGCTCTGGGAACGCGGGGACAACCTGATGGGAAAGTGGGTGGGGGGCAGGGACGCAGAAGCTTGTAAGGGGAGAGTGTGTGTGCGTGCAAGCGACGGGTGCCCCGGCAGGACAGTCGGTATATGCAGATGTGCACGGCGAGCCTGTGATCTCTTTTTCCAATATCCTCTCCCTCTTTATGGCCTTCTGCTGCCGCAGTGGAGAGCTAGCCAGCCCTGCTCCCTCTTCCTTCAGCAGCCTATTCCATCCAGCCCGTGCCCTGCAACTTAGCAGCATGCTGAGCGGTCAGGCAGCTGCGGCGGGAATCCCACTGCCACTTGTGCTCCTCTGATTGTGTTTCAGGATGTAGGTGCTCCATGGGAGTTTCATGAAGGGTTCGTGTTTTGATCTGTACGCTGTAGTCTTGTTTAGGTTTGTGGGGGGGGTGGGCATGGAGTGTTTTACCTCTGCATAGGATAGCAGCTGAAGTTTCCAGTTCCCCTCTGATAGACCCAGCATCTCTGCAAGGAGGTGTTGTAGCATCTCTGCTTGCTTGCAGTGAAGAACAAGGAACGTAGTCCCTAGTGCAGATCCCCCCCCCCCCCCCCCAATTTTTTTACTTTTTAAAATTAAGAAATCTGGTAGCTGTATGACCACTACGTGAGTTCTATGGATTTATTAGTTTACGGACAAAACTCCTTGCTTTGCTCCTCTCTTCCCAACCACTTACTCTCCAACTATGTCAGTCTCAGATTTCAAATGAATGTAGAAACAACATACCTGTGCAAAATTAAGACATATGAGCGAGTTCACAGCTTCCCTGGTTTTGATCTGGTATAAAGCCCTGGGACAGCCAGAGCAGACCCTGTGGTAAGGCATCGCTATCACTAAGTCATCCTATGGCTTTGGGCAAGTCATTTAGCCTTTGTGCATGCTTCCCCATCTGTGAAACAGGTTAATACTTTCCTTTGCCTGACAGCAGTAGGAGCTTTACTCAAGTCAGTGCAGCACTTTAACTGTATGAGCACCGGAAAGAGCCATGAGGGGTAGGGTGTCACCTCTCCTCTGCTTTAAGAGGACATAACAAAGCACACAGAAGAAATGCAGGAGCACGTGTATTCTGATGCCCCAAGTAAAACCCAGGGGACCATGGTAATCCTTGGGAAGTCCTGCTGATGGAACTGTCCTTCTCCCTCATTGCCTGTTTTTCTGCTAACAGTTTTCTGTATCTGCAGACTCGGAACTACAAACAGAACTGATATGTACCATCTCTTACACTTTATTCAGGGAAACTCGACTAGTTGGTTTTTCTCTTTCTGGCAGTCATGCATTAAATTAAACCCTTGTGTTTAGGTTTCCAACAATGCAGAGGAACGCTTAAAGGGAAACCACCAGCTTAAAATAGTTCTCTGCTTGAATTAAAAAAATAGTAGTATTTGTAACACCTGACACTGTTCAGAGTTGTAGAGAAGTGTTTATGCTGTGCTTTTAATGTTACTGTGTGTAACCAGTTCCTTTTCTTTTAGATTCTGAATGTGATACGGCAAAATCAGTTGCCAATCTGTCACTCATTTAAAAAAACAAAACCAACCCCCAAACTCAAAAATAAAACTCACTCATTCCTCCTCTTCTCCCCTTGCCCTTTAAACCCCCCCTGAAGTTAGAACCTGAATTATTCAACAGCATCCATTGAATCACATCCCTGACGCGTTTCTGTGGCACATCTTCCTTCTGCCAGCTTCTCAAACACTACTGAAAACCTGTAGGTTTGTGGAGCTGGCTTGGTACTTTGCAGAAGATGGAGCGAGATGAGCTCTCCTGAAGGCTGGTGCCACTTTGTGGGAGAGGCTGGCAGGGCAGAGTGCTACCACTGCCGATTGGTTTGCAGCTCTGGGAAACGGAGCTGGCGAAACTGTTAGCACCCTGACTTGCCGTTTTTCTGTGACTTCGGATCCCACCCTAAAAATAACACCCCAGGCCAGGCAGCAAGAAGTAACTCTATCTCTGCTAGCCCTATCTGAACTTGTTTGAGCTCTGTTCAGGCAAACCACTGGCAATGCAACTGCAGCTAGAAACGCGACAGAGACCAGCATGATAGTTTGTGTCGTATGCATCTCTTGTCAGTTCTTCTGACCTGCCAAAGATGTGGGTTTGACCTCTGCTAGTCCTGCAGCACTGGTGCCGCTGCAGGAGGAGTGGGATTTGGCTCTGCCTCACGCATCGCTAACGATGTTTTCGGATCCTTCGGCTGCAGAATCTCTTGCCAGTGAGAATTTCGGAAGCAGGGGAAGAAATCTGATTCTTGCATCCCAGAGGGAGTCTTTGGAGTTGGCAGTTAGAACAATATTCTTTTTTATCTGTTAACTGAACAGATTAGGCCTGGATGCAATGATGTTTAAGCAGGAATCTGGCCTAGGACTGCTTTGGTAGATTAGTCTGCCATAGCTTTAGTGGCTTGCTAGGATTTTTCATGTGTATCAGTGCTTAAACTTGGGCTTCTGAGCCTCCAGTAAAGCATTGAAATAAGTTGCCCCATATGCTGCTCAGTCTCCTGGCTTGTGCGGGTGTTTTAGTTTGCAGTTGGGGCTAGGTTTATCCTGGAATTAGTTCTCAAAAGCTGCAGATAAGCACCCAGGGGAATTTGTAGAGAGCATTCCAGCAGGTTAGTGGCCCACGCCTTTGGAAAAGCTTTGAAAAGCTGCATCTTTGGCCACCTGCTGCCTTTGTAAGCCAGGCTCCTGTTGCTGAGAGCTGTCTAACACTTGCCCTTTCGATCAGACTGCAAAGGGAAATTACAGTCCAGGCTTTGTAATATCGCTATCAAGATGGTCGGTGTTGAAAGCGACCCCTGCAAACTTCAACTGCAAAGTTTTGGGCAGGAAATGGGTCTTTATTCTCTGCATACTGGGGGTAAACTTTCCCACAGCTGAGATCAAGCTTGGCGGGAGGTTGCAATTCTTGGGAGGCTGCTGGTATGCTGCAAACTTTGTGCTGAGTGTACAGAAAGCAGATCCTTTGGTCTGAAATGGGCAACACTGTACATCAGAACCTTACTACTTTGCTGCCTGGCAGAAGTCGTCCTTGAGGATGGGCCCTTCAGCTGCAGGTCAGAATGGAAGCTGGTGCGCGGTTAGAAAGGGACATAGCGCATGCTATAGCGATCTGCCTCTTTTCCCCCGCTCGGTTTGCTCATTTTATTTTGCTTTTCCCTTGGCGCTCTGCTGTGTGGAATGCAAAACTCGCCAACTAATCTAATAAAGTCTAGCAAGTGCTATTAAGAGACAGAGCCTGGTCTGCAAGCTCAGTGGGTGGCTAGCAAAGACCTCTAGTCAGGGTGGCTGTAAATACTAAGGTGAAAAGGCTAGAGAACATTAATGGGAAGGAAGAAGTAAGGGAGAGTCTTGGTGGGACAGAGGGGAAGAGGGGGCTGAGCAGCATGGTATTCTGTCACTTCGCCCTTCCTTGAACTCTAAAGTTAGAGTTGGGTTTCCTTTGATCTCCTCCCTGTTCGTAAATTATCCCCAAGCAGTTTGAAAACAGACCGTTTCCCTTTGTAGCATTTTGTTCCCCATCCACTAGGGAAACTTTAGTTTATGGCAGTGTTGCTTGGGAGAACTGTGCTATGAACTGGCTTGCTGTTGCCTTGTCACTTGGAAGACTTCAGAAGAAAGAGGGTGATAAAAAGGCAGAATGGCAGCCAAAAAGGGGAAAGAAGAGCTCTTGCGAATGCTGTTTGGAGCAAGGACTGTGGGAATGCAGGTGGAGAATAAAAGACAAAGCAGAACCAGTAATTTATGAGAGATTAGCGCTACTATGTGCAGCAGCGCTACTGGAAATGACTTGTTTTGAAATAATTAACTAGAAATCCTTTGCCTTACAAGGTCTCTTTTTTGTCTCTTTTTTTTTTTTTTTTTTCTTCCAAATTGCAGAGGTTTTGATACAAATCAGGTAAGAGAGGCTTTTCTAAGCACGTGTCCGTGTACGTGCTTGTGCACCTCAGTGTGTTAAGGGAATGAATGAACAAATATGCTTGCTGGGCCCCAAGGGACATTTATTCAGAAATAGTAGGGAACAGGGGAGATATACTAGTTCCCAGGGGCAATGAGGGAGAGCTGTACAAGCTAAATAAAGGTGATACATATCCCAAAAGGAGAGAGGGGGAAGGGAAGCAATCCTAGCAATTGGCTTGCTCTCGTGACAGAGCACTGCAGCAAGCCTCCAGAAGCTGCATCCTGATATAGGCTGAGCTGTAAGCAGAGTGAATTACTTCGTATACATGCTGAGTACCTCTTCAGCAGTGAGCAAATCCTGCAGGTGAAAACAGCAAAACCCAGAGAGCTGGTTTCCATTTGGGAAACTTCTGAGTTAAGTAGCAAACTGTGGTGACACAGCTGAAAGTATTAAATGGGTTTGTTTTTCAAAGACCTTATGCTCATATGGCTCATGAGTGTGATTGAGTAATGGATCCATAGCAGGGAGAAGTGCATTTCCAACAGATAAAACTGAATGCCAAGTCTTCTCCAAACCAGAGGTAGCAAGTTACTTAATGTAAAGTTGGAAGCAGGAGGAGAGCCCAGAAAATGTGCTGTCCTCTGCAGGGAAGAGACTTGAGTTCGTATAGTTGATGCCTGAATGAACCTGATCCTGTGGTAGGAATACTGAGCTTTGCAAGTGAGAGGGCTCTGGGGGCTGGTCTTAGATAAAGCATCTGATACTATTTTTCTTGAAACCTTACCTGGAAAAACAAGCTCAAGGTAAGCTGAATATTTGCATATTGCTCTCTGGAACTTGTCTTGAAGCTGGTCACTGTGGATAGCAGTGTAGCACTAGGGGAAGACTGTTGGCTCCTGGCTTACCCTCTCTCTTAATAATCTGGCTAAAGAGATCAATGCTGCATGTAGTCTACCTGGAGACTACTGAAACTGGTATTTAATAAATGCAGAGAGCTGAAACATGAGTCAGAAACGGTTTCAGCCTTGAGGAGGTGCCCTAGAAGTAACTGGAAAGGCAGATACATATCAGGTGAAGGAGACCTAGTGGTTCTGGCACACTGGAAAAGTCCTAATCATGGACCAGGGCTCTGTGCTAGCCGCTGTGTAAGCACAAAATCAAGACAGGTCTCTGTTAAAACAGGGCAAGAGCTGATTAACGTGCACAGGTTGAGAAAGTACAATCAGCAGGACTATGGAAGCAGCCGGGCAGTGAACATCCCAGCATTATTGCTTACTTATTTAACATGGTTGATGGGAAGTTTTGCTGAGGAGTTTTGGGGTGTATAAGGCAACTGTAGGCGTTTGTGACTGCTTCCCTCACACTCGGGGGAGGCTGCCACCTTTCTCACACAGGTAATTGAAGCCAGTGCTGTGAGCAGGCGGCAATTAGACTCGGCTCGGAGCAGAGTGGCACAGAGGGGGCAGAACTCCTTACTCCAAGGTGTGATTACAGGGTAGGGAATTAATCTGGAAGACATGTGGTGTTGGCAGCAGGAGAAGCCCTGAAAGATACCTGTGTCTATCTGCTGAAGCTGTGGATCAAGGATTTTTACTGGCACATCTGCCTGGCTTCCCTGTTCGGTGTTTTAGAACAGGACATTGTGTTGCACTTTGCTCTCAGCTGAGCAGTGGTAAATTGGTGAGAAGCCCAAAGCACAAGAGCAGCAATGCTGGAAGGGCTGGCTGTGATGGGGAAGGCGGGGGGGGAAAGGAAGAATAATCCAGCCTGTGCTGGTATGTAATGTCAGAAAGCAAACTGTAGCTTGTCCTGGTGTCTGCCATCTGCTCCAGAAGGACCTGTGAAGAGAGGGAGCAAGCGCAGCCCTAGATGTGCATCTGTCTGTGCCTGTGACCTCCTGGCGGGGCCTGTGGGGTCTCTTTAAGTTGTGGATCACTGGGATGGGATGGGGGAGAGTTGATACGTGATGCAGGGAGTTCATTTGGTGCTGCTGCTGTGCTCTAGCCTGTAGGATGCCTGGGACAGGGACTGTGTTTAACCATTTTCTGAACAGTTTGGGGCATGGAGAAACACGCAAGGCTGAGCAAAGAGAAATGAGCTGGACACTGGGATGCTTCATGCTACAGCAGGATGTGCTGGGGTTTGTGCTGGGGACGCTTCCCTCTAGCTAGGTAAAATAGCCCTGTACAGCCCAGGGTTAACATGGAGAGTGTGTGTGCCTGCTTTGGCAGTCATGTTATTTGTCCCTATTTCTTTGTCAGTTGGCTAACAAAAAGTCTAGAGTCCCTGGTTCAGATGAGCCTTCAGTCTGTGTTTTCACATACAGGCAGGGAAGGAGGCCTCATCTTTGCAGTCCTTTTAAAGCCAGGATACAAGTAGTACTGAGGGCATGCTCATCCAGTATTAGCCAGGGAGGAACAAAATGTCTTCATGTCTCTGTTCTCTGCTTGTTCAGGATCTTCTGTGGTTCCCATGGGGATCTCGGTGGGAGAAGAGGGGCACTGGGTGACAGCAAAGCTCTGGGGATGTAGGGCCGGGGCTTTGAGCTTATTGTGCAAGAGCTGGCCTGGGCCCCTCGCTTAGATCTGTTAGATCCCTGCCTTTACACGCACATTTTTTTCCCCCAGGCGTTTCCCTGGTAGGAGGCACAGACTGCAGGGTGACAAAGGAGATGGTGTTGGAGTGCTTAAGCTCTTAGCTGGCAATAAGCCATCCCAATCTTGGCGTGTACAAGGGGGCAACGGGATGGAAAAGTTGGGGAGGAAAAGCAGCTGTCTTCTAGCACTGCAGTTCTTGTTATGCCCACGAGGTGGGGGAAGCTGCTCACTAGATGGGCAATCGGAGGGGGACTCACCTGTCCCTTCCAGGCCTGGGTGACTTCTGCCTGTGACCACTGCTGGGAGGGAATAAGGAAGGGGGTTGCTTTGGGCAAGGAGCGGGGTACAGGTGGGAGGCTGAGCTCTACAAGCAGCTGTGCTCTGACAAGGCATGATGTAAGAATATAATCTGGGTTGCCATGCTCACAGGGCCTTCAGGTCATACTGCCTCAATTTACCAATGAAACTGTTGCATCTGCTGCCAGAAAATGTTCCCGTCTCTGGTGCACGAACCAGGGCAGGTTTTGGCACTATCCCCAAGCACCAGAAGAGCTTAAAAGTGTTGTGCCCCTGCCCTGGCTCTCAGGCAGGGCTGGCACCAAGCAGTTGAACCAGTGCTGCTGGTTCCTGCTCTGTTTCATTAGTAGGTTTCAAACAAGTGTGGTGTTAAGAAGGACAAGGCAGTGTCTTCTTTGGAGATGCAGTTAAACTTGTCTTGAATTCCAGCTGTCCTAGTCTTGCTTTAAAGACTGGACCTTGCTCCCACAGCAGAGTAAGGATAAACAACTTGCTTGTGATCTCTAGTTAAAATTAAGCTTCAGATATCTGCATTTCTTGTGTTTAGCTAAGACAGCTCTGTCAGATCACACTCTCCCGCCTCCGTCAGTGTTCCTCAAGACCCCCTTCTACTGTGCTTTCCAGAGCAGATGAGCCTGGTTGTGGGAGGGGAAGAGCAAGCTGGATGCGTTACTCTTCCTTTCCCCCTTGTCTCATGCTCATTTTATAGAGGACCTGATACAGTCCTCTGTCTTGGCACTAGTAAGTAATTTTGGATGCTAACTCAACACTAACAGCCCCAATGTCTAGGAGTATGCTTGGCTGGTTGTCTGACAGTGCAGGATTGTGCACGTTGGCTGATGATGACTGAGGGGGGCCTTGGAAACTGTTAACTGCAACCTTGAAACGTGGCTGGAGGGTGGCAGTTTCCCCCTGGGAAAAGTACATGTCAACAGGGGCACAGCCTAGGGAGTAATTAGGTGCCCAAAAAGGATACAGACAGTGCCCATGCTTGTATGGGGCCTGTGCCATAGCGGTCAGTAGCCCATAGGTGTATATCTGTGCTTGTCATTAATGTGGGTATAAATGTGACAGCGTTGGTGATAAACACTTGTCCTGAGGTGAGCAATGCCCAGTTTGAGATTTGGGTGCACCTAGGCTGCCTCTCTGACCCTGTTTTTTTTTCTCTCTCCCCACCACCGCAGGCTCGGGCCCAAGCGGAGGCCCTTCACATTGGGGATGTACACTTTTCTGTCAAGCCTGGTTCTAGCACCTCCTCTCCCAAGCTCCACTCCAGCGCCGCGGTGCACCGGCTCAAGAAAGACATCCGGCGATGCCACCGCATGTCCCGGCGCCCGCTGCCCCGTCCAGACCCCCAGAATGGCGGGAGCGTGGGTGGCGGGGCTGGCATCCGTCCTCCCGTCTCGCCTTTCTCGGAGACCGTCCGCATCATCAACCGTAAGGTGAAACCCCGCGAGCCCAAGCGCAGCCGCATCATCCTCAACCTCAAAGTCATTGACAAAGGTGGGAAGCCAGCCAATGGGGCCGGGGGCCTGGCTCGGCCCAAGATCCCGTCCCGAAACCGCGTCATTGGCAAGAGCAAAAAGTTCAGTGAGAGTGTCCTCCGCACCCAGATCCGCCACATGAAGTTCGGCGCCTTTTCGCTCTACAACAAGCCATCTGCTGCGCCTGCCCCCTCTCTGGAGGGCAAAGGGGAGGCCGAAGGTTCCCAGGCAGCCTCCTGTGGGCTCATTATGGGCTCCACCCCCTATGATGCCCCCAGCTCCAGCTCCTCCGGCTGCCCATCGCCCGCCCCCCACTCCTCTTCCGACCCAGATGATTCCCCTCCAAAGCTGCTCCCCGAGACCCTCAGCCCAGCCATCCCCGACTGGCGTGAATCAGAGGTCCTTGACCTCTCCATCCCACCCGAGTCAGCTGCTACCAGCAAGCGTTCTCCCCCGGGAGGGTGCAGTGGGGGGCAGACACCCTCCTTGTCCCTCTCCTCTTCTGACCCGGAGCAGGAGGCCGGCGACTGGCGTCCCGAGATGTCCCCTTGCTCTAACGTGGTGGTCACAGATGTCACCAGCAACCTCCTCACTGTCACCATCAAGGAGTTCTGCAACGCGGAGGATTTTGAGAAGGTGGCAGCGGGTGGCAGTGGAGGAGGCAGCAAGTGAGCAGCCAGGTCCCCCCCGCTCCAGGGGTGTGGGGGAAGCTTTACCTGTGAGAAGTCGTGGTGCGAATGGCTGTCCTTAGTTCTCTCCTTTTCCCCTTGGCTGTCCCTCTGCCCTCACTGTCACCCTTTCTCCTCCTTTCCCCCTGCCCACTCCCTCCTGCCTGGAGACTGGAGTGTGTCAGTGCGGGGGAGTAGGGGCACCCACCGTTCCTGGGTGTCGCTGCCACTGGGGGGAGGCAGGGAGGGTCGTGGTGGGGCTGGGGAGTGGTTGTTTGTCCTTGAATGTGGTGTGGTCCAACGGGCAGTGGAGCCTTTGGGGATGAGGGATGGATGAGCATGTGTCTGTGTGCCTGTGGGGGTGGTGGGGAAGGTGCTCTTCCTCCTCCTTCCCCTTCCATCTTTGACAAAAACTGAAGACAAGCTCCAGACCCTTGAGGGGAGGATGTAAGAGGATTGGAGCCCTCTCCCACACCCCCCAAGCCTTCTCCCACAATGTGCATGCAGTCTCTTCCATTCCTGTGTTTCCCCCTTGCCATGACTCTGATCCTGCCGTCCTTCCCCTTCTTGGCCTGTGGCCTGGATCTGCCCTCTCCTCTGCTGTCCTCATGGCAGTTGCTGATCCAGGTACCCCCAGAGCAAGGGGGAGAGTGGCAGGTGAAGTGTCACGCCTGGAAGGTGCTTGAGACAAAGCTGGGGTGGTGGGGGGTGCCCCGTGCAGCATACACCCCAGATTGGCTTCCCCTTTCCTTTGACTATTGGTGCTACCTTGGCAGTTGTATGGGCGCTTTCAGGTGCCCTGGTCCCTCTTCTTCTGCAGCTTCCAACTTGCTCAGCTCTGCAGGGGGAAGGGAAGAAAAGGGGAGTCTGCTTCTGGCCCAGATCTTCCTCCTGGTGTTCATCACTTGCACTTGCTTGGGGGAGAGGGCATGAAATGCCCTTCCCCGGCCTTCCTGTGGTGGAAGTGGGAGTGGGCTGTGCATCCATCCTTCAGTTTGGGGGAAGATACACCGACAGCATGACGCTGCCCCAGCTGGATGAGGCTGGTCTCCCGCCTTGCGCATAAGCTTCCACTGACCCTTTTTGCTTCCCCTCCGTTTCCTCGGAGGGAGGGATGGATGCTAAGGCAGGTCGTTTGCTCTTCCTGCTTCCTTTTGTCTCCTGCTCCCCCTTCCCTGTGGTGGATGGCCTAGAAGAGGGTTCCCCCCTGTCTTTTCAGTATCTGAAACAGCCCTTACAACTGTCAACCAAAGGTGCTAGTAAGAAACTTCTCTCTCACATCATATGCATGTGTGCTGGATCTCTTCCCCCAGAGCTCCTGTGAGCTCATCTAGAAATTCCTTCTCTTCACCCCTAGCAAGTAGGAGTGAGGAAGACCACAGCTTGCTGTTCTTTACCCACAGCTCCTTCTTTCCCTGACCACCCTTGTTCACATCCAAAATAAGCTCTCTCTTTTGCCTGCCATTTCTGGCTTGCTCCATTTCTGTGTTGAGTCCTAAGCTTCATGGTAAGATGCCATTCCTTTGCTCTCCCTTCTTCCCCTACTTGCACAGGACTCAGCCTGTAGGGGCAAGAAAAAGAGGTGCTGATCAATCGGTGGGAGAGTCTTGCCCTCTCAGCCCTGTCCCTGGTATTCGGGATGGGGCAGAGGGGTGTCACTTCTACATAACATGCTGCAGAGGTGAAAAGGGTGGAAAAAATTCCCCATGCCAGGGCTCACCTACTTACAAATCTGCCCTGGGTGGGTGAACACGAATGGAATTGGCCCCTCTGGTGCTTTCACACGAGGATGCTCAAGAGGTGCCAGCTCCGAGGAGCGCTCTCGTGTGAAGTAGTGATTTTGTGGTTGCAGTGGTCTGAGGGTAGAAGGGAGGCAGTCTGTGGGAGAGAGGTAATATTTGTCTGCCCAAGGGGCATCATCAGGGTGGTAGAAGGATAGACCAGCTTCTGACCTTAATTAGGCCTTCTGTGCCCAGAGCTTGTCTTTTCCCTGCCTCCAGCGCCTGGGTTGGTGTAATAAAATCTTTGCTGCCCTCCCCACAAGCCTTGCCTCAAAGTGGGTGGTGTTCATTGCTGTGGGCACGGTGGATTTACACCAGTTGTGGTTGGGTGTCTGTGCAGATGGTCTGAGGGGGGTTCCAGGTGCTGTTAGCACCACCCTTTGCACACCTCTTTCTTTTTCTTTCCTTGGTTAAAGAGCTTAGTGAACTCTTTGGGGATGCAGTTGCATTCGCAGCTGAAGCTAGGGGCAGGGAGAAAGAGACTTCCCTGATCCATTCACCAAGTTAAGGCTTCCTATAACTTGTTGGACTTGTGTGCGTGTCTGTATTAATACCTGCCTGTATTTTTCGTGTCTTTTTTTTTTTTTTTGCATCTTTCCTGTGCCTGGCACACCCAGGGATCCCTTATTTTAGCATAGCCTATCCATTTGACTGCAGCTTCAAAGATGAGCAGTTTGTTGTCATAGGGGAAAAGCCCATTCTTAGGGAAATAGTGAGGAGATTCTTCTCTCTCTTTTTTTTTTTTTCCCCCCCCCACTTCTCAACAAGAACTATTCTGTGGCTGCGAGATAAGAGGAGCTTCTTTGTGGGGTGGATGCAAACTGGCCAGTCACTTTAGGTTGTTAAGTTACTGTTTGGTGTGTATGTGGTGATGTGTTTTGTTTCGTGGTATTGAGGTTCTGAAAAAAAAAATAATTGAAGCGTTTAAGTGGGAGATAAAAGGGAACTTTAATAGGAAACTCTTGATGTGTTTTGGCCAAGATGTGTTTGCTTGGCAGAATTCTTTTCCCCAGTGTCTCTTGTATGGTGTTCTTTGGGGGCAGGGGGCAGGAATTGTTTAATTGAAGGGGTTTTGCCTTTCTCCATAGTGACAAGCAAGGGGACTGTCTGTGAAGAGCAAAACAGTGGGTCATTGTAGGGATACTCCGTGAGGACCTTCTTCCTGTGGTGACGAGATGAGGGGACTTGTTGCAGCAGAGGAACTCATGCAGTAGATCCTCTTTGTGGAGGAAGAAAGGAGTATGATCCGGCTTGCAGATACAGCTCAACTGCTTGTGTGACAAATCTCTCCCTGGGTAGGTCACCAGGTGGGAACCAAACCCTGAATCTTTGGATCCGAAATCAGGATCCTGTGCTGTTTTGAGTTAGCAAACCTCTAACTTGAACGCAGTAGCAGCCTCAAGTTCCCTCAGGTGGACGAGCCACTTGAGGCTGACTAACCTACCTTCGTATTCACGTGGGTTACACTCCTCCTTCTGATTTTTTACCCTTGCTCCTTAATGGAGATGGGAAAGAAGATCCATCCATGCCCTTAAAAAAGGGCATGGGACTGAGGGAGGAGTTTATTTGAAAGTATCCCCTTCCCTTCCCCATAAGCCCTAGGTAAAAAAAAAAAAAACAGGGAAGTATTCTCTGTGTCTGTGCCATGTTTGTTCTCTTGTTGTCGTGTTTTTAGAGGAGATTTTATGATGGAGTGGAAAAAGTGAAATGATTAGTTTTGCATAAAAAAAGAAAAGTTTAAAAAAAATTTCTACAGGGAGAGAGCGAGAGAGAGAGAGTTTAAAAATGACTAATAAATGCAGTGATTGCACAAACTGTAGTGGTATTAGATGGTCCTTAGAGAAAAGAGTATTTTGTAGTATCGAAGCATGTGTGTCTGGGATGGTGTTTGGCTTGCTTGAACTGGAGGGAAAGGCATTCTGGGACTAAGCAGCGATCTCTGAGCTGAAAAGGCAAGTCGTATGTTGGAGGAACCCTGTCTACAAACCCTTCCCGTCCTTGCCTCCCAAGTGTTGGAGTGAGTTCCCTTCCCTCCCATACCTCTCCTGTGAGCTAAGGTGGAGTCTCCAAGTGGTTTTCTGGCCAGGTGGCCCTCGGAAATGGCTGGTCGCATTCTGCCAGAATGTGGATCGAGCCACCAACATGGAAACAGTTGACTGACTTTGCATGCACAGCAAGCTGCTAAGATTTGGGGTTGGCATGTACCTTTCCTGCCAAGTCACTGTCTCTTCTCTTTTCCCCTCCCCCATATCCAAGCAGGATTAAACACGGTGGGCTTATCTCCCAGGAAGCAGATATGCCTCCCCTCCTTAGGGTCTCTTAGCTTCTTCCAGCATCAAGTGGGGAATGGCATTTTTCCATGTAGGATTCACCACATCAGGACAGAGAACCGAGTCCCATCTCTAATAGTGGCTGGATCTTCAGAGGCAGATGAGAGCACTGCCTTGTGTGCTTTGAAGGTGTTGCTGAGCAAGGCATACCCTCTTCTTGAGACCAGCAAATGCTGGAGGTTTTGGGGTGGAGAGGGGAGAGGAACACCACGATGGGACTGTGCTCAAGTAGAGCTGCCACCTTCTGCCCCGGCTTCCTGCGAGGTGGTGGGGAAGCGTTGCCTGAATGTTTCTTCAAAGCAAGGAGGCAGCTCTTTCATGCTGGCTTCCCCATCCAAGATGTCTCTGCTAGGCGTTCATCTGGTGTGTGGGAGTGACTGCAGGGAAGAGGGGAGTCACCAGATGTTGGTGTCTGAACGGGCAGGGGACGCTAGGACAGCTTTTCTTGTCTGGACTTCTCTGGTGCCCTTGGCTTTGTAGTGGCAGGTGACAGATGTCTCGATGCCTTCCATCGCCTGGGCTGTTCTTGGGAACTTCTCCTCTCTCTGCCCATTGAGCTCTGTCAGTGCTTCCCACAGTTTTCAGCTTGGAGTGGCAGCCTCCTGTCTTGTGCTCTCTTTTCTCCTCGCTGAGCAGAGTGGGACTGGGGAGGTGTGAAGCTAACAAGATGCAAACTCCTTTTGGGATGGAAAACAGAGAAATAGTGTGTGGCGAGCAGACCCAGCTGTGGTGAGCCACTGCTTAATTTCTGTTTCCAAAAGAGAAAGGGAGCTTTTCTCCATGTCTCCCCTTACTGAAGTTCCCAGGGAGATTTTATGAAATAAAACAAAAAAAAAAAAACCAAACCAACAGTCCTGCTATTTACCAGGTAGCAGCTGTCTCTGAGCTGAGTCTTCCTAGGGATTTCACTCCCTTTCCCAGCCCCTCTTTGTAGAGGAGGTTTTGGCAGCTCCCAGCGTTTGGAGATGATCACCTTCCTGGGGACCTCCTGGCAGAAAGAGGTTGCCATGCTGAAGGATGGTGTCCTGAGTTCCCCACACTTCTGCCCACCCCAGGTTGTGGCATTAGCGGGGCTGCTCGGAGCAGGTCCTTCTTCCCAGGGAAGTGTAACAAACCTGGAGTGCATGTCTGGCTAAGTGCTTATTTCTCCCCTCACTTCCTTCCCCACCTTCTGACAAGACCTTTTCCTCCTTGCCTGGCGCATCCTTTTACTCCAATGTCGCTTGCTTTTGCTGCATTTTTCAATCACCCAATAATCGTGCAAGAGCTGGGATCTTATTTACTTTTTATATATAAATATATAAATATAAAAGAAACCCTCCCTCTTCCCCTCTTTCCCCCCGTCTCACCCATCACCCTGTGCACAGCCTTCCTGATCTCTGCTCTGAATGTGCTGTGCTGTAGAGGGTTAATTTGGGGCCGGGGATTTGGTGCCTCCTGGGTTCTGCTTTTTCTTGGTTTGCCGTGGCCTTTCTGCCAGCTGTGTCACTGCCCTGTGCCTCCGTCTCCCTGGTGTGAAGGGGTGGGGGGTGGAGGGGACCATCCTGCTGAGGGTGCTGGCAGCCCGACTCCTGCAGCATTTGCACAGAGCCCGAGGAGTGCTGAGTATTGCTTCAGAAATCCCCCTCTCCCTGTCCGTGCTTCCTTCCCTAGGTAACTCCAGCAAGTATCTTCATTTCATCGATGCTTTGGGGTTGAGCAAATAAGTGGCTTTATTGTATTTTCTTCTATTTTTTAGGTCCCTCCCCAGAGTGCAATGTGTATGGTTTCTTTTTGGGGGTGTAGATGGGATAGTTGGAGTCTATCTCCATCCTCACCTTTGCCCTTCTGTCCTCTGCTTCTCTCCCCTTTCCATGTTGCCCTGTGTCAGACTGCTGTGGCTAGTGGGGTTTGCACCCTTGTCTGTGCAGGGTCAGCAGCCTTGGCACCAGCAGCTTCGCGTGTGTTCTGTGTGGTGCTTCTGAGGTGCCCTGTGTCCCACCTGCCTCGCTTGCGAGGATGTCACAGGGCCTCAACTTTCTCCCTTTCTTTAAATTTCTCCTTCTGGGAGTGAAGGTAGGTGTAGTCAGTTTGCCCTTCCCATGGTGGTGGGCTGCCTCTGGCCACTCTTCTGTCCCTTCCAGCTTCTCTGGTGGGAAACAAAATGTCTCCAGGACCGTCTGAAAGCGCAATCTTTGGGGTGAGAGTCCCTCCACCTCAGCTGAGTGCTGTGCTTTGAGCTGTCTCCCTCCAGGCTCCCATCTGGGAGTGCCGGCAGAGACGGTGCTGGGGGTGGAGGAGTGGAGATGCCCTCTGTGCTCCCGGGCTGAGTGGAGCAGGGAAATGGGCAGCAAGCACTGTGCTGCAGCGTAGGGCAAGGAGTAAGGTGACAGAAGAACGGCTGGATGCAGTCAGGGTGATGCCAGCTTCAGCAGCAGCTCAGAAATATATCTGGTGGGAGGGAAGGGGCATGGTTGGGACAAGCAGCTGAATGTTAATTCCCACTTTAGGGCCCTGGTTCTCGACTTCGTTCCTTGTTTAGCTGAGCACTTAGAGCTTGCACTAAAGCGCAGGAGTGCGGCTGGGTGTGTCAAAGCACTTTGTGGGGCTTGGGGGCCTCGTAGGACTAGCAGGGCCCTTATGTGCTCCCCAGCAGCCTCCCGGCTGCACCCCGCTCTCTGGGGGTGCTGTGGGTTTCCTTCTGGGCAGAGCAGCAGGTAGGTGCTCCTTCACAGGTAGGTTGCTTTTTAGCTGTCCTGGAGGGAGCCTGCTGCTTCCAGCCCCCCAGCTGCAAAGGGGGACCTAGTCTTAGGTCAAGTCCTCAAACAGAACAACAAAAAAGAAATTCGTTGTGATGACACTTTTTAGAAAAAAGTTGTGCTTGCGCCTCCCCCAAGCTGATCAGCTTGGTATGCTGTCCTCCCCTCCTCCTCTTCTCTCCCCTGCCATTAAGCCTTGTACGCTCCTTAAGAATAGAGGGCTCTCTCTATTTTGCGATTTTATTTTATTTTTTTCCCATTTGTTTTCTTTCTGGATAGAAAGTTGTCCGCTGGTGGTGGAGGACAGGGGCCTGCCTCACGTGTTCCTTCCTTTCACCTTCCCCAGTGCCAAGCTTAGGCTCAAATCCTGCAGATTCCTGCAAATACTGAACTTTGAGCAGGCGAGTTACCCCACTGAGCTCTGTGGTACTTGGGTGCTTCAGATTCTGCCTGTGCTTGAGTTTTGGCAGCACCAGAGCCTTATCCTTTCTCTTAGAGAAGGTCAGACCTAACTCCTAGAGTGCTGATGGTTCTGGTGCAACCCACCTGTCTCTTTATTTCCCCTCACTTGGCATACAGAGTGAAGGTGGTAATTTTTTTTAATTTAAAATAAACCTAAATATGTATCTTGTAATTTTTTTATTTTGAAAAAAATGCATTTAAGGATTGTGCACGGATGAATTGTATATCTATATTTTTTTTTGTCTTGCAATTTTCATTTTAAATATAGTGTTTGTTCAGGTTTTGTTTTGTTTGTTTTTTTTTTTTTTTTTTTTTTAATCCAGTTCCCAGCTGGCTAAACTCTGTCTAGAGCAGATGGGTGGGAGGCATAGCCACTGGAGGGGTGATTGAATTGCCTCTTCCCCTGGCACTTCCCACAAGAAAATGGTTTGCTCCAGGTTTGGGGGTGGGGGTTGTGCTGATTACTCTTGTATTCTTGTACATTTTGTTCTTTCTGCTGCTCTTGAATATTGTATCAATGCCAGAAATGGGGAGTTAAAAATTAAAAAAAAAATTAACCCCAATAAATTGTTACATTCCAAAACCTGTTGTCTCCTCTTCCTTGGGTGGGCCGTGACCTGCTCTGTAAGTGACCTGCGGAGCTGGTAGTAGGGTTACTGAAACACACCTGCCCTAAGCCAGCGTCGGTCAGCTCTGCAGTCAAATACGAACACGCTTAGTATCTTCTCGTGTACTGTGGGTCAGTTCTAGTTTGGGTCTTCAGACCTTTCTGGGCACAGAGAAGCTCTGACAAAGGACAAGGGAGACTTCGGTAATGCTGAGGGAAGGGGGAGAACTGTTGTGAAGTGTATTCAGGTTCCACTTGCTACAGCTGGGCCTTCCCAAAGTGCTTTGGAGAACCTCCCGTGGGTCTCCTGCATCCTTTTCTTTTAAAAAATGGAATTAAATCCGAGCACAACCTAGCACTCAGTGGCTGAAAAATGCTTTAGGCTTTTCCTAACACCAACATGTGTGCCTAAGTGCACTTTATGGCATGCTCATCTAAGAAATAGAGTGAAAAATACTCCTAATGTGTGTAATCAGAGCCCCAAATTCACTCGATTAGTCTCTTGCCCATAGAAACATACAAAAAAAAAAAAAGCTTACAGCAAAATTTCAGGTGGGGAAGTGCTATTGGTGGGAGATGTGATGGGGAAAGCAGATGGGTTTCGGGTGAAGAGGGGGGAAGTCAGTACTGAGTGCTGGGAAAGGGTAGTGGCTGGGCATGGCTGCGGGGTGTCACCATCGAGCTGTCTCCAACCAGAACAGCCTCAGGGCTGCCCTTGGGTAAGGTGATCCAGGGCTCACCTTGAGGGCGAGAGGTTGGGCTGGACTAGGGGAGAGTCACAGTTTGGTCAGCCAAGGCTGGGGGTCCCTGTGATGCTTCTCCCGTGTCCGAGGCTCAGCAAGCTGCAGGAGACCCCCCTCCAGCAGTGTCTTGGCTGGCCGGGAGCAGGGAATGCTGCCCACTGAAGCAGGCCAAGGTGTTGGGCTACTAGTGTTTTGCCATCAGGCTCACCTTGCCTCCGCTGTGTCCCAAGATGCCTGTGGGGCTGGCACTCTCTCCCTCACCCCTGCACCCTGGTTTTGCTGAGAGGTGAGCAGGCTTTTGACCGGACCCAAGTACAGCAAATGAAGCCACCTCTGACCCATGCTTTCTGGAGCTGGAGAGGCAGACACTGGCCTTGACCGGACACATCCAACGATGTCATGTGTGAGTGTGCTGGTGCAGGCAGACCCTGTAACCAGAGTGAGGTGACACAAGCTGTGTCTGTGGCACCATGAGATGTGGAAATGAAAGAAGGCAGGATTTATACGCTGCGTGGAGCTTGCAGATCCCCAAGTGAGATGGACTGAAAGCTCCTGATCTAAGGAGAAGGTGGAGCTGGGTTCATGGTGTGGCAGCTGCGGAGGAGCCCTTTTGCCCATTTGGGTGGCCCTGGGTGTGCCTGCAAGTTGGGTGATAGTGCCAGGGCGGACATTCCCTGCCCCAGAGACCCTGGGTTACCCTCCCCTGGGAAAGGGCTCTTTCCTCATCCCCACCACTGGCCTGAGCATCACGAAAGGATAAGGTTTTCCCCCAGCCGGCAAGAGGTTGTCTTGTTTCCACAGAGAGGCTTGGATGGGGGGCAGTGCATCCACCTGGCTCACAGGAAGGGGTGTGCTTCCCCTCAAGCCAGCAGCCCATCTCAGATGTCCCTCTCACCCGGGGACCACGGTAGGGTGGCCTCTTAGCCCGTCTTGCCCTGCCCGCAGCCGCCCCCTGGGGACAGCAGCCAGCCCGAGACACTGTTTGGGCATTAATTAGATGGAAGAAAATCCCTTAATCGCTCGCTCCCTGTCCCTGTGGGCTGAATCCATGAGCTCTTATTAAAACCAGCTTCTGTTGCCAATTCTGTTCAAAACCGGGCTCCCCAAAGCCCCCTCATCGCCTCCCCCACCCTGTCACCCGCAGGAGGGCAGGGTTTTGGCATCACCATGTCCTCATGGAGCTGGCTGCCCACCGAGTATCTTTGAATCGTTATTCATGGGACAGGGAGGCTGTTCTGGCTACTCACCAGTCTGAGTCATCACCCCCCTGTGAAAAGCTATTTTTGCTGCCTCTTTGTCTCCAGGAGAAAGTTGGGGTCCCTGCTGAGGGAGAGGGAGAGGTTGGGACCTCGTGAGTGATGAGCCTTGCCCTGCTGTGACACCCAACTCCTCCACTCCCAGCATGGGTGAGTGGTGGGGGCTGGTGTGGAGGGGCTCACCCACCCCACTCACTGTCACAGCGGTGTCAGCCGGAGGGATAAACCTTGCCACCGTGATCCTGTGGCCTTTGGCAATAAAATCTGGATGGCCAGGTCAATGCAAAGCCCCCAGCACAGAATCGCTTCCCCCAGCCTGGGTCGCAAAAAGCCTCATAGGGGTGTATGGCATTTTTTTCAGAGTTCCAGGTAATGGACACCCCTCCCATCCTGATCTGCACACAGTGGGGTAGGGTGGGCTGGTCCAGCACCCACTTGGGTTTGTTTTGAATCCACTCCTGCTTGGCCACTGACAGGGGAGGGCAGGCTGCAGGCAGGGGCTGCCGCAGGGGGCTGAAATCCCCTGCCACCGCTAGGAAGGGGCAGGTCAGAGGCTTCCCTTTGTACTGCGGGGTGCAAGCTTCCATTTTCTTTGCATCCTGCACCAGTGCCAACTCGTCTCAGCGCATCAAGCACTCACCTGCCTGGAGCGCTCGCTGGCCTCGCTGCTGGGGCCAGATGCGTGTCACTGAGCTTTCTCCACATCCACCTTCTCGCCCTCCTCTGATTTTTTCTCTTCATCTCTCCTCCTCCTTAAAACACCCCATCAAACTTCCTCCCTTCCTCCCCACAACCTCCCAGCACCGTGAGCTGAGCAGGCCTCTTGCTGGCTCCATGGTGAGGATTCTGGGGGGGCTGGAGTGCAATGCACTCTATGGGGGGAGAGGATGACTATGCCTGGCTGGCAGCATCTCGCTCCTTGCTCACATGAAGCCAAATTTGAGGAGACTTTGTAGCTCTGGCTCCCTTGCTATCCATTCAAAACGTGCCTGGGGGGGAGAAGATGTAATCTTTACCGGTGTTTCATATCCAGTGCTGGAGTTGTTTTAAACACACATGCTGCTGCTTCCCTGACAGCTAGGAAGGATTTCCTGCCATCGCTGAGCAGAGCTTAAAATCGATTTTGTTTGCTTTCCTTCCACTGGTCCTCTTTGCTTGGCTGGGCTGCATAGCCGAGGCCCTGGTGTGCCTGGGGAGGGGAGAGGACATGGCATGATTTGTGTCGGATGGGCGAGCGCACTGTGGGAGCAAGGAGAAAGCAGGTGTCTGAAGTACCTTCTTTACGAGTAGTTTAGGATAAAGCAATGGTAGGGGAAGATTAAATGTAGGTTTTTACCTCCCAAATGGATGTCATGGGCATGCAAGGCAGAGGGCAAGGCATCCCATAGCTGGTCTCTTCAACAGTCGTGCCTGGGGTGGGAGAGCAGGACAGCTGCCCCGCCACCCTCCCGGAGGAGGCATTTCCAAGAGCTGGAAGGTGGCTAGTTTAATTTTTAGGAGAAAGGCAAGAAGCATGAGGCCCGCCAGCGGCCCAAAAGACCCTCCCAGAGGACACCCGATTGCAAGGTGTTGACCCTCAGCGTAACGAGGGGCCCTTTCCTTCCAGCCTAAGCATCTCCCAGGGGAAAATCCTCCCTTGGGCTGGCCCGGAGGAGCATCCTCTCGCTAGAGGCTCCCGCCGGGCTGATTTCAGCCACCCCGAGCCCAGGCTGCTCCCGTCCCCGGCTGCCCCCGGGGGGTGTCCCCTCCTCCCCGTTCGCTCCTCCCCATCCCTAGCACCCTTTGCCCGCTCACCTCCCACCGCCCGGGCCCCTCGCACTTGCAGCTCGGGGAGGGATGCTCGGGGTGTGGGGGGGGTCCCTAGGAGGGGCCGGTCCGGGCGGGGCTGCACGGCCGAGCCGGGGCCGGGGCCGGTACCGGGGGCGGCGGCGGGGGCGGCGCGGTGCGGGCGGCGCCGCCCGGCAGATATAAGCGCGGTGCGCCGGGGCCCGGCGCCGGTGCTGCTGCCGGTACCGTCCTTTCCTGCCGGCTCCCTCCGCGCCGTCTCTCCGTCCCCCCGTCCATCTCCTCCCGCTTTGTTTTCTCGCTGTCCGCGGGCTCGGGCCCCCCACGCCGCTGCCACCCTGAAGTTTCTGGCGGTGCTGCTGGCGGCGGGCATGCTGGCTTTCCTGGGGGCCATCATCTGCATCATCGCCAGCGTCCACCCGGCCGGTACCGCCGCTCCCGCCGCCGTCCCCGCCGCCGACAATGACTCGGCCGCCGCCGCCCTCCTGCCCGCCGCCGACAAGGGGCTGGGAGCGCTGCACGGCCCCGCCGAGGCTCTGGCCAGCGCCGGGCCGCGCCTGCCGGGGGGGCCGCCGCCGCCGCCGCTCTTCAGCCGCTTCGTCTGCACGCCGCTGAGCGCCGAGTGCCCGGCCACCGGCCCCGGTACCGGCCCCGCCACCGGCCCCGGCCCCGAGGAGCTGCTGGCGCTGCGGAGCGCGGCGGCTCAGCTCCGCCGCACGGCGCTGGAGCAGAAGGAGCGGATCCGCATGGACCAGGAGACCATCCGGGAGCTCACCGGCAAGCTCAGCCGCTGCGAGGGCGGCCTGCGAACCCCCGCCGCCGCGCCCCCCGCCGCCGCCGCCGGGCTCCGCGCCGCCCCGCGCCCCGGCACCATGGGCCACCCCCCCGCCGAGCCGCCCGCTGTGCGGGAGCTGGAGGAGGCCGTCCGCGCCCTCCAGGACCGCATCGACCGGATAGAGGTGCGAGGGATGCTCCCGGGGGTCGGGGCGGGGAGGATGGTCCCGGGGGGATGCTCCCACACATGCCCTTCCCCGGGCCTGCAGCCACACACACCCCAAACCAGCTTGTCCCCCTCATGAGGATGCAGGAAGGTTGTCCTTGTCCTTGCTCTTCCCTGAGGTCTCTGCCCAGGGACAAGGGGCTCACCCTCAGCCCCCCTCTCATCCCTCCGTGCTGGGTGGTCCCAAGGGGCCAGGGCTGCCCTGCTTTCCCCCGGTCTGCACCAAGATCGGGCACCTTGCTCGCCCTGTAGCACCCACCAAGGCCTCCACCAGAGCAGGTCGTCCGCTCGGGATCAGATCCTGCCCTTCAGCAGACAGGTAAATCCCATCCGATGCCATCGCAGTTACGAATGAGACTTCTCACATAGTAAAGCGCGGTGCCACCCACTGTGAGCCCAGTGCCCCTTCCCCACATGGTCCGTAGGAGCTGTAGAGAGAATGGGGCGGCTGGAGCCACTCCCCGTGCCCATCACTGCGGCATCGGGCTGTTGGCACTGGGGATGCAGACCCCTGGTCTCCACTCCATAGCGGCCATGCAGCGTGTGCCCAGCAGGCTCAGCCCTGGCCCAGCCGCAAGCCAGTGGCACCAAAGGCTGTACGGCGAGGTCTGGGATGGGGCCCATCATAGAGCGCACCTGTGCGTCGGTTTATTTGGGCTGATGTGGGCTTAGCAGTCACACGGACCTTGGCAGACTTTGCAGGATAGGGCTGGGGCAATAGTTTGGGCACGCAAAAGCTGCCAGAGGGGAGTTGTCTGGTTTCCCTGGGGGGTTTGCTCCAGATGTCCCATCTCTTCTGGAGGTTATGTTGTCCCCTGAGGTCTGCTGGGAGTCAGAGCCACCTGCAAGGAGCCTCCTGGAAGTCCTCAAGCTCCTTATCTCCCCATCTGGTTCCCTGTTTCCCCCTCCACTCCTTCCCAGAGTGGGGAGCTGGGAGCGGGGTCAGGCAGCACCCCAGGGGGTCCCTCTCCCCAGCTTTCCCCTTCTGCCCCCCTCACTACAGCCATGTGGGTGCAGTAGCAGCAGGCCACAGGTGGAAAATTCGGAGCCACTAATGTCACGGGCTGAGAAATGAGACAGAGTTTGTAATGGATGGAAATATGAACAGGTATAGAAAGACAGGGAAAGGCAAATAAACATGTGCACATGTGAAGGGAAAGAGCTGGAGACTGGCAGAAGCACCGGTCAGCTGCCAGGGTAATGCACACACACACACAGAGGCACACCAGGTACATGTGGGGACAGGGGGGACGTGCAGCCCAGCTGAGCACGATGCCCAGAGTCCAATGCAGCCAAAGTGAGGGACGGAGCCACTCCAAAAGCCTGCTGTGACCCCAAACAAACAGGTTCCCACAAGCAGGATCACACAACTGGGCTAAGAAATGCATGTGCAGACAGTGGATGCACTCACCCAGAAATAAAGGGGGGAAAAAAATAAGCCCCCGAACACACATACCTGTGTGAGCATGAGGACCGGGCGATGCATGGAGGGACAGTGCCCAGCACATCAGTTTGAACCTTGGGGAGTATTGGGCCTTTAGCTGCTCTCTGGTCACACTCTCCCCCTTCCCCAAGGGGCTGCATCACCCGTGAGCTGCCCTGGCCCCTCTCCTGGGGTTTCTGGCGATCGCAGGAGGTTTGAGGTGGAGAAGGGTGAAGCTCACCAGGGCTGGAGCAGGCTCTTGTGTGCACCTGGGGAGCTTGAAGCGATGCTGGGTCAAGGCTCGCACACATATATAGTGAGGAGGAAGACAGGTGTTGCATCGCCAAAAATGTTCCCTTTCATGCTGCTGGGGACCCGAGGGTCCCAAGGGTACTCTGCAGGGGAGACGCAGCACCCCACGGCTCAGCAAGCCCTGATGGCTCAGGACATAGGGCAGCGTGTTGTGGGTGCGCTGGACTTTGGCTGCCCTGGCTCCAGCCTGCCATAACGTGCCACCTGGGCCAGCCTGGTGACAGCCACAGCCTGGCCAGCCAAGCCCTGGGGTCACACCTTGGCGGTGAGGCGAGTGCTGCCTGTGCTCCTCTCCCCAGCTTGCCTTTGCCCCTCCCTGTGTACGAGCAGACACCCCAGGGTGCTTGCATCTCCCATCCCATGCAGCTCCATCAGTCAGCCCTGGGAACCTTCCTGGGGTACCCCACAGCATGGGGGGCACCCCCAGCCCCAGCCGCTCTCCTAAAGGGAGGCAGTGATCCCCCCAGAAGGTGATCTGGACAGGCAGTGTGCCAGAGGCTCTGCAAAACCTGGCGGGAGGGAATGAAAGAGGAAACCCTGGCAAAGCCCGGGGTGGCTTAGTCTCAGGAGAGGGATGACACAAAATGCTGTGGGCCCCCCTTGAGAAGTCTGCATCCCAGGGCACCTCCCGGCGGGTTTGCCAGCAGCAGGGATTACTGCTGGAGGCTCCGGAGCTGGGAGTGCGGGGAGGGGGCTGGTGGAAGATCGCTGATCTAATCCGGGAGCTCCTGGCCCCAGCTGTAAGGCATAACAAGATTTATTGATGTGCCAAAAAAACTATTAAGTCATTTGATTCTTAATTTTGGTGGCGTGGCAGCAGGGTTTGTCGGGGGGGGGGGGAGGGGGTTGGAGGAAGGACCCCCACGGGCTTGCTCTTTGCCCCCTGCCATTTCAGCGGGAACAGGCGAGCACCAGCGTGGCGTTCACATAGGGACATCTTCCCTCACCTCCTCCTAACGCCCCCCCAAGGCATCACTCGCCCTTTCCTTGTGTGCAGCAGCCTGGCTGGGCTTTTTCCTCCTGGTTTTGAGGGGCCCCCCCTGCTCTCCACACGTGCTCACATCCGTATGCTCGGGTGCATCTTGGCACACAGAGATGGGGGGCCCAGATGCTCCTTTTCCACGCTTTTAATTACTATTGCAAATGGAAACGGAGTGGTTTCAGAGAGGGGAGGTAATTGCCTTGTCTGCCTGGGCTGTGCCGGAGTACAGATGTCCCTGTCCTCCCCATCATCCCTTGGAGGGGAGCAGAGCAGGAGAGGGGACAGCCTGATGGGCTCTATGGGGGACCTGGCCCCAGCAGAATCATAACAGCCTGTTTGCTCCTCAGCTGGCATCTGGCTGTGCTGGCTGAGCCATTGTGGCTCACGACCTGGCTGCTGACAGGAAACCCTCAGGTATGGGCACGGGAATGGGAGCAAGCTGGCTGCCTCCCTCCTGCTTCCATCTCCGGCAGACTGGGGATGGAGAGCCCCAAATCATGACAGCCCCAGGCCCCGAGCGAGGTTTGAGGGGGATGGGATCAGCAGTAAGCTCTCCTCTTGCAAGGAGGAGGAGGGAAAGGCTGAGGCATCCCTGCTCGCCCCCCACCCCGAGCAGTTCCTCCTGGAGTTTAATGACTGCTGAGCTCCTGCTTGGGTCCAAAAGGGTCCAAAAAGGTGGCAGGATCCAAAAAAACCTGGTGTGGTGGGTGTGCCATCCCATGGCAGTGAGCATCCCACGGCAGCAGCCATGGATGGGCTGTGGGCAGGCTGGGAGGCCGTGGTCAATGCGGGGAGGACTCGTGGGTCTGAGGAAGGGGATGGAGCCACTGTGTGCACACACCCAGCTTGGCATCGTGATCCCTGGGATGTGCTGGGACATCATCCCGCAGGCATCATCCCACAGTCCTGCCCTCCCCATCTCAGCAGCTAAGGTGGGTACTCGCGTGCCGGCAGCTGAGGGGGAGCGGCGGGGCCCAGATTTGCTGGTGCATTAGTAAATGAGCTCTGATCTCCTTACATAAATCAAAGTGCATTTGCCGACCGAGGGCTACAGCCTGAGTGGGCTACACGTTGGTGTGTGCTCCCTGCCCCTGCCTCCCCCTCCCCACCCCCCCGCCAGCTGCTGACATTTAACGTGATTAATATTACCTGGCATCTTTCAATCTTTTTTGCCGACTCTGGTGGCCAAAACGTGTCGAGCAAGCCTCCCCCGCACCTGCTGCCCACTCCCCTGCTGCCTGCACGGAGGCAGATGGAAAGCCTGCCGAACAGCCAGGGAGAAGGCGCTTTCCCCCCCCCCTCCATCTCCCCTCCCCAAAGGTCACCGGTAGATAACAGCTGCACATCTAGCATTAATAATTTTGCAAATAATTTGATTTGGGAGAAAGATGCTTGAGCAGCAGCTTGCTGATGAGGAGGATGGTTAGGGGATGCAGCCCAGTCCCGCACTGAGGGGATCACCTGGCCCATCCCCGCTGTGGGGGGTGGGATGGGGAGGTCTGGTCTCCTGTCCAGCTGTGGTCTGGCTGCAGGGATGAGGATGGTGTCTGCTGGGATGCTCCTGGGATGATGGGGTGGCCCCCAAACTCTGCTGGATGAGGGTACCAGCTGCATCCCTCGCCAGGAGGAACATGGCGTCAGCAATGGTTCAGGTGGCCACATGGGTCTGACTGTCAGCGCCCTGACTGCCGGGTCTGGGGAGAGATGGAGAGAGAGATGGAGGGGGAAAAACTCAGGAAGGGGGAAGGAACTGAGCAAAAGGGGAGAGACAGCGTGTGTGTGTGTGCGTGGAGGGGAGCATCAGGAGGAGATGCTTCGAAGCCAGAGAAATTAAAAAGCCATAGGGAGAAAAGTTACAGGGGGAAGAAAATAGCAGCAGGGAGAAAAGCAGGAGGAAGGGGGAGGAAAAAAAAACACTCAATCACTATTGAATAATGTAGGGCAGGCTATCAGGGGCTAGCAAGAGTGACAAAAGCTCCCAGCCTTTTCTTTTTTCGTCATTAACAGATGGAGCCATGCATGAAAGTAGGAACGTAGGCTCCAAACCCGCAGCTCGAGCAATCAAAGCGTGAGGCAGACAGGAGCGTGCCAGCCTCCACCACAGCCAGGCGGCTTGATGGGATGAGAAAAGCTCCTAGAGCCCACAGGATGTGGACAAAGAGGCAAAGCCATCCCCATCCCACCTGTGTTTCCCCCACCAACACAGCCAGCTCCACTTGGATACGAGCACACGCAGCCCTGGGAAGATGAGAATTAACCTTTCCACTCGCCTCTCCTTCCCTCCTGCCACCCCTACCCTGCCTTTCAGCCGGCTGCACTAGTGGGTCCCCAAGACGTGCCCCCCACCCTGAAAAAGGGCTAAAGCCCCTTCCCCGTTGGCCAATCTCTCCCTGTTTTACGGAGACCAAAGACAGGATGTCATTTGCCAGGTGCTTTTACCTTCCCAGAAAGGTTTTGTTCTCGGTGAGAGCAACCCCAGTGCTGCCAGAGCAAGCCAGCAGTGAGAGCTGGCCTTTGGTCAGGGGTGGCAGATGTGCCCTACACAACCTCTATTTCCTTGGTGGGTTTTGGTGCTCTGTGTTGGTTTTCTTCACAAAACCTGTGGGTTTGCCCCAGCAGACCCCACTGGAGGCTTTTCCAGACCCCGGGGCATCACAGCCTCCCTCTTCTTTGCAGCCTGAGTGTGTTGCTGTCCCATGCAGGGCTGTTTGTGCTCACACCAACACCATCTTTTAACTTTCCCTCTCCCTGCTACCTTTTCCCTGCTGTTCCTATCCACCAAGGTTACATCCTGCCCAGCCAACCACAGCTTTTCTCTGGCCTTCCCCTCCCCTTTGTTGTTCACAATGGATAGCAAAGATTGGGGGTGACAATGGCAGGCATTCCCCCCTTCATCTTTGTGTGCATGATCATCAGGTCCTGTCCATCCTGGAAAAGTGGGATATAGGGAAGAAGAAAAAGCTGGAAGCCGCAACCATAGATGAGCGTGGTGACCTCCTCCAGGCCAGCTCTGAGGCTGGGGGGAGCCTATCCAGATCAGCAGGAATGGGATCACCATGTGTCCCACCAGCACAAGTCATGTGAATGTCCAGGGCTGAAGCAGCCATGCAGACACCTCTCAGTGCTGGAGCAGCCATGGTGGCCCCTGCTTTGGCCTCTGCCAGACCAAAGGAAGGTCTGGCAGCACAGAGAAGGTGGTGACCATCTTTCCAAGCCCATGGCAAAGAGCCTAATGCCCCAAGGACGTGGGGAAGGGTGAGGGCTGCTATTTATGGAGAAACCCCAGGAGCGTGGCAAAGGGCCACCTTCTCCCTTACAGCCTGGTTTTCTTCCAGCTGGGATGGGGTCTCCCAGTGAGGTGGAATCTGGGATCTTTGCAGGGTGTAGAGTAGCAGCTGGGAGCATCTTCGCCAGGTGCCAGGTTTTGGATCAGCCAAGGGAAGAGTTTTGGTCTGGGTTTCAAACCTGATGGGACAAGACACGGTCAATGCAGCCAAGTGATGGGTCATGTCTTGAGGACCAGAGATACAATGGCCAGGCCACTGGCTCCCCTTCTCTGTGGGATGCGATGGCCTAGGAGAGGCTGGCTTACACGTATGGAGAGCTACCTGCTCAACCTGGCATGCATGCACGCACCCCTGTGTGCCGGCTGAGCTGGGCTAAGAGGATTACAGCCCCATTATGTGATGTTACCGTGGCGGCTGTGGTCAGGCAGTCTCACGAGTGGCGGGGGTGGAGGTCTGAGCTCCTTCCTACGTTGGTCCCTTCTCGTGGGAAGCTGCGCATGGGAGCAGAGCCAAGGGATGACCTGAGTGTCCGAGCGTCCCATCCTTGCTCTGTCTCTGAAGCAGCAGAAAGTCATTAAGAGCAGACAAGCTTCGTTTCACAGTAACAAACTCAATGGGGGTACAAAGTCATCTGGAGGCTCTTAGAGAAGACCTGCCTGCGGATGTGGGGTTGTAGTTTCAGCACTCCCCACAGTGGTGCAGGCTGGGCATGTCCTTATTTAACCTCTTATGGTGACAGCGTGCGAATTTTCTCTTTTCTCTCTCCTTTCTTCCCCTGTTGTGGCTGATGCTGAGTGCAGCAGGAGCTGCCAGCCCGCACCAACGGATCAGTGCCCACCACCCCAGCACTCGCCCGTGACGCCCTCCACACCAAGATGGAGCAGCTGGAGGAGCAGCTCCTCTCCAAGATCCTGACCCTGCAGAAGGAGCGCCAGGCTGCCAACACCGACCGCAGCCAGCAGCAGCACGACATCGAGAAGGAGCTGAACTTCCTCCAGAACCGGGTGACGGAGCTGGAGCACGGTGAGTCCTGCCCAATGGGGATGGAAGTGGTGCAGGGGGGTCCCTACCCCAAGGTCCATCTCCAGGATTGCCCCAGGACAGGCCACCCTCATCCCAATGATGGATGCTGACCCTTCTCTCTCCTCACCATCCTCGGCATGCAGGACCACTGGGCTATAGCCCTCCCGACGCCTTCAAGGTGACCATCCCAGTGCAGAACAACTACATGTATGCCCGCATGAAGAAGAGCCTGCCAGAGCTCTATGCCTTCACCATCTGCATGTGGCTGAAGTCCAAGGCCCTGGCAGGGCTCGGCACCCCTTTCTCCTACTCTGTCCCAAGCCAAGCTAATGAGATCGTGCTGCTGGAGTGGGGCACCAACCCCCTGGAGCTGCTCATCAATGACAAGGTCAGCTTTGGGACCAAGGGAGGGAAGCTGTGCTCTTATCTCCCCTGCTTCAACCCCCATGGGAAATGATGCTCCTGGGGGTACCGGTGTGGGGGAGCTGGGAGGAAGGGGCCCGGGGTGGAGGGGCAAGGCAGGAGGATGAGGAGCATTGTGAGGATGGCTCACCGGCATGGATTTTGAGAGGGAGAAGCAGCACATCAGGATGTCTGTAGAATTTGGGGTGCCACCACTGTGGGTGTGTGCCGCTTGCTCTACAAGGGGCTGGGGGGACAGCAGTGTACCCCAGCAGTCCCACCGAGTGCTGGGCTCTTGCTCATCTCGTGAAGGTCGCCCAGCTGCCGCTGAGCCTGAAGGACAAGGCCTGGCACCATGTCTGCGTGGCGTGGACCACCCGGGACGGCAAGTGGTCTGCATACCAGGACGGCGAGCAGCGGGGCGCTGGCGAGAACCTGGCCTCCTGGCATGCCATCAAGCCCCAGGGTGTCATTATCCTGGGCCAGGAGCAGGTATGTGCCAGCCTGACACTGAGAGCTGCTGGTTCGCATCGCTCTGGCGTGAAGGCGTTTAGGGGGGGTAGCCCCCAAATGGGGCGAGGGTAAGGGGTGGCACGGGCAGGACCACTCAGCACGGCACATTGGCAGCTTGGGTGAAGGACTCTCCTGCCTGCTAATCTGACTTCCCAGTAGGCCACGTGCGCTCATCATCTTCTCCTCTTACCTGTCCCCATCCCTCTGTCCCCCATTCACTCCCCACCTTGTCTTCTTGCATCTGCCCCACAGGTCCATCCTCTCCCCTCCTTGCCTTCGGGCATCTCGCTCCACTTCTCCCAAAACTTCTCCCTCTCCCCCTTGCTCTGTTTGCCCACTGGATGCATGTTCCTTCTCCTGTCCCCATCCCTGCCCCATCACCTCTCTTGCTCTTTCCTAGGACACACTGGGCGGCCGCTTTGATGCCACACAGGCCTTTGTTGGGGAGCTGGCGCAGTTCAGCGTGTGGGACCACATGCTGGCGCCGGCAGAGATCCTGGGCTTGGCCAACTGCACTTCCCACCTCCAAGGCAACGTGATCCAGTGGGACGACCAGGCGGTGGAGGTCTTCGGGGGTGCCAGCAAGGGGGGCTTCGCTGCCTGTGAGGAAGGGAGGAAGGCATGAGCGGCTCCTTGCCCCCTCCCCAGCACCGAGGAGCCCGGTGGCAGCCCTGAAAGCAGGGAGCCCCTTTTTCCCCTCCCAGACTGCCGAGCCTTGCCAGGGTGATGCTCGAGCACCCCTTGCTGGCATCCTGGGAGGGAGGGGCGGCACCTGGCAGCCTCCCTCTTGCCCCCATGCTGGTGGTGTGGCTTGTCCGCCCTCCCAGCACACCTGCCCCTGGGTCTCACCTTGCCCTGCTTCTGTTCAGAAGGACCTTGCCATACCCACAGGCGTCTCTGGTACGGCGAGGATCCCCACCTTGTCAGCCCCAACAGGGACTGGGAAGGAAACCTCCATCCACCTCGAGCATGGTCCAGCCTTGGTGGGATGCCAGCGTGCAGGCACCCCCCAAGCACATCCCCTTTCCTTATTTATTTCTAGTGCCCTGCTACATAGTTTTGTAAGCCCGTACTCCAAATGAGCCCAAAGGCTTGGCCAGGAGCATCTTCTCCTCCAGTCCCATCCCCTCTTCTCCTCCTGCCCTGGTTTTTCAAGTGTGGCCCAGGGAGGCCAAGGGAGGATGGTGGAGGGTCGGCAGGGCAGTGGTCCCCCCCACGCCCCTTCCCCTGCCTCCACTGCCTGTTCAGGCAGGGCGGCTGCCTGAGGGGAGTCAGGCTTTTGAGGCAGAGGGAAGCACAGTGTCCACCCCACTCCCCCATGCTGCGGGGTTGGTTGGCCACTGAGGGAAGGGGGGAAAGGAAAAGCACCTCCCCCATCCCTGGCCGAGGGGGAGAGAGTGCAGCACTGCTGTCGAAGGCAGCAAAAGCAAGAAAAAAGGAGACAGAGGATGGTGGTGGTCAGAGGAGCCCTGCTGTCCATCTCCCGGCCTTTTGGGTGCTGCATTGGGTTGCTGCCCTTGCCTCCACCTGGGTCCCCTGCTTTCAGCTGCTCCCGGCCAGGGATAGGGCCACCGCTGGCCCTGGAACTGGGAGGGCGATGGGGTGGGCTGGTATTTTCCCTGTGGAGTGCCTGAAAATACGCTGTTTCCACACCACGTGGTCACCAACGTCTCAAACCGTGAGAGTGTGTGTGTGTGTCTGGGGTGGGGAGGGTTATTTCGGGGGTCTCATGGTTGCTCAATGCGATGTCCAGCTTCCAGTGCTCCCCCTACCCCAAGTCCCACTTTGCGCTTTCGGTGACAGCTGCCCCCACGCCCAGGGAAAGCGAAGCAGGCAGAGGGGACAGCCCTGCCATCCAGCATCGCCCCCCGGCAGGGTCCCCGCTGGCAGCGGGCAGCTCAGCCTGCCAGGGGGGGGGATGCAGCGGGGACAGGGTGCAGCCCTTGTGCCAAGTGGGAAACACTGTGACCTTCGTGCACCCAGCCGAGCTGCCCCCTCTTCCTCGCTCGCTCACGCGCTTTCTCTAATGCACGTTCGTGAAAGGGGCCCCTGAAGTGCGCCCGTGTTGGGACATTTCTTTTGTAAAGCTGATCGTGAACAATAAACGTGATGTTTTCTGTTCAAGCCTCCCATGGAGTGTGAGGTCGCTGCGGGGACAGAGGGGACCAGCCAGCCCAAGCCGAGGTGTCCTTCCCCGGGATGCTCAGGGTGGCGTCCCTGGAGGGAGATGACCGGGCCCGCAGCTGCATAGCTGGCATTACAGAAATATCATCGCAAGGGTCTGGGTATTGTTGCCCCAGGGTAGGTGGTGGTGTCACAATTTGGCCACCTCTCATCTACCCAGTCATGGAGCAGCATGGGGTACAGGCTGCTGCCGGGGGGTTGGGGGAAACACCTCTCCACAGAGGAGGAACCCCCATCCCAACAACAGGGAAGCAGAAACCAGTGGGAAATCACGACCTTCAGGTCAGACCGAGATGGCAAAGAGCTCATATCGAATATAAATCTAACTGAGTACCAATAATGAGTTCCTGGCCTAGCTAAGCACAAGGTGGTTATTACTCTCACTTTACTCTCAGCACGGCTCTTAGAGCCACCTATTCTGGAGCAACCAGGTCTGGCCAGGTCTGCACGATGCTTTGCCCCTTGGTAGGTCCTGTCCCTCCTAGGAAAGACACAACCTCCCCAGTATTTGGGGAAAACAGCATAAAGCCAGAGGACTCAGTTTTCCCCAGGGGCCTGCCATTGCTGCCATTTTGGTGGGGTCTCCTCACATCATCCCCCAGCTCCCACTTCTTCTGGAGGGTATTTAAGGCTATAAAACAAAGTCTTTGGGCTCTCACCTTCAGCCCTTCAGCACATCTCCTCAAAGTTGAGGGGATTTTAAAGAAACAAATAACTCTGAGTACATACTTCAGTTGGAGCACATGCTCAAGGGCTTTGTTGAGCTGTAGACTCACCCCAAAATCATTAAGAGGAGGGGGTTCAACAGGTGACCTCTGCTTGTGTGCCCAAATAACAGCAGCATAATTAGAAAGGACAGTGCTTTTTAGAGGAGGAAATGTCCAAAACTATTGCTGGGTTTGCAGACTTAGGAGGAGGTGAAATGGGGGGGGGATTGGTCCAGAAGACCCTCCTATTAAAGCTGCAGGAGTCCTGTGAGGGAGCTTTTAGGGCTGCCAGCCAAGGCAGAAGACATGCGGGAGGATGAACAAGGATGGAAACAGCCTGGCCGCTGGTGTAGGCTATTGGCATAAAACCCATCTCCTCCAGAGCCCGGAAACTCAGCCCACGCCAAAATCTGTGTAAATCCCTCTCAGAAAAGCAGAAACAAAGGGGACACCAGGATATGTTTGGGTAGGGACTTCAGTGCTGCCCTCCGCCTCCCTGGCAGGTGATGCTGGCATGATCCCAACCCCAGCCATGTCCCCGGGACGTGTGGATCTGTCACTTCTGGGACGGGAGAAAGAGGGGAGCCCAGCAGCACAGCTTCTGCCAGGGCAACCTCCTCTCCCCCTAGAGGTTCACAGTCAGTTGGGCAGACCAGGGGGGACACAGGGAAACTTGATATAATTTATCCAGACATTTCAGAAGCTTACGGCAAACGCCTCCGTATAAGGCTCTTCAGGAATTGAAGGCATTATGGAGTGATTAGAAACTGGCTGGGAGACAGAAAATCAAGAACAGGAATAAATATTTGATTTCCATCCTGCCCTGGCTCTCTGTGGGAAGCAGCGGCTTCTTCTCACCCATCTGGGGAGGAGGAGAGCAAGACGGGACAATTTATTTTTGGTAAACCAAGCCTTGCAAGAGCTGCAAACCTGTGACAGGGCTTAAAAAGTGGAGGAGACAACAAATCAATGGCATTGCTGGCTGGAAGGAGTAATTACAATGACTTACACATATTGCTTGCTTCTAAATTAACCAGGAGCACTCAGGAGAAAGCCCTGAGTCTCCCTAAGGGCAGCTGGTTGGAAAACAACACATCGCACGCAGAAGAGATGAGGAACAAAAAAGTCACCCTTAGGAGGTTAAAGAAGGAAAATTTTAATGACAGCAAGAAGGTTTTGTGGTTGGGGTAGGTGTGCTCAGCTGGGATGCTGTGTTGTGTCCAGATAACTAAGATGGAAGGGGAAAGAAATGGAGGAAACTCAAGAGGTGGGCAGAGCAGAGGCAGGGGCACCGTCGGGCTATGGCGGTTCAGCAGGGCTGGCACAAGAGGAGATGGCGGGGGAGACAGGCGGTGTGATGGATATCACCTACACGCTCTCCTCTATTTCCCCACCACGGGGCAGTTAGCACGCTTCAAGAGGAGGAAAGGGACTGCCAGTTTCCCTTCCTAATCCACAGGACTCGCTGCTGCAGGGCTTTCTGCAGGCCAAGGGCTTAGCTAGGCTCACCCCCACCCCACACAGAGCTTTGTCCTGCAGTGAAGAACAGGTCAAACCTGGCAACAGGAAACCTTCAGGCCTGATGGCTATTATCAGGTTTGAAAAGAAAACACTGCAACTCCTGACCCCCTCCAGCCCCTGCCCGGCTTTCTGGAGGGCACCACGAGCCATGCAGGCACTGCCCCCCCCCGGGGACACAGGCAGCCCTAGGAGCCCTGCCCCAGGGTGGACTCTGGGGAGCTCCTGTGCTCCCTGACACCTGTGGCCTCGGCTTTGAGCTTGGAGGTCATGGCTCCCTATGGCATGTCAACCTCCTGGCCCCTCGAACCAAGTCAAGCCAGCCTGTACTTTGTCCCCAGGAGGTAACACTTCCAAAGCACGCATTACTCCCACTGCCCTAGCAATGGGGGGCTGCATTAATTGCCTTCCTGCGCCTCCCCATCCTGTCGGGAGCCTCCTCTGCTCCCTCCCAGAGCCAGGAAGGCTCATTAAGAGTCATGTGGCGCTCACATGGGGAACATGCCGTGCTTCCAGAGCATCTGGCACAGGAACGGCCCCCACATGGCTGCTACTGCTGCAGTAGCAGCCCTTACTAGAGGTAGTAGCTATGGGATCATGCGTGTGCCACTGCCTTGCCCAGCAGACCACGGGATCTGGCTGTCCCAAAGCAGGTTGCTCTCTCCACCGGAGCAGAGGGACAGGCTGCTTTCAGCTGCCACCTGTTCTCACACACCAGCATCCCCGGCTCTGCCTTCCCTCAGCTCAACACAACATCACGGTGCTCTGATCCCAGCGAAACACAGCTTCAGCATTCCCATGGGGCCTCCTGAGTGCTTCTCCTGCCTCCAGAGAGCTGCGACCATATTACCCACCCTGGGCCAGCTGTAGGGCAGACCTTGGTGTGTCCCAAGTCCCCAGCCCGGGCTCTCTGGTACTACCCAAGGTGGTGTGGAGCAGCGCCCAGCCCCTGGGTTGCGGCCAACAGGCAGAACAGCAATCTCTAGCCTCCTGCTTTATCACAGAGAGGAGACGGGCCACACCAGGGTCTGTGACCATGGGAACGATGGGGAAGTCCCAAAACCTCGCCAGAAGAGGCCAAGAAAAGAGAAAGTCTGTGGGTGCCCTCCACCTGATGACAAGTCAGCCTGCTGTCCAGTATCCTTCTACCGTCAACGATGGAGATGGCTAAAAGAAAGCGTGGGGCAGTACATATATAGACATATATTTTGCAGTTGGTGGTTACGTTTCTGTTTCTCAGCTAAGGAGTACAATACAATCTAATGTCAGGTGGCAAATAGCACTTCTTTGTTTTATTGCATTTCACCATGGTTGCCAAAGGCAAAGGGCTGAAAGAGTTTCCCTCTGTGCTTCGTGGCGAATAAGAAAGGACCAGCCAGAGCAGAGCAACGATTACAGTTCCTTAAAGATACAGAGGGGCAAATTGGACCCTTGCTCTGGACTCTCCTCCACCTACAGACAGGCACCTGGCCACTCAGTATGGAAACTAAAGACCAGGTGATGTGAAGCCAGCCATGTAGCTGCCTTTCACGCTAGCAGCTAAGGGACCGGTATGTGTCAGCTATTGTAGGCCCTTCAAGGTTTTGGCTTGTGGTGCTGTAGAGAGGCAGCCCACAGAAACCCTGTCCAGAAACAAACTGTCTGCATTTTGCTAAGCCATAGCAGATGGGGACAGGCAAACGGGATGGCCTCCTTCCTCAGGAGGCATCTCCATCTTGCAGCCCCACGGTATCATGCACCACACACAAAAAACATGGCGTTCCTATCTTTGGGGCCTGTGCAGTTTTGGGTTTAGCCATTTTTCCTTAGCTTTTCAGCTAGGAACCTCTGATGAATAATCCTTACAACCAGTCCCAGCATTTCCTGAGGGAAACACTCCCTGGGGATACATTGATCAAAACCAAAGCACATTTAATTGAACCCAGAATCACATACGCATGCGTGCTCTGCCCCCCCCCACCCCCCCTCAACACCGGCATACACACACAAACACACCAGCTTGTGCCAACTCGCTGCTTAGTAGCAAAAGTGGGTGAACTACATAGGGATTAAAGCATTAAAAAAACCACAGCAAAAATACGATTCTTGGATTCTTGAAAGCGCTGTGTCCCCAGAGACATTAGAGTAGCTGCCTGGAGATAAAGTAACGATGATGGAAAGATCTTCCTCGCAGAGATTCTATTCCTAATTATCTTCTCTGAAAAAAAAATCTCCCAGCTTTTATCTGTCTCTTTGACAAATTTAGCTCTGTGCCTGCTTCACTGCAAGAGGCCAACGCTTGCCGAAAGGAGGAAGGAGAAGGAATCGGCGTATGAGGTAGGAGTGGTAGGAGAACAAGGGAGACAGGAGGCAGCACTTCATTTCTGTCACCACCAGCGCCGAAGGCAAAGACGAATCATCACTGCAGCGTTGTTTTTCCAAGCCCAAAGACAGCTTTGCTGCCTCCACCACTTTGTCAGGCAACCGACAATCAGGAGGTCTGATTCACTGTTACACCAGCAAAAGAGACAAGATATTCCCCCTATGGTTATAGGGCAGGTGGGGGTGAGGGAAGAGGACTTCACGAACTGGTAGGAGCAGGAGAGTGACCAGCTTGTTCCTCCCCCACTCTTTTCCTTCTCAGACAGCTAGAAAGCAATTATTCTTTCAGCAGACAGACAGCAATGAGGACATTTCAAACATACACCAGCCAGAAGACCGCATGAAAGATCAGACCCAGATGAGCCACCCTGCAAGACAAGGACGGGCCCTGATGGAAACCCAGGCATCAAGCCCAGCAGCTAAGGCTTTGCACAGGAGAAGTCTTTTCCCTCAGTCTTATCCTGGGGCTTGCAGCTTCTTCACCTGTATTAATTTCAGACAAATACAATCCTAGACCCACAGGAAACTGTTAAGCCCTGGTTTAGAGGCAATCAGTGTTTGGCTACCAGGATGCAGAGACAACACAGGTTTCCTAGAGAGCTCAGAGTCAAGGAAAACCACAAAGCAAACAGACATTACAAAAATAAAGGCCATGGAGGGCAGGGCTGAGCTTAGTGGGGATGGAGGTGTTATAGGAGCTATTTGCAAATTCATGACCCATCCTCATGGCATCAATCTCCTTCTTCCCAGCCACATCAACATGCAAACATGAGTGGTTGCCTCCCCCATACAATGAAAACACATTAATAAAAAACCCTGAATTGCCCCAAACCACTCCAGTATTTATCCTCGCTGTTTAAATCAAAAGGTAGAACTTGGCCCCAGAAGGGTTTCAAGCCAGAAAAACAGTAAGTCTTCAGACACCAGGCAGTTGGACTGCGGGTGGGGCTCAGAGCCTGTCTCTGCAGCCAAAACCCAGCCCGAAAACTTCAGCAGGAAAGGGCGGGAAAGCCGGCAGCCTCCTGGACGCCCCTTTCCCAAGCCCAGGGCAGGGGAGGCTCCCCGCAGCTCCCGACCCAGCCCGGGGTGACCCACCGAGGGGAAGTGCACAGGGCCGGGCCCGGCACTCGCGGGGCACAGCTGTGGCTGCCGCGGCCACGCAGGACCGGAATCACGGGCCCTTCCCGCTCGCCACGGCGGGGCTGTTTAACGAGGCCCCCCGCGGGGCCGCTAGCCCCTTCCCAGCACCGGGCCCTCCCTCCCGCTCCTCCTGCCAGCGGCACCGGGCCGCGGGCGCTGCCACCCGCCGCAGGGGCACCGAGCCGGGGCCCAGGGCGGCGCGTGACAGGCGCCCCAAGGCCACCCTGCCGCCGCCGTCCCAAGCCCCCGCGCGGTAGCCGACAGAGCAGGCCGCCAATCAGACGTGCCGGGCGGCGAGCTCACATCCAATGGACGGCGAGGTGGGTGGGACTTCCTGCGCCGGTTGCTATGACAAGCGCGGCTCTTCCTTAGCAACCTGCGTTGGGGTGGTGGAGCGGGCCACGGCGGTGTAGGTGAGGCCGTGCCTGGAGCCCCCGCGTCCCCTTTCCTCCCTTCTGTTTAGGGCCGTTTGCCGAGCCCTTCCCTCTCCCCTGTGGGGCTGAGGGAGGCGAGCGTGCGGCCCGCTCGGACCGTGTTCCGCCGCTCCCCTCCGCCCCACTCCCCTTGGTGGTGCCGCGGCGGTGCGGGAAGAGGGGGCGGGGCAGCTTGTTCTTGCCGTGCCCCTCACCTCCTTCTCCCCCGCTAGGTGCTCAGCGGCTCAGCTCCCTGTCCCCCACCTCTGGCCGCCGTCGGGGCTGGGGCGTGCCTTTCCGGGCCCACGGCTGGCGGACTGCCCCAGGCCTCCTCCCTGCCGTGTCTTTTTAACCGACGCAACTACCCGTCGGCAGCTTCTCCCGGGGGAAACCGCCGCCGGCCGCTGGGACAATTCCTGGCGGCCTGCCTCGGTCTGTGGTCCCGGCACATCTCGGGGAGAAGCTGGGCATTGAAGTGACTCCCAGGATTTGCTGCGCTGCGGGAGGCTGGTGCCAGCCAGGTGGCTGTTCTGTCCTGTGGAGCTTGTGGCGGGGATGCTTTCAGACCCCATAGACCCTCGTGTGAGAAATGGTGGTTTGTCAGAGTTGCTTTAGCCAGCAGTTCTACATGCTTGGCATAAATGCTTGGTCTGTGTGGTGTTGCCTGACACCGTGTTTGTTTTGTTTTTCCTTTAATATGGAATTACCCTTGCTTCCTCTGGGTAGGAGAGGAAGGTGCTTTGTTCTGGATGAGAGCACCAGAGGGTGAAATGGTTGAATCTGCCAGTCAGACAGTACTGTGCCTCTGTGTTGCCCAAGTAGAGGCTGGTTGGTAATTAGGCCCAGAGGCATGGTCCCGCGTCTTCCCATATGGTCCTCCCCAGCTGACAAATGTTCAGGGATATGAGGAGCAAGTGCACAAACCAGACCAAGATGTTCCTGTTAAACATTTTTGTCCACACATGTATGCTGATCCCGTTCCTAAAATGCTCTTTGCTTGTCATGTGCAGTTTGAAACCCTTGCAGATAATAGTATCCTGGGAAAATCCTTTTGGAATTAATCAATAGACATAATGGCTGATGTATTTTTCTCCCCTCTCCTGTCAGAAGCTGTGCCCAGACTTGGTTCTTCCTTCAAGCTCGATTGGTGCTTCTGGGAAAGTGCTGTGCTCTTGAAGCCTCATTTATGGAAAATGATACATTTTTAAAATTTGTTTGTGTTAATGGTCTGTAAGATAACTCTCTAAGTGCGTGGTGTGTGAAGGTGGTACTGAGAAATAGTAAATAACTGAGATGGGGCAATACTCTCGTAATAGTTTTATTTGCCTTCCATTTTAATTCAAAGCTTTCTTTCTGTTTCCTGTGTTTGTTTTTGTTTAAACAGTGTCCTCTGGGCTGAGAAGTTTCCCCTCCTGCTGAAGCTGCTCTGCCTGTGTTCACAGAACCGTGTTCCTCTCGGCTGTCTTCCCTGCAGCACCTTGCTGATCTCCAGGCAGCCCCTCTGCCCCTTCCCGGAGTCACTGTGGAAGGACCATGGCAGACACCGGGGAGGGGAAAAAGGAGGAGGCTGATTATAAAAGACTTCACAGCTTTCCACTGATTAGGGTAAGAAAAAGGATGGATAATGCATTTATCAGTGTTACAGATACGAAATTTTACCTTCATTCTTACCAACCTTCCAAACTAGAATTTCTCCCACTGAGTAGTTTCTGTGAGACCATGTGTACTGATGGTCCTGTGCAAGGGTCCCAGTCATGGCTGCTGCTTTCTCTCTCTCCTTGACCTTTGTCAGGGAAACATTAGCACCTTGTTTCCCCTCCCCCCGCTCTGTGATCCATCTAATAGATTGAACATGCTGCCTTTGGAGGTCTCGCCTGTGTTCTGGATGCAGCTTGCTTTTTTCCTAGAGGAGCTGGAGTAAGACCTTGCTAGCCAGCCAGATAGCAGAGGAGGAAGAAAAGACTATGTAATTTAGACTTCTTTGTTATGCCTATAGCAATAATTAAGGACTCTGGTTGGAGCAGTATTAACATGTTTTCCCTTCATCTTATAACAGAAAAACTGACAAATGTGTTTATCTCCTACTTTAAGCTGTGCTTACTTAGTGCTAGTCTTAATCTTAGGTAGAGAAGAACTCTTCCTTGGCTGGGACAAAGGAACAAATGGATCACTTGTATTGCAGTGACCCATTTTCATATTTACTGTTCTCTGAAACAGTGGAAATGCTTGGTGTATGGACAAGCCCATGTTGCTGCTGATGCCTCCCACCTTGAAACAAACATTAATTAGTCATGGGGACTAGCTGCCTTTTGCCCATGCCCAGCAGTCTAGGCCACTGCTATAGCCTATGCAAAAGTAAGGACTACTTACTGTTGTCTTGTGTCTAGCTCTTACTTTTCTGCTTAGTTCCTTTTGTTTGTTTTCTTTTTCCAGCACACAGATATGCCGGAGGAGATGCGTGTAGAAGCTATGGAGCTGTGTGTCACAGCATGTGAGAAATACGCCACCAACAACGAGGTACTAGCCAAATTCCAAAATGGCCAGCCTTCAGCTGCTGTGGCCCAGGGAACCAGCAGGAGCAGGGCTAAGGGTGCAGGGCAGAGTAGAGTCAGATCCTGACATCCTATTACTCTCTTTCTGCACCGAGGAAGGGTAGAAGGTGGCAAAGAGCCTGGCTAGATCTCAGATTCAGTTCCCTTTGTCAGCAGGATCCATAACAGCACTTTGCTTTCCTGCAGGAAGCAGAGATTAGTAGCGATGCTGCCTCCCAAACCTTACCTCCTTCCTGATCCTGTCTTGCCTGTGACATGCTTCCACTCTGTAAAATGCCCCGTGTCCGGAGGGCTTGGCTCAGAACTGTGTGGAGACTCTTGTTTTGGGGATGAGTACATGAAAGCCTTTGAACCTTTAGGTGCAGTCTGTTAAGTTTTCCCTCTTGGTTTTCAGCCTCCTGAATGAAATTGCTGAGACCATATAAATGAGGGGTGATGCAGAAGTTATGGTCTTTGGAAAGGTTGCCCTTAACTTTGAGAGCCGACAATAAAGGAAAACACACCTTGCACTGTGGGCAGGGCAGACTGCTTGTTGCTGGAGCAGTTTTGTGTTGGAGCAAAGCAGAGCTATGAAGCCAGAGATTCCTTCTGTCCTATCTTTCCTGAGACACTGCATGTAGTGCAAAATCTTCCTCTCTGCTTTTTCAGATCAAGCAGGGTGTGATCTCGGAGAAGCAAGCCTTTTAAAAGTCAGCCTAGTTTCAGTGTTTTGGTAATTAGCTGGAGAAAAAAATTGACTCCTGTAAAAATAGCCGCAGCTTAGTGACCTGAATCTCCTCTCATGCTCACTGCACCCAGCATAACTCCATCAGCATCTAAACCAGAACTCTTGCTTCAGACGATGTGAATGAGAGAAGTGATTGCTAGATGCAGTTCTTTAATTTCTTCTAGATGCTGTGTTGGGGGCTGCTGAAAACAGAGACCTGTTTTACCTCTGGGCATAGCTCTGGGGAGCTCCCAGTTCCTGCAGTGCAGCTGCTATACCTGTTGCCCATGGCTTGAGTTGTCTATTAAAGGGAGAAGAGACTAGGGGGATATTTGCATAAAACCTCCCTGCTTTCTCCGTCTCACCCTATACTCTCCTTCTTAACATTCTCCAGAGTGCTGCCAAGATGATCAAAGAGATGATGGACAAGAAATTTGGGTCCTCCTGGCATGTGGTGATTGGGGAAGGTTTTGGCTTTGAGATCACTCACGAGGTGAAGAATCTGCTGTACATGTTCTTTGGTGGCAGCCTGGCCGTGTGTGTCTGGAAGTGCTCCTGACATCTGGCCGGGTTCCAGGCTTGCTGCATACAAGAGATTTCTTCCTTCTCTTGACAGATTTTGTACAATCTGGAGGTGGGGCTTTATTTTTAATAGTTAAACGTCAAGATTTTTTTTTTTCATACTGATGTAACAGTTCTGTGGGATACCTATAGTTGGTGCGTCTGTGCGTATAAACTTGCTAAGCTGTCCTGTCCTTGCTCGTGGGATTTCTTATCTGTCTGTGGCTCTTTCTTTGGTGTTTGAGCCGAAGCAGGAAGGAGGTGGGGAATAGGTAATCGCACGACACACTGCAGAGTGTACAGCAGCACTAGGAGGAGGAAGCGAAAGAGGAAAGGCGCTATTTAGCCCTATGGTTTGTGGGTTTTTTTTTTTCCCTCCCACTTGTTCCACATCATGTCCTCTCTTCTCTGCCTTCCCCACTACCATGTGGTATGGCTCTGACCAGCACCTGTCTCTCCTCTCTCTGAATGCCGAGAATACCTTCTTTCTCCCCCTTCTAAGATGTCAGTACAGAACTGGCAGTGCCAAGGGTCTCCCTTCAGGCTGCCTGTGGAGGTGTTGGCCCCAAGAAAGCAGACTCGGCTTGCCCTTCCCTGCTTGTTTTGGGAGGGTACAACAGCTGAGCTGCCTGGGTGTAGGAGGTTGCTATGCAAACTGCCCCCTCCTTTCTCACCCACCGCACACTGAGATAGCATGAAAACACAGGCGGCTGACGATGCCTGGGGAGTGGGTGAGAGCTCTTCATAAGGCTCAAATGCTTCCCTGTCAGTTCTTGGGGGTGTTGCAAGTGCTGTGTACTTTCAGCATCTTGTTTGGAGGCTGGTAGAGGAAGGAGGCTCCATGTGAGATATCACTTGGTCATCAGAAGCCTAATGTCTTTTTGGACTTGCATTCTTTTAGCCTGTTTCATTTTTTAAAGCTGTCAGTGTTGGAGGATGAAATGAACATAATTGTATGTTACATATATGGCTTATTTATATAAAACTGGGGAACTGTGTTTTTACAATAAAAATTCAGTAAAATGTCCCTTTCTCTCTGTGTTCTAAAATGAAAATTCCAAAGCGGACGGTAAGAAGGAAAAGTAGTTCAGGAAACATGGAAGTAAGCAAGCAGTGGTGTAGCTCAGGTGGAGGATGGTGACAAGTCTCCATCCTGCATGCTTCCTGGGTGACTTGTAGGTACCAGATGTGCTCTCACCCTCCCTGCTCAATTCCTTTCACCAGTGCAAGCCACAATGCTGAGGAAGGTTCCCAGGCCCACAGTGCTGTTGGCCAAAGTCCTCAGGTCACACAGCTGTCTTAAGCAGTAGCAGCAAGGGAATGTAGCTGTGTCCTCTGCCCAGCCAGTGTGCCTCTGCTCTGACCTTTGGGGTCTTGTATCTCTGGCTTCCTTGGTTTTTCAGAGTTTTTTCTCAGAATGTTGCCAGCAGTACCACTGGCACCTTGTGCTCTATGAAAGGCCTTGCTCTAGTCCATAGTTCAATTTCAAAGGACCTTTCTGCATTAGTGTCTGGGATGGATCAAACTGGTGGAGGGTCTTACAATTCCTTTTGTTCCTTCTCTGGACCTCAGTGTGATGCTAGAGATGTCCTTCCTCTATTTTATCGTGTCAGGAGCTCTTCTATAAGCCAGGAATTAGAGTAGTATGAAGACAACTAGAAATTATTTCAAATTTGGACCATCTGTGCTGGCTGCACTCGATGTCCTCTCACCTAATTCCTTATTGATCAGGTGGAAGGGAATTACAAGGCAGGAGGGGACACATAACTGGTATCATAAAGTAGTTGGTACCATGATACCTGCCTGGTGCAGTGGGCCACAGCGTCAGGATCGCTGTGCAGTGTAGAAGAGTCCAAATCCTTTGAGCTCTCTCTTGGTGTGGTTACTCTGTCTCACTTCAGCTGGCTGCCTTTACAGGAAGATAGCACTGCTGACTGGCACTTTCTGCAGCTGGGAGGTGGAAAAGATTATTTTCTCTTCCACAACTTTCTACCTCCTGTATGTTCAGAGGAGAAGGTAAAGCCAGTGTCTTTGGAATGCCCTGTGTTGGAGCATGACGATACCCTCAGCCATACCATAGTTGCTTTAATTGTGCCTCTTTCACACTAATGAATAATTAACTGCTGGGCGCATATGCACAGACATGCTGGTCATGGGCATCTCTGCAGGGTCGCGGTGACCTGCAGATGATCACAGGGAGCTGCTTACCTCAGCACACAATCTTTTGGCCTCGCTGCCAGTTTGTTATCTCTTTGGCCACCAGCTGACCCAAGCTAATGTCTCCATGACCTGCATCGGCCAGAAGCGAATGTTGACTGCTCCCCAGCCCTCTTGAAGCCTGAGCCTGCAAACAGATTGAGGTGAGCTAGGTGTGAATTTGCAGCACGTCAGCTCCCACACTGTAACTCCCCCAAGGTAAGTGCAAGGTGGCTCACAGGAGAGCGGCAAGCTATTTTTGTTTCCAAGGGTAACAGCTTTCCCACAAGTTGCCATGAAGAAGCCAAACCATCTTAGCTGGTTTGCATGCCCGTCATTGGTGGCGTACGCAAAAGCACAAACCTCAGCTTCCCAAAATTCAGCTGTGCATGAGGCCCCTTCTCTGAGGCAAGTGTTCAATAAGACAGACCAATTTTCCTGCCCGTTGCAAGTTGAGCCATGCTGTGCTGGCCCTTGTGTGTTAGAAGAAAGACTTTCACCCTCCTCTTGCTGTGAAACTGGCCATTTTTGAGCACACCTGTAATTTTCAGGGGAGTATGGTTCATGGATCGGAGATGGTCCCTTGTCCTGTGTTTTCCTGCAAGAGACCCCTCTGTGGCTGATGCTTTGGAGCTTCTAGGGCCTATCTGCTTCTGACTATAAAACTACAGTCCCTTGCTGAAGGATTTTACCTTGCGAATTTTCAGCAGAAAGCTGGGGAAGTGGGCAACAGGTGACTCGATATAGTGTTCTCCTCTCGCTCTCATTTCTTGCCCCCTGCATATTGCTGCCATTACCCATCAAAGCATCAGGCTGAGTCAGACGTAGAAAAGGAGATGAAAAACGCAGGGTGGTGCATCGGTGCCAGCCAAAAGGACCCTTTCTGTCCGCCTGTCCCGGAAAGCTCCAATAGCAGCTCAGAGGGCTGCTTCATGACTTCATCCCTCCCTGCTGAGGGGAGACGGGCAACATCATTATCAGCTGCCGGGGAGCCCTGACTTGGTGCCAGCAGTGGAAGTGTCCTCGTATGTACAGCTCCTCCTCTGCCCCAAGGGTGACTTGAACCTGCTGGGAAGGGGGGAAGGCGCTGGGAAGATGGAGGAAGAGCTGGCGGGGGAGATGGGAAGAAAGAGGTGCAAACTCAACTGCTTCTCTGCAATGATGTCATGGCAACAAGGTACATCGACATGCTGTCAGGCGATCGGGGCAGGCTTTGAAGCTCTCCAGCTCTTCCCAGTTGCTGCAGGCTCGTGTCTGACTTGCTGAAAAATCTTTTGGTTAATATTTAATGCTGGCATTAAAGTGCTAATGGTGGCAAATGCCCTATCTAATCTCCCCTGCCTTCACTTTCCAATGGGATGCTAAATTGGGACAGGGGGTAGGATTGCAAGCTCCCCTAGCCAGGGGATGGGACTCCTGGTCAGTAGGGTGGCTTCAGCCCATAGGGTCCCTGTCCCCATCTGGCTCTAGGGTATGGAAGGGAGGTTTCTATCCCCCTTGGGTGGTGTCCCTCTCCCCTTGGTCTCCCAGGGCTGGCTCTGGAATAAAGAAATCTGTGGCCCTGCTCTGGGAGCCAAGCCCAGCTCCTCTGATGCAAGTGGTTAGCACATGGTTTTTGTTGATGTTGTTTTTTGCTAAGCAATGACCTAACGATCCCGTGTTCCAGCTCCAGCCCCTCCTAGGTGCCTTCTTTCCAAGCCGTATGTCCGGACTGGATCCAGCAAACCTCCCAGAGCAAGACGCCGTGTTCCCTTCCCCGGGGAAGCCATCTGCTCCCCTCCACCCAGCTCCTTCTGCGGGGCTTTGAGCTCGCCAGCCGGGCTGGAAAGCTCTCCTCCTCCTCCTCCCCATTCGCCCTGGCTCCCATCGGCCATCTTGTTAGCGCAAGGCGCGGGGAAGTGAACACGGGGCTGGCTGAATCTGGGGCGGCTGATGGTGTCAGCCGGAGGCGGTTTCCAGGCAACTGTCACGAGCGGAGAACACCGGGAACACTGCGTTCTCGCCGCACTGCCTGGGCGGGGGCCGAGCCCGCCACGGACGGAGCCGGCACAGGACCGTGCAGAGAGGGCAGCACGAGCGGGACGGTAGTGCAGGGATGGCAGCAGAGGAGGGGGTCTCCAGCGTACCCCCTCCTGCCCGCCACTCATCATACCCTCCCTGGCTTGGAGCGAGGATGTCCAGCCTGGCTGCTGGTATATCACACAGCGAGGAAGGACCGCGTGATGGATGGGATTTCACATGTTCTCTGCATCCTTTGGGAAATCGCAAAGACAAAAACCAGCGCTTCGGACTCTGTACCCAAGGCCCCAGGCTTCTTGGGGGTAGTTCTGTGCTTCTCTGCCCTTTAGCAAATCCAAAGTTCCCTCCCTAGAAGTCACCAACCGTTTTTGCCCACGCGGCCCGGCTCTGTGTCCCTGGGTGTCACTGGAAAAGTTAATTTCTTGTAAAAATGGGCTGCCCTTCCCCTCTACAAGCTGCCAGTCCGACCCAGGGCTCAGTGGGTCCCACTGCTCCTCCATGCTGATGCCCAAGGCAGCAGGCAGCATCCCCACTCCTGCCTGCTCCAGAGGCCCTGGGACCATCCCTGCCCGTGAACCTCACCTGCCTGGCAGCCCTCCCTTACACTGCCAGCCCAGCTTTTCCCCTCCCAGTGATGCTGATACTCACATCCCCTTTGTTTTACCCAACTTGAGTGGTTTTTGGAAGGGGGGTTGAGTATGAGTGATTTTGAATGGATGGGGGTAGGTGATAAAATTGCTCTGGCTGAGCATCAGGACAAAAACTCTCCTGGATTACAAGTGTGCAGATATGATGGACGTGGGGAATAGGGCTGTGTAGTGCTGGGCAAGGTGGGTGCTGCAGAGGTGCAGAACCATTTTAACGCCCTGTATACCAAGAAACGTTCTGCAGCCCCGTGCAGGTGACAGCACAGAGGGACAGGGTGGTGCAGGGGTTATCTGCAGTCATCGCTCTCCCTGAGCCAACCTTGTGGCTATTGATTTGGAACTTGCCCTGTTCATGCTAACCTTGGCGGTGCCAACTCACCTCTTATCAGTGATGATAAACCCCGCTGCAAACTCCAGACCCATCCTGCTGCCAGCCTGGCAGTGTCACCCCACGAGGTGCTGCAGTGACAGATCTTTCCTGCGAATCTACCCTTGCACCGGTCGCTCTTTTGCTGTGATGCTCTAAATCCAGGACACCTCTCTCCTATTTTTGCAGAGGCTGTGGCTGCACCAACTCTTTTTTAGCCCCGGGTGGGTGCCCACCCCTTGCTGAGAGTGTTGGGTGAGGAAGGATGCGGTGCCGGCTGCAAAGGCTTTTCCAAAGGAAATTGAAAGTCAGCCTCCTCTTTCTCCTGCTCTTGGCCCTCTTGGTGCACGTGGCGATGGATTTGGCTCTCCCCGCAGCCCGCAGGCCCTGCGTCTGCAATGCAAAAGCCTCCGGTGTCCCATCAGGCAGCCCCATGCTGGCTGGCCCCAAAAAGCTGAGCCTGCGAATCCTTCAGGATTTCAGCGGCAGCAACGGCTCCTTGGAGAAAAGCTCCCAGCCACAGGGAGTGAGGCTGCAAGCAAGGGCTGGAGATCCGGGGGTCCGGCACCAGACCGGAGAGGGGAATGCAGGGCAGATCAAGGGATCAAAGCTGGCAGCGCTCTTCAAGCATCCTCTTTACAACATCCCTGTCCCGGAGCTGACGGAGAAAGACAAGTTATTTGTCGTCAACCCCATGGAGAAGTTCAGCCTCCACAGCAGCAGGAGTGACGAATGGTGAGGAGAGACCTCAGCCCTGCCTTGCTTTTGGGGGATACGTGGGTCTGAGGGGACAAGTGGCAGGAAGCAAACATGTTGTTTCCTTTCATAGACCAGCATCCCATCCCAGAGGGGCCCTGATTACAGAGCGTGCTCTTCTTGTGCCTCAAATCCTCTCTTAGCCCTGAGTTTCTGGGCTGCTACCCAGAATCCTGTAGCACACAGCAAAGCCAAAGGAGACTCTTGAATTATTCATAGTATTATGCAGGGTATCTTTTAGGTCATCTCCTTGTCTCCTTTCCTTCCCCAGTACAGACTCTAGCCTTTGGTCTCTGTATGTATGAGGAAGTCCTCACTCCAGATTTCTAACCAGTTTTATCCCCTTTCCTGATATGTTGGAGATGCAAAGCCCACAATGTACTTCTAACCATGAGACCATTCCTGTCCTGTATTTCACAGGACGTTGCCTGACCTCTTTAGGCTCGACTGTATGGTGAGCTCACTGCTGCTGGCTGCCTATTTTTATCACTGGACTACTAACCTCTAATTAGGAGGGAAGATGTTAAAAGCTTTAGCGTTGATAACATGTAGCAGCTTTCTTACAGAAAGCACACCTTCCAGACACGGTAGCTGCTAAAAATGGGAGTGAATAAAAGCTGGTTTAAGAGCTGGTTTCCACAAGCAGGCATTTGCCTTGTCTCTGAGCACCACCTCGTCTATGGATAACTATGGGAGATGGGTCTGGTTTGATGAAATCGGGACACAGTCTGCATTTTCCTAGAGAGAGAAATGAGGATTTAGGTTATAGATATCCTGGGCTGGACTGTCCCATTGCAGTGCCAGTGGGTGCTGGTGCAGAGCCGGGGCAGATACTCCCAGGAGACCCCCTTGAATGCCAGCAAACTGCAAATTTGCAGGAGGCACAGAAAGGGATAGTGCTAACCCAAACTCATCCCCCCAGAGAAGGCAGGGGTGTGCAGTAAACCCATCTAAGGGGAACTGGATGTTGAGGGTGGGAGTTCAGGTCAGTGCTGGGGGCAGCTGGGAAGGCCCTGCTCCTCCACCCGTTTTATGGATGTGTGTATCCCCAGTGAGCACGTGGAGAGGTGTAGCCAGTTGTATTCCCAGGAGCTAATCCCTTGGGGAAAAACAACGAGACAAACTGCTCCGGCAGGGAAATAAAGGCACAGATGAGAAGAGCAGGATCAGCCTGGGGATTTTCCATGGGGAATGCAAGGGAAGACACTGACCTCCCTCCAGCCCTGCAGGTGGATCTTCCCGGCCACCAGCCATGGGTGGGATCTGCCCAGGTGCCAGGAGCCCCAAGGAGGGTGCACAGGGCAGAGGGTTTCGCCACCATCCAGAGCTTGTGCTGGGCATTGCTCCCACCTCACACTCCGTGCACTGGCTCCCAGGAAAGGCCTGGGCACACAGGACCCATCCCATCCCAACTAAACTATGTTGTTGTTGTTGGGGTGGCGGTGGCTGTCGGACTGCAGGGTCAGCAGCAGTAAAGCCGAGATGCTCCTCCCGACAGGGAAGACTGCTTACGACACCTACCCTGCCTGGCTCAAATTCCACGTCGGCATCAACCGCTACGAGCTGTACCCGCGCCAGGACCCCCTGATGCCCTCCCTCCTCCGGGACTTGGCCACGCAGAGGATTGTCAGCTCGGGTACTACCTCTCTACCTGCACCCTTGCCCACACCCCTGCCCCGCTGCCTGCTCTCCACTTTCCTCAATCTTGTTGTACCCCCTTTCAGTCCAGAAGTCTGGCGGGACCCAGCTTAAACTGATCATGACGTTCCCGAATTATGGGCAGGCCCTCTTCAAGCCCATGAAGTGAGTAGAACTGGGGACAAACCCATACCCCACCCTCACAGTCCCCTTAGGTGGTGAGGAATAGCCAGAGAAGACCAGGGAGGGAGAAATGGAGAAATGCTTCATGTGCTGCCTTGCTTCAGCAAACAGGCGAGTAGGATGGTTCCCTTCCCCTCGCCTTCCCCGGTGGTGCTTGCAGCAGGCTGGGTGCAGCTTGTGATGGGGTAGTGACCTCCAGTGGTGGAAAGAAGATGATCCATGGACCCTCCAGTCCATGAGGGCTTCCCAGCCCTTGGGTTGGGAGCAGGGGGTGCATGAGGGCCTGGCTGGGGGGTTTGGGGCCACACCACCCAGCAGGGAGTGATTAGAGGAGACTGGGTCTGGCTGTGTCTCCAGTGGTACCAGGGACACAAGGTGAAGGGTGGTTCGGAGCCAAGCCCACACTCAGGGTGACCCTGTCCATGGCCATCGTCCCCACCCTCCCCTCTCCTCCCAGGCAGACCCGGGACCAGGAAACCCCCATCGACTTCTTCTACTTCTCGGACTTTGAGCGGCACAACGCAGAGATTGCAGCCTTCCACCTGGACAGGTGAGCACAAGCTTAGCATCCGACTCTGCCTTCCCATGACAGCAAAGTGGCAGAGAAACTGCTTCTTCATCCCACCTCTTCCTTCGTGTTGCAAGGGATACCTGCATCTCACAGCGGTTTTAAATAACTCACTGTGAAAACCAGCCAAGGTCAGCAAGAAATTGTCCCAAGTTCTGTGTTTCAGGATCCTGGATTTCCGGCGAATCCCCCCAGTTTCTGGCCGTTTGGTCAATATAACGAAGGAAATCCGTGACATCACCACAGACAAGAAACTGGCCAAGACATTCTTTATCTCCCCAGGTGAGCTTTCATGCTGTCCATCCTCTCCTGCAGCCACCTGCATGGAGCTCACTTGGAGCTTGCTGCTCCTGCCCAGGGCAAACTGTCCCTTCGGGGATTGCTCCAGCTCCCGCCGGGTTTCCTGCTGTGGAGGTCTGTTCCTCAAGGCCTTCCTTGCCATTGCTTTGCTGGTGGCATGTGGCCACGGTGCATGGAGCATCCTCACCCAGCCACCTGCCAGACCACCCTGCATGGGCTTAGCAGGCTTGTTGCCTTCCTGCTCTTTGTCAACTTTTGTTTTGTCCCCACGGCCAGCGGGCAACGTCTGCTTCTACGGGGAGTGCTCCTACTACTGCTCCACTGAGCATGCCCTCTGCGGCAAGCCGGACCGGCTGGAGGGCTCCATGGCCACCCTGCTGCCCGACAAGACCTTGGCCAAGCGCCGCTCCTGGCGCAGCCCCTGGCGCCGCTCCTACCACAAGAGCAAGAAGGCTGAGTGAGCCAGGGCACGGGGGGCATGGGGGGCATGGGGCAGCAGAGCCGTGGGATAGCAGGGGCCTGCCCCACGGCCACTCTCATGGCCCTGTCCCCCGCCCCGGCCTCTGCCCACAGGTGGGAGCTGAACCCCAACTACTGTGCTCATGTGCGAGAGATGCCGCCCTACAACAGGGGCCATCGCCTCCTTGACCTCATTGACATGACCATCCTCGATTTCCTTATGGGTGAGCTCCACCATGCTGGCACTGGGGGCTGTGGCGGCCCCTCAGGACTGAGAGGCCCAAACAGCTCCGTGTCCCATGGTACCATGCCCTGTGAGGGTTGTCGGCCAAAGAGCTACGCTCTTAGCCAAAATGAGAGTGAAGGGCTGTGCCATTCGGGCACATCCCAGGCAGAAGCCAGAGGAGAGATGCCAGGGAGATCCCAGCTGAACACCCCGGGCACGGGAAGCACCTTCCTGCTTAAGATCCTATGTGCAGCCCCTGGGGAGCCGGGGACAGTGGTGATGCTCCCCTGGGCTCGCGCTGCCTCTCCTGTCCTCGGGGCTGCTCCTTCCTCCTCATGCTGTCCCCCCTGCCATCATCTGACATGGAGAGCTTCCTGTCTCCCCGTCCCCAGCCACTCAGCCATCTCTTTGCTGTTACTTCTGCTCCATTTGCTGCTGTTTTCCCTCCACGGTGCTGCTGGGATGAGAAGGGGCCTGGAGGCCCCCCACAACCAGAGCCACCAGATGGGCACCTTAGAGGTGCCCCCAGACCTTTTCCCCAGCCTCTGGGTTTCAGTCTTGCACCAGGAGGGTGTTCCGTGTCCCTGCTCCCACCTTCTGGGCCACCACCCAATGGCAAATTTGTTGCCCCACTGCAGGCAACATGGACCGGCACCACTACGAGACCTTTGAGAAATTTGGGAACGACACTTTCCTTCTCCACCTGGACAACGGCCGTGGGTAAAGCCGGGGGGGTGGTGGGGGAAGCAATTCCAGCAAAGGGGTGGGAGGATTCCGCATGTCTTGCTGAAATGTGCCCCGCGTTGAGCTCTGCACTGCGGGGCGATGCCGCCCTGATGCCCACTGGCGGGCTTCTCCCCCCCAGCTTTGGCACACACTCGCGCGACGAACCGTCCATCCTGGCCCCCCTCCGGCAATGCTGCAGGTAAGGGGCTCCCGCCGCCTGCCCTGGAGCTGCTGTTGGGGAGAAGCTCCCTAGGTTGAGACCTCTCCCTCCTCATCTTCGGCAGCATCAAGAAGTCGACCTACCTGCGGCTGCAGCTGCTGGCCACACAGCCCTACCGCCTGAGCGACCTGCTGCGGGAGGCGCTGGCCACCGACCCACTGGCCCCTGTCCTGGCCGAGCCCCACCTGCAGGCACTAGACCGTCGCCTGGGGAAGGTGTTGGCGGCAGTGGGACGCTGCCTGGCCGTGGCAGCCCACCCGGACAAGGTGCTGGTGGATGATGTGGGGTCACGGGTGTGATGGGGGATGTCTCGGTACTCCACTGGGTTGGGGTGTTTTGGTGCACTGCTGAGGGTGCTGCAGGGGCTGGCGTGTAGCTCTGACTCCGTGCAGTGTCTGGAGCCAGCGGTATGATGCACCAGGAAAGCAGGCTGTGAGGATAGCCGGGACGGGGTGGGGGGTATTTAAATAAAAAGGTTGGCCTAGTGGAGAAGACGTGAGCTGAGATCTCCCCCACCAGGGCTGCTCTCCCAGCCCTGACCCGTCCTTGTGTGCCTGAACGTGTTACTTCAGCCCTCCAAAGCCTTTTAGGAAAGGGTAGGGATTTTTCCTACCTTTCCCCAGCAAGAGCTGCCAAACTCAAGCAGTTGGCAAGCTCCTTCTGCCCCACCTCCCCAGCACGGCGATGCTCTGGTCACCCCCAGAAAGAAAGGTTGAAACCCCCCACTGCTGGTGTGGGGAAACTGAGGCACAAGCTCCCAGCCATTCGCTGCTTATCCCCGTCCTTCCCACACCCACCCGAAAACACCCGCGGCTCTGGCATCACCACGGCACTGGGGGTGCAGCAAGGGGGGACAAACCCCACCCCCCCCCCCCAACACCCCCCTAAATACCCCAGGAACCACCGCTGGCTCCCTCTCTGACTGAAAAAGTGCCTCCCAAGGGGAGGGGACAGATTGACCCGGGGTTGTGTACCCTATTTAGTGCCCAGTGGCTCAGCACCCAGCTTATCCCCTGAGCCTCCCACAGGGGTTAATCCGTGGCAGGGTGAAGTCAGCCTGGGGAGGTGCCATCAGGGCCACCTCCAGTGTCCCCAGGATGGGGCACAGGGTCGGTATCAGCATGGCCAGAGACAAAGGTGCCACTGGGGAGGAGAGATGTCCTCCAGCCCGGCTGGTCACCCACAGAACACTGAGAAGTCGCAGGAAAGGATGAAAAAAGGCAACTGGTGCAGTGGGAGACAGAGCTGCTGTGGAAAAGCCAGGCGGACGTTTAGGCCGGAATTAAAAACGGGCTCAAAAGGCAGGCAAAAAAAAAGAGACAAAGAGGATCTGTCTGCCTTACACAACGGGCTGTGGAGTCTAAATCGGGGTTTGTTGCTGTGTGCCCCCCCCAACACCGATGGCATGTCCTCCTGCGGCTGCCCCGGCCTGTGCACCAAACCCAGGCATGGGGAGGAAATTGGGGGCTGTTTTGCAACAGGTTACTCCCCTTCTGCCAGTTTCGTATTTTTTAACTCTTTCTATAAATGCCTTTTTGTTGCCATACCCGAAGCTAGCAGGGCCATTCCAGATGCAGGCAGCTGGTTCCCCCCTGCCCCTGCTTAGCCCCCCCAGGCAAATCTTTTTCCGAGGTGCTGTCGGATTTAGAAACCGGGCTGTGGGAGGGCGGCTGTTTTCTCAGCCCAGCCAATTTGCACAAGGTCCTGGTTGTGTCGCCACGCGTTCAAGGTCCCACGGGAGCAGCCAGGTTTGGCTCGCGCCCCGCTGCTGAGCCGGCCCGGCCGCCCGTGGAGGGAGAGGGATGGTAACGGGGTGTCTGAGGCCGCGGGCCCGCGGAGCAGCAGAACCCGTCCGCCCGGTCGAGGCGGCGTGGGTGCATGGGCGTCGAGCGGGGCTGCCCTCGCCACGGGGATGGGTTCGGCCGTGCCATCGCGCTGGGTATTTCCCACCCCACCAGGGCTGGCAAACCAGCCGCCCCGGCAAAACCCAAATGGGGCCGGGGTGCAGCCCTGCACCTGGAAGCCCCCATTTTGGGCCGGCATCACCCCATGGGACTTGCCGGGGGCCTGCCCTGGCCTGGCAGCGTGGGCTGCCTGGTGCCCTTGGTGGGCACAGGGAGGGGGGCGTTTGGTGACCCCGTGGGCAGCTGGGCGGTGAGGATGGGGTAGGGACAGTCCTTATTGCCCCCCCCAGATGATAATGGTAATAGTACAATAAAATAAAACCAAACCAAATAAAATAATAAAAATGTCAATAGCGATAATGATAATGATGATGATAACAAAGCAGGGGATACCGAAGAGGCCCTTAGAGGCCGGCGGGGGGGTGGCCCCCCCCCGCGGCGGCGGCCCCGGCGGGCGCGCGCGCGCGCTGCAGCGGGGCGGGGCGGGGGGGGGCGGGGGGGGGCGGGGGCCGCCTTCCACTGCACAACAAAAGAGAGCGGAGCAGTGGCGGAGCAGGGAGGGACGGGGGGGTCTCTACGCGATTTGCTGGTAGGTTTGCGTGGGGCGCGGGTACGGCGGGATTGGCGGGGGGGTAGGCGGTCCGGCCGGCTCCTATGGGGGGGAGATGAGCTGCGCCGGGGGGGTGCGGAGGGTTCGGCGGGGCAGCGGCCCCACGCGCGGGTGGGTGGCCCGGGGGGGGGAGAAAGGGGTTTATAACCCTAAAAGGGGAGGCGGCCGCGCTGGCGGCAGGGACGGCCCGGGGCAGCACGTTCCTCCCGGCGGGCTCGCAGCACCCCCCGCCCCACCGGGCACCCTACGGCCGCCCGCGCGGGAGGGGGTTCGGTCTGTGCCGGGACCCCTGCTGCAGGGGTGGCCCCCCCCCGGGTCCCCTCCCACTGACACTCTCCTCTCTGCCCGGCCCCCCACCAGGTGACCCGTGCCCCCCCGCGCCGCCGCCATGTCCCGCCGCAGCCAGCGCCTCATCACCACCCGCTATTACCCCGGGGACGACGATGCCACGACCAGCAGCAGCGGCAGCTCTCTGCTGGAGGGCCAACAGCTCCCCTTCAAGGAGAGCACTGGCAGGTTAGTGGGGTGCAGGGGGGCGGGGTGCCCCCCCCAAAGGTAGCCAGGACGCTCCATCCCGCACCACGGCCTGGGCACCCTCCCGGGTGGGACACGAGGGTGGCCCGCAGAGGAGAGCGTGATGGTGAGCTCCGCCTGGCTGCCGGCCGCCTTGGCACTGGCTGTGCCCACCCCGGTGCCCTGCGTGCCCCCCCAGCCCAGGAGCTGCCGTGGGCAGTTCGGGCGGGCTGCGCCTCCTCCCCGCCGCCTCGGGCTCGGTGCCGGGCGGGAGGTGCGCTGGGCCGGAAAACCGCAGCGGTGTGAGCGGAAGCGGCGCCGGCAGCCGCCCGGGGAAGGGCGAGAGGGCCTTGCGCAAAGCAGCGCTTGCACCCTCCAAAACCTGCTGCCATCTGGTACAGCGGGGGGGGGCGGGGGGTGGGTGGAGGGAAGTGACGCCGGCCGAGGGATTGGGATTCCCCAGTTCTCTCCCATGGGTGCTCTGTGACCTGCCCTCGTGCCATAACCACGTGTGGTTGATGAGCCCGTTCTTGTCCCCAGCAGGATGATCAGGAGGAAATCGAGTAGCACGAAGCGCCTCTCCCCTGCCCCCAGCACCCAAACCTCCTACTACAGCGAGTCCCTGATGAGTGAGTCCTACCTGGGGGGCAGCCGGGGCCTTGCTGCCCTGGGCAGCTCTATGCTGGATGATGCCCTGGACAGCAGCACATACTGGGGTGAGCCCTTCCTCCTCCCCCAGCAGCTGGGGACCTCCCTGGCCACTGGGGGGGGATGTTGGGGCAGCCCCCCAGGCCACTTGACTGGGTTGTTCCCTTTGGGGGTGGTGGTGGGTGGTTTCTCAGGGGGTGACTCTGTGTTATGGGGGCAGGTGGGGAGCTCTCCACCAGGAGGAGAAGAGGCACCGGGGACACTGAGTCCAGTAAGATCAATGGGCTGCTGGAGAGCAAGACATACGACACCTACGCCTCTTCGTCTGGGTACTCCTCGGAAGATGACTACACCGGTAGGGATGCGCCAGCCTTCCGCGGTAGCAGGAATGCTGGGGGAGATGTCCCCAGGGGGACCAGCCCAGGGTGCTGCCAGCCCCGCTGCGTGCCACCCCCCGTGCAAAGCTTTCACCCTGGGGGATGCACAGGGATGCAGGCAGGCTCCATTTGGTGACTTACTGCCTCACTTCTTCCTTTGCAGGTCACTTCTACTCAGGCCAGAGTAGCTCTGGGTCAGGGCTGAGGACCGTGGCCTCCCGGGTGGGCTCCTTTCTCTGGCAGGTGCTCACCTCCCCCGGTGAGTGGAGGGCTGGTGGGGGCGGTTTTTAGCAGCACCTTTCTTCCCTGCCACCATCTCTACTCCCCACATGCTGTGTGTGTGCCATTCCCTGATCAGTTAGAGGGGTTTTATGCCCCTGTGGGAACATCCCTGGGGACAGAGGGGACGTCTCTGCTGGGATTCCGCCTGAGGCTTGGTTTCTCTCCCGGCAGTTCGGTTCATGGGGTGGCTGTTCTCCGGGCTAGTGGCTGCCTGGCACCACCTCATCAGCGCAGCTCCCCGCCTGGGCAGCGTCCCTTTCTCCAGGTGAGCGTGGTGGCAGGACGCTGGGATGGGGGAGGCATGGGGAAATCCCGCAGCACCTGCGGAGAGGGGGTGCCCCGCAGAGCCTGGCATGCGTTGGGTGGGTGTCTCGTGCCGAAGCCTGGCCAGGCTTTGCTGTCCCTCTGGCCCCCATCCAGAGGAGCGCTGCAGTGGGGGAAGGTGCTGCAGTCCTACAGAAACCTCTTTCTTCCCCATGCTCTAGGCGCTACCCGTGGCTGAAGAGGTCCCTGCTTCTGCTGCTGCTCCTCCTGCTCCTCACTGCTGCTGCCTACGGTGAGTCGGCCTGGCTCAATGTGTTCCCCCGAGATCTGGGGCAGTGCAGAGTGTCTGACTGCTGTACCCAGGGGATAGGATGGGATGGGATGGCCCTGAGCTTAGTGTTCGTGGTTCCTGGTACCCTGGTGCATCTGCACCCCTGTCCTGGGGCCTCCCAGTAACCCCAGGCGATACACCTCTGCACGTCCACCCTGTGCCCCCAACTGTGGCCTGTTACCAGCCTGCTGTTTTAACCATATTGTCCCCCTGCATGCACAGGAGCTTGGTACTTCTACCCGTACGGGCTGGCAACACTTAGCCTCCCCACCTTCCCGTGGTGGGGAGCTGGAAAGCTTTCCTCCTCCGATGTGTCTGGGGCAGGGGACCTGACTGCACTGGACCAGGTAAGCCTTGGCAAAGGCACAGCAGTGGCCCAGGTGGGGTGGGTGCCTTGCAGGGAGAGCCAGGACAGTGTGGTCTGTGGCTGGAGGAGCCCTCCCAGGGGATGGGGAAGTCATGAAGGATGGGGCAGGTGGTGGCTTCATGCTAGTGGAAATGGCTCCCCCAGCTTCTGGCCATCTCAGTCTCAGGGTGTCCCAGGGATGGAGCAGGGGGGAAGCAGCAGATAAGTAAGATGCCATTGACTCTGGGGACCGGTGGCCTCGGTCCCCTTTCACAGGGGTCTCTCTAGAGCAGGTGGCCCCCCTGGGGATCAGCACCTCCCCAGGGAGATGCATCGTGCCCTGCCTTTGCCACCACAGGGGTTGTGGGGGGAGCACCGGCTCCTGACTCGCCTCCAGGCCCTGGAGAAGCGCTTTGAGGTGCTGGAGGCCGAGGTGTCACAGTGGGAGCTGCAGCGGGGGGCAGCAGCAGTGGCATCAGGGGGAGAGCCGCCCCCAGGGGACATCCTCACGCTGCTGGAGGGGCTGGTGAGCCGCCGGGACGCGGGGCTGAAGGAGCATCTCCGCACCGATGTGACCAACCACCTCCAGGTGAGGGATGTGGGAGGCATGTGGGGAGATGGGGGCATGCAGGGCCAGGCTCTGATGTTCCCCCGTTTCTCACCCTGCAGGGTGAGCTGGATGCCCTCCGAGCCCAGGTGCAGAGGGATTTAGATGGACGCCTGGGGAAGATGGCACAAGCCTCTCAGGTAAGGGGACGAGCCTGCGGTGGTACCTGGGCAGGACATCCTCACCACAGCTATCACACCCTTCCCCTTCTCCTGGCAGGAGATGGAGGCGCACTTGCTGGAGCTGAACTCGGAGTGGCAGAGGTAACGCTGGCTGTCTGGGCAGAGTTGCTGCTCTGTTAGGGCCAGGCGGGTAGCAGGTGAAATCCCCACAGCAGGCTTAGGGGGGGTTTCCAGGTCTGGTTTGCTCAGGCCAAAGCAGAGATTGAGAGGTACAATCTTTGGAGGAAAGGAGGGATGCATAACAAGGGTATGTCAACAAGCAAGTGCCCTGGCTGGCAGCAGGGCTCAAAGGGTGATTGCTGCAAATGGCCTTTGCCACTATCATTTTATATCACTGTGTGGAACGTGGCCTTTCAGCTGAGGGGCAAGCTGGGGATGCTTTCCCGTGGGATGCAGTAGAAGAGGTCATTGCCACAGGAATTAAAGCCCTTTGAGGCTGGAGATGAGGCTGAGTGTTGGCGATGGGGGATGAACCTCCTCTCCCAGTTTGCAGAGGGAAGCTGGGACTGTCCGTGCAAGGTTTTGTTGCCTTTCTCTTGGCACAGCTCCGTGCAGGGGAGCTTCCAGCAGGAGGTGGACAAGCTGGAGCAGGAGGTGGCAGCATTGAGAAGGGAGCTGGCGGGCCTCAAGTCGGACCAGGAGGTGATGGGGAAGCACATGGAGGGGTTGCTGGAGCAGCTGAAGGCAGTGCGGGCTGACGTGAGTCCCTGCTCCCCATCCTGTTTGGCAGAGGAAGGCATGAGGGTCCCTGCCCCAGGGCTGAGCTCTGTCCCCACTGTTTCAGGTGGAAGCACAGTTCCCAGCATGGGTCAGTCGGTTCCTGTCGTGGTCCCAGCGGGATGGTGCTGCTGGCCTTGTCCTCCAGCGGGAAGACTTGCAAGCAGAGCTTCAGGCCCTGGAGCACAAGATCCTGGCCAAAGTCTTGGAGGACCGAAGGCTGTCGGCACGGGATGCTCAGGCCAGTATTGGAGTGGCCCTGCGGCAAGGGGGGACTGCAGGGATGACAGAGGAGGTGAGTGCTGGCCTGAGCCCCAGGCACATGATGGTGACCACAGGTGTGGGATTGGGGGCTGTGCCCCATTGTGTGTGTGTGGGGGGTGGCTGGCACGTGTGCCTGGCAGGTAGCAGAGCCATGGGGACAGCCCTTACAGCTGGGACATAGATCCTGGGCTCGCATCCCACCTGGCAAGAGCATCCCTGAAACTCCCTCATCTGTTCTCTGCTGCCAGCCTGCCCTGGGCTGTGCCTGTGCCCTGCTCTGGCAGATGTCACAGGTGGTGATCTCGGCACTCCTGCAGGGCTCTTGCTGTCTTAAATCCAAGTTTCTGCTCATGCATCTTTCACCCGGAGGGCACGGCAGGTATCAGAAAGGTTTCTACGGGTTGAGCATCTTGCTTACTCCTGTGCTTCAGCAGCACCACCAAGTCATTTGGGGCAAAGCATTTCAGCAGAATGACAGCAAGGGAAAAAATGAGTCTGCTTGCTTTGGAAACAGTTGTTGGCAATTCCCTGTGGAGGTAGCAGAGGGGGAGGGATCAAGCTGGGATTAGCAGTCCCCACAGTCTGCACAAGCTTTGTGCATGCCATAAAGTTTAGACTATAGCAGCTCCTGGGGCTGGGTTGGGCTCCAGAAGGATGCTCCAGCCAGCTCTCCCTCTTCCAGGTTTGCGGAGCTCCCACTGATCCTGTGGGATGGGGCAGGAGGGACCAGCAGATGATGCTGGGGAGACATGGGTGGGCTGTCTGGTTGTGTCTGGTACCCACTGAGGGATACTCCTCCCCTGAGGCTAGCCCCTCTTTTGAGATGGGGACAGGCAAGCCCAGTGTGCCTGGGTGCCGCCCCTTTGTTGCACAGCTCCTCTTGTCGAGGGGTATTTTTAGCAACCTCTAACGAGGCTTCCCAGCCAAATGTGCGTCCTCTCATTTTTGCTATGGTGATTCATCCCCCAGCTGTTTTGTGGGAAGGTCCTCGGTCTCTTTCAGTCCCTGCAGGGTGGAGGTGGGTGGGGGCCAGGACACTCATACTGGCCCTTCACCCCTCTTGTACCCTCTGCTCCCGCTGCAGCAAGTACACCTCATAGTGGACCAGGCCCTGAAGCGCTACAGTGAGGACCGTGTGGGGATGGTTGACTACGCCCTGGAGTCAGCAGGTAGGTGGTGGGGGACACTCACCCACCTGGGATGAGCCAGACATCCTGGGGAGGGGATGATGGGGTGCTGGCATGCAGCTTACCTGCTGCTGTCCCCTCTCCATGTCAGGGGCCAGCGTCATCAACACCCGCTGCTCGGAGACCTATGAGACACGGACAGCGCTGCTGAGCTTGTTTGGCATCCCCCTGTGGTACCACTCACAGTCCCCCCGTGTCATCCTGCAGGTGGGCACCCTCAGGGCGAGACCCCAATGACGGGGTGAGTGGGGAGGACTGGCCGGACTGGTTCTCTTGTGGGTTTGGTGGGTTTTATTGGGATGTCGCTCTAAGCAAGTGACCAGGCTGATGTTGAGGGGAGAAAAATGGCACTGGTGGTGATAACATTGCTGGTGTCTTGCTCCCACGCTCATAGCCAGACGTCAACCCCGGGAACTGCTGGGCATTTCGTGGGTCCCAGGGCTTTGCCATCATCCGCCTCTCCAGCACCATCCGCCCCACAGCCGTGACACTGGAGCACATCCCAAAAGCCCTCTCGCCCCAGGGCACCATCCCCAGTGCCCCCAAGGACTTCACTGTTTATGTGAGTACCCTTGCCTGGACCCTAGGGAGGAGTTGGGGGACATGGTGGGAGGGTGCCATGGTGGAGGAATGCAGGAGGGGAGGGCTAGAGAGCCCCATACCTCACTGTGGGGTGCTCTGGGGGGGTTGGTCTTAACTTGAAGAGAAGGAAACAGCAGTACTGGTGGGGAGAAGGGGAGCACTGTGCTTCAGGAAGGGTTTTGCGGGACAGTGGGAGAGAGGGGATTGCGTAGGTGTAACTCTCAGTCTTTTCCCCTCCCCATTCCTTCCCACTGGCCCCTGTCCCCATTTGTCTGTTTTGGCCTGGAAGAGCAGGAGCAGGGGCCAAGTGTGCTTGTGCCTCTGTCTCCCTCTTCTGCCTTGGGTGCACTCATCACCTCTGGTCTCCCTCTCTGATCACCCCTGGTTCTCCCTTTCTGCCTCCCTGACCCTCTCTAGGGCTTGAAGGAGGAGGGAGAAGAGGAGGGCCGCCTTCTTGGGCAGTTCACTTACAACCATGATGGTGACCCCATCCAAACGTTTTACCTGGAGGTAAGTGCTTTGTCTTTAGAACACCAGACCCCAAGAAGAAAGTGGGGCCCCTGGAGTCTTGAGTCCTCGAGAGCTCTCGAGGACTCAGTTTTTTTTCTTTCCCCCTCTCCCCAAGGGTGATGCTGTGGGCACGTATCAGCTAGTGGAGCTCCGGGTGCTGAGCAATTGGGGCCACCCTGAATACACCTGCATCTACCGCTTCCGCGTGCATGGGGAGCCGGCGCACTGAGCCCCAGATACTGCGCGGGATGAGTATGCTGCCAGGCTGACAGCAGGCGGGGGGATTCGTCTGGTTCGCCGCTTCGCACGTAGAAATCCTGGGATGTGCCAGCAGCCGCCCCAGGGAGCTGCTCCCCTTGGGGGAGGAGAAAAGCTGGCGTTTAAGGGGTGAGGCTTTCACTCTTCCATGGACTGGGGTGGCAAGGCAAGAGCATCCCATGTGGGTCCTAGCGCAGGCTGGCTTGTCAGTGCATATCGGACACTTTAACTTTTTAAGCTAATTTTTTTTTAATCAGGTCTGCGCAGCCCCTCATTCCCGTTGCCCTGCTCCTTTCTGGTGGCGTGCCTAATGTTGCCGGGGCTTGGGAAAGGGGTATGTAATTTTGCAATGTGCTTCACGCAGGCTTGGGCGTTATACGGTGTGTGGGACCGCGGTGACTGGCTGGGTGCTGCTGTGGTAGGTAGGAGCCACTGGTCACAGCCAGCGAGTCTCTCCCCTCCACGTGGGGTCATTTCTCCTGCCTTGGCGTTGGTTTAGGTAAAGATCTCCAGACCTCTGATGCTGGGCTGGCAGAGGGGAAATAGGACAGTATTAATAAAGTATTAACGTAAAACTAACAGTCTGGGGCAGCAGGAGGGAAGAAATTTGGCACGTGTTGGTGACAGAGCCCGCCCCGGTGCTATTGTCCGTCTGCTCGAGCCCTCCTGCTGCCGGCGGCTGCGTTGGGTCTTGGCGGTGCTGTCAGCCCCCTTGGCTGGCTGGCTCCCTGGTGTTAAGCTTGATGCTATTGAAAACGCCTGTTGCCTGCTTCCCCTTTTGGGTTTGTTGTGGTTTTCGGTTGTTTGTTTTTTTTTTTTTTTAAAGGGTGGGGAGGGGGGTGGTTTTCCAGTTGGGGTGTTGCAGATTTTTTTTTTTTGTAGTAACAAAGGGAAAAATGACTTTTTCCACACAATTTCTACTTAACCTGAGAATATTACATGGCGCTGCTTGGGCAAGTGGCCTAGATACAGAGAGGGCTAGAGCTTTGTTTAGTAGGAGAATAGTGCACACAGTAGGATAGGCTAGAATAAGATGAGCAGAGCTGTTTAAAATATGGGCCTCGAGTTGTCAGTGGCTTGATAGCTGGACCTGGGAGACAAGGTACTCTGTGGTGTGCTGCTTGGCAGGGTGCTGGAGGCACTCCTGCCCTCCTTGCTCTGGAGATGTCCTCCGAGACTGCAACACGTGGCCAGGGCCACTCACCCATGGCTGCGTCTGTGTATAGGTGACTGTTTGCAGAGAGCGGGAGCTGCTGCCCTGGTGCTCTGCAAGACTCTCTGTCCCTCAGGGGGCTGCTGGGTGGGAGATAGGGCAGAGGGGAGACCTCCTCCCCCAGGGGTTGCAGGTGCCAGCATGCTGCTTCACCTCGCGGGGGCAGCAGGGCCTCCCCCCCCTGCAGCGCTCAGGGCTGCCTTGGTCACCTCCTGGTCCCCAGTGGCAGATGGCTGGTGTGGGCTGACCTCCTTTCTCTTGGAAGGACTCCCTTTCCCTCCTGCCTTCTCGCTGGCATTGCTCAGCTCCCCCAGCCCTGGCTGCAGAGGACTGTGCCAGAGCAGGATGGGGAGTCCTGCCTGCATCAGGCACATAAATCCTGCCTGTACTCACCACGTGATGGCGAGCCGTGGCAGGGGACTGCAGGAAGGATGCATGGGGACCTTCCCCAGGCTGAGGAGTGCCAGGGCCATCTGGCCACTCCACCTCCTGGCTGCCTGCAGCACACTTAGTTTGGCTTATGGTTTTGGCATTTACAACCTCCATATTTGTCTTGCGTTTTGTTGGGGGGGGGGGGGGGGGGGGGCGCGGGAAGAAAGCTAAAGAGCTCATGTTTAGTGTTTCAGCCCTGTCCAATGCTGGCATCATCTTCCCCTGGCACGGCGAGCAGGGGGAGAGCACTGTGACTTGAGTCCTGCTCTGGTGTTCTCTGCTTGAAGTGCTGTAAGGTGAGGGGTGTAGAGGAGGGGAAGGGGCTGAAGAGGTTTCTCCCTTCAGCATGCCCTGACGTGCATCAGGCAGAGGTGCTGAGCCCTGCACCCCTCCCTGCCAGACCAACAGGTTGAGGGTAATGGTGGCACATCCCTTCCGGAGGGGTCTTCTTGCTCCAGGCAAGGGAAGTGAGCCTGAACAGGTTAAAATTATCCCCTGGAGCCCCCTGCAAAGCTGGGAGGCCGCTGCCGGGAGAAAGCAGAGCTGCAGCCAGATCCAGTGACAATAAATTCTCTCCTATATTGAGCGTAGTCTTAATTCTTGGCATCCACTGCCAAAGTTATTTTAAACTTGTCTACAGCTGCCTGCTTGCCTTGGAGTCATGTCTGTGAGTGACCTGCATGCACAGAATTGTGCTTTTATGAATGCCTAGACCTGTCCTGGGCTCGACAGAGCAGCTCCTGTATTTAACTGAAGAGAGAGCAGAGATGAAGCTCTCTTCCTTCCCCAGGGGTTCTCCGGCTGCTGGAGCAAATGCCATAACCATGAGGCTGGAAAACCCCTTTTTTTATGTCCCTTCTGACTCCCTAGTCTCTGGCTTGGGCTGTCAGGGCAGACAGGGTCTTTTACCACAAAATCACTTTTTCTTGGGCAGTCAGGCATGCTGGTGAGAGGTGAGAAAGGGGGACCTGAGAAGGGAGTTGGAACAGGGTCTCTGCTCCTTCCAAGGGAGTGTTAACGGCTGGCTGTGGGGTAGGGAGCACTTGGCTGTACAGGGCAAGCTTGCCCTGTCCTTTTGAAAAGTCTCTGCTGCTGTGAGGTAAAACCCCCTGGAGCCACCACTCAGAGGTCACCCTGGGGGTTTGTGCTCTTCTGTAGGGGACAGTGCTGGTTTTAGAGGCCTCACCATGCCAACTCTGTGAGGATCCCCAGGAAGGCAGGCTGAGGCTATGTGCAGTTTTTCATCCCCCAGATTCTTCATCCGTGCTGCGCTGCAGCCTGAGCACCTGTACCGAGTGCCTGGCCAGCTGCCTCTTGCCAGCAGCAGCTTACAGGATTTCTGCAACACTTTCCTGAGCTGCAGAGGAAAAGAAGGCACATAAAACTGCTACTTCAGCATGTGCACCTCTGCCCAGGGGTATTTAATCTTAGTGCTGATGCAGAAGAGAAATGTGAAACAGCTGTCAGAGCAGATTTCCCTTATTTACTCCATTTCCCTCCTCAATTCTCCCTCCTTCTCAGTTTGCCCTGCACGTGTTATGAATTAGCCCTGCAGAAACAGATGGTTACAGGCAGGAGACAAGTTTGTATTTGATGCTGTAGCCTGTTGCAAATGCTGCACTGTTTTGTTCATTTTATTTTCTAATCAACAGATTGTAATTTATGCCTATGCAAGAAAAAAAGACCAAGACAAATAAATTATATCAAAACTGCTGTGTTTTGCAGGTGAATTTGCTGGTGCGAATGATGCACAGCTAGGAGATCGATGAAGCTATTCTTGGAGTTCTTCTCCTTCTGTGTATTCTCATGGCCAATCCTTGTTTTCCAGCCTGACATACTAACTCTAGGGTCAGTAGTTTTCACCTTGTCACAGAGCAGGCTCTGGGATGTAAAAACTGCTTAGAGCAATGATGAAAACAAGACTTACTCTTAAAAGCTCAAAGGCCTTGGGACTGTGATGACTTCTAGTAGTCTATGTCTGTGACAGACCATGCCTGTGACCTCCCAGCCATCCCTGGGCCTCAGTTCACCCTCTGCCTTACCGTGGGCATGCACAGAGCCTGGCTTGGCCCCGAGGAGTGGCAAATGAGGCTGGGGCAGCAGAGAGGGTAAGGACAAAGCCCGACACATCCACAATTAAGGGTAGCTGGGGGTTGTTCTCTTTTCCTTAACACAGGCTGTAATTACTCAGCAGACAGGTAAGAGCAAGCAGAAAGGAAATACTTCATTTTCCTCAGCATGAGGAAGCTAACCTAGAGCATAAAAAGAGGCTGCAAAAAGGAAAATTGGACTGGCTTGAGCTTGGGGAGGGTTACACTGGTGTCTGCTTAACCAGGATGGGCTGGAGGCAGGCTTGTGTGGAGGAGCACCCAAGTAGCTCCTTGCAGAAGGCCACCTTAGGGAAGCCCTTGTTCTCCGATGGCCCTGGACCAGCCATCTCCAGGAGGAGGAGAGGGGCTGCGTGGGCCTTCGCTCCAGCCACCACCAGCTCCCAGCCCAACACTTACCCGTGACAGGGCCAGAAAAGCCTTCGTGAACCTCTGAGACCAACCGAGGAGGCAGGAAAAAGCCCACTGCCAAGCCCTGGAGAGTCTCACTGTATTTAGAGAGACAGGTGAGGTGCAAGTCCTAGTGAGAGCCCAGAAAGCACAAGCTTATACAGGCAATGGAAGTGCTGTGCTAAAACCGCATCCTCTAGCAGTGTCTCTGGCAGAGCTGGCCCCAACTGACTGACTTGCTAGAGCAGCTCTTCACACACACATGCATCTCACACAGCATAGCTCACACCACTCTGCCGCCAAGAAGCACCACAACATAGGCAGAATAAAAGCCATTGGGGCTGTGCAGAGGCTCAGCGGCACCTCTCCTGCGGCATGGCATGCCCTCCCCTGACATCACTACAAATGCAGCTGCTTCTTATAGCCAGCAAAGGGGCACGGTGCCAGGCAAACCTGCTTGGTCTGGCTTTTGGCATTAAAGCAGCAAGCACTGGTGTTGCGGAGGAACAAAAAGCAACAGGACATACTTTAACTTGGAACAAACTTTTTTAAAATTTATTTTATAGATCACACCAGCCTGAGTGATCTTTGAATGCTGGTCACAAAAGAGAGATCACACCACCTCCTTTGCATGAACTGAAGTAAACCCTCTTCCAGTCTTGGCAGTCTCCTTCATTTGGAGCACAAGGAATGGAGAAAGAGAAAACCGCCCGCAGCTCCCTGCTCCCCTCAGAAGCAGAGGGCAGTGAAATCAGATACAGTTTGATACTGTGACAGGGCCAGAAGGCAAACCAACCAGGCCCTTGTGCCCTGCTTAGCCACACTTCACACCCCCTCACAATGCGGGTGCTATTAGTGTTGTAGCCGCCTATAGTTCCTCCCTCACCAGGAGAGTGCTGGTGTTTAGGCACATAGCTTGGAAAGGACTGTCTGACCTCCCCTTTCCACCCACGCTCATGCCACTGCAGTCTCTAAGGCAAAGTACCCTTGTCTCCAAACCACATTCCTCACCTCTCCTGTGCCGCTTAATGCTTTTGCGGTGCTGGTGCCGGCATTGGGAGACATGCTATCCCCCCCGAGCCTGCTGTCGCTCAGCTGGCTTGAAAGCCTACCTCGAATCGCAAGGTGAACTGGAATGAACGCCACACAGGTGCCACAGAGTGAGAAACAGGAACAGCTCACTAAGGAGGGACACAAACTTTTCAGTTTCCCTCTAATTAAAATAAAAGTCCTTCACTGGAGGAGGAAGCCCTCAAAGAAACCGAGGCTGACCACACCTGCTGGGGAGAGCCACAACTTGCTGAGGATGCCACCTCCTCTCTCAAAATGCTACCATGATCCCACAGCTCACCACAAGCCAGCAAAGGATAACACCTGTCCTCACAGAGCCGAGCAAAGAGGCAGGGTTAGAAGAAAAGAGATCAAAATAAGCAGTGAATTGATCACTTGCACAACTCAGGGTTAAAAAACATGTTAACAATAAAGTTAATTCATAGACTGTCCTTGCAGGGCCTTCCTGGAGAAGCCACAATTTGTCATTAAGAAAAATATAAACTTAAAAAAATTAAAGTCATAAAAATTACCACGTACTTCCAAAACTGAAAGCACTTTTTAAAATCTGGTACCAACTCATCATTGCCCTCTTCAGCCAAGAGGGAAGAAGACAAATCCTACCTCTGCCATGGCAAAGTTTGGCCAGTGAGTTCCAGATGATTTGGGAAATCCTGGGAGTAAATAGAATCAAAAGGAGGTCTTGTCTGCCTGGTGTCTCTGTTCCAAAGGTATATTACCACCTGTGATCTCTGTCCGTCGAGGTGAGAAGGCTTTCTCTGGCTCAAAGGATGGACCAAGTGTTCCTGCACTATATTCTTAATACTGTCAATTGAGCTGCCACAGCCTTGAGAGGCAGGTTAGATTTGCTCCAATGTGCACTGAACAAACAATAGGAAAAGCAGCATGATGGGAAGGGGAACAGGATAGGCAAATGACTGCCCATTTAATTCTGTCTCTAATTAAAATCTTAAGTGCTATCAATGTATTTGAGAAGGCTATTTAGTATAGGATTCCTTAACTTAACATCAAGAACTGCTTTCCAATTTGTTTCCCTCTTAGATCTCCAACTAATAAACTTTCTTACCATCTCCTTCAAACTTCAGTCACTACAACATTAAATTAAACCTACTCAGAAATAGCTTAAGAAAGATGGAGAGCATACAGAAACATATTTGGCACAGAGCCACAGTGGTGAGGAAACAATGCCCTATGGAGCCATCCTAAGCAATGTGTTTTAACCTTTGCAAGTCTGAAATTTCAGACATCGGATAACTCCTGGATCTGAGACAGCACACAGGAGGAGAGCAGCAAGTCCTGTGGACAGAATGGGGTGAGGGAGGAGGGAGGCAGCTAACTGGCTCTTCGCAGTTCTATCCAGACTCTCCTCTCATCTTCATGCACACAAAATATAATAAAAACTAATAAGAATAAAAACTAAGCCCATGATGTACAAAAACGTGTCGATAGGGGGAGGAGGAAGGTGTCAGTTACTCAGTTCCATGTGTTTTATCACCTTCATTAGCTTATAAATTATGCTCCTCTCCATCGCTTCCTTCAGGGAGGAGGGACGATTCTTCTGCAGCCAATCAGCTGGGATGGGTTTTGGTTTAAGCTGCGCTGGATCTTTTGGATAAGAAATGAAGGGAAGGGGTGGAATTCCTCAGAGAGAGGAGGAGTAAGAAATTCAGCAGCCACTGGCAGGAGTCACACAGGCTCCCTGAGATTTCACTTTATGGCGCTGACCCCCACGTCGCCGACCTCCTCCTCCGACTTTTGACTGAAAAACAAGAAGTTACACTTTAGTGCGCAGCGACCTCTGAATCAGAGTATCAACACAGCAGGAGTTCAAATGGATCACACGCATGTTCAGACAGCAGGAGGGCAGTTGTGACTGATCAGCTTCCTACCACTGCAGGAAGGAGATAAAGCAGACACACACATCATGAAGGAAGGAGGAGAGACAGATACATCATGAAGTTCAGCCCTTCAAGCTGGGCAGGACCTGATTTCCCAATTTTCTGAACACTTCGCTCACATGAGAGTCAGCAGATGCCATGGGGCTCGGCATCCAGGAAATTGAGGCCTCAGGCTTTGTGCAGAACGGAAGGAGAGCCCCCCGGCCCCCTACCAGGGCTCTCTTGCTAACCTGACTCTGTTCCCATTCTCAGGCCAGCAAGCCCACCCTTATCTTTTAAAGCAGCCAAATACCTTATTGCCCTCACGGATGTGGGGCTCTTCATCCAGCGCAGGCTGAGGGCAAGCAGCAAGGAGAGAGAGGCAGAGGTAAGCAAGAACAAAAGCAACACAAACTCTCAGGGGGAGGAACAAAACAAAGAGCGAGCTGGGAGCACTACTTACAACCACAGTGACACTACAAGAAGACAAGGAGGAGATGGGGGATCAGTAAGAAGCCACAGGCACGTGCAAAGGGAGAGAACCCCTGTCAGAGGGATGGCCCTCTTCCAGCAGCCAGCCTGGCTCAAGAGGGCGAGATTTGACCAATGGTAACCAAGATAGCTAAAATTAAGAGGGGGTCTCTTGACAGAGTCAGTTCCTGAACTTTTTCACTTACTCGGTTAAGTACACTAAAAGACCTTACTTCTATCAGTAATAAAGCTGATAAATAGCTCCCAAAGCCTGCAGCTAGAATTGAGTTTCCATTCCTTTCAGACCAGGAAGGCTAGCTATCCTTCTTGGACAAGTTGAGCTGAGAAGTCCTAACCAACAAAACAACCTGGATAAATTTCTCTAGAAAGAGATAAGTCTTTCCTTCTCCTTGGACATCTCCATCCTCCCTCTTTGACAGGGCAGACAACCTGTCTGATACTACTACTTAGGCTGTAATTTCTCTAGCATAAGGATGTTCTACCTCTCATTCAGACAGCACAGACTCATTCTGTGACTGGTTGTTAGAGGCTTCACTAGTTCAGCTACTGGGTATATGGAGATGCTCCCTCACTGTGAGCACAGACAAGTAGTGAAACAGGTTGCCAATGGAGGTTGTGGAGTCCTCCTCCTTGGAGGTTTTCAAGACATGACTGGACAAAACCCTGAGTACCTGGTCTGACCTCACAGCTAATCCTACTTAGAGCAGGACGTCAGACTAGACACTTCCCCAGGTCCAACCTGAATTGTCCCAGGACCCTAAGCTGCAGGCTGCTGACACGTCAGTCATGAGGAGTCATCCAGTGATCAGAGAATTCTGATTTCTGCTGTGACACTACCTATATTTCTATTTGTTTCTGTTGCACTGTTCTGTTGCCAAGGTAAGTTCAAGAGTATGAGGGTATAATGCTTGTGCTTTACAGTGTCCTTCCTCCAACAGACTAAATCAGGATGCAAACAGCTAGGACAGGCATTATATTTTCCTCACTTACCAATGGTTGCAGAGCAGTAGGTGTCAGCGGCGCTGCGGCTGTTGAGGGGGCCTCGTCCCCAGCTAGTGGGCCTCCAGCTGCTGTCCCAGCTGGGGGAACACCATCCTCTCGTTTCGTAACGGCTCCCTTCTTGGTTGACTGCATCTTGATCTGCTGTGGCTTGGAGTTCATTGGTGAGTTATTGGTGGTCTGAAGTAACTGCAAATTACAAAAGGAGAGGCCAAAATCAGCATTAAAAATAGCTAGGCCAACATGGCAAGGTTCAATGCTGCTTTTTAATAAAAAGCTTTGAGAGAATTGATACCAATAGCCATTGGGAGGAGAATGCAGCAACAGCTGTTCAAAGAAATCTAGACCTCTGAGCTGCCCTCAAGAACGCTTACAGGGTAGAAAGGGCCACTTGGCTGAGGTGACACTTTGTCCTCCTCGATATGACTCAAAGGGACCAGCTACAAGCTGTCAGAAAGAGACCAAGCTATAAGAACCTGAGGCATGTGACTCACCCCCCACCTTCACATTCCCTCATTCACACCACCTAAGACCCACCACATGACAAAGTACATTGGTCATCTACAACCCATGTTTGTGATCAAAGGACGGCCTCTTCCCTCAATTTTCCAGAGCTATCCAGATTCTCCTGCTGGCTTCTCAGTGCCAAAAGTGGCTAATGGGCAAAAGGAATTCAGACTCTTCAGCCTTTACCTTAGTGATGGTACCCACAGCTTTGGTGCGGCCTTCACGGAAGACCAGACGCTGGTCTATATGCAAATATTCCGGGGTTTTGATGAAGCGGAAGTGCACTGTGGCTTTGTCCCCCGTCCGCAGGCAGTCTTTGTCCATGCTGAGAATCGTGGCTGTCTGACGGATGCTGCCACAATGCACTGTGAATGTAATGCACAAAGGCTTTCAACAGCCAGTGCCATTAGTGGAATAAGCTTCAGCCAGACATCTAAGGCAGCTCTTGCTACTATACAGCTAACAGCACTGAGTTTGGAATGTAAAAATCTACTGCGTACCAAAGACTATATAGGTCACACGGCTGCCTTTGTTCAGTCCTCAAAAAGAAAACATATATAAGCTAGAACAGTTGCGTTCAAACAGACTTTCCTGAAGCATCCTCAACAGAATCCTACATGCCAAGCGGCCAGGCTAGAGGGCAGGACCTAAAATGAGTCTCTCAGTCAGCATTTGAAGCTGAAGAATCTGTGCAGCATGGAGATCTGGCTCAGGCAGGCTCCAAGTACATTTGGAGTCACACATCTCCTTTTTACTTACAGCCTTCATCACTCTCCACTGTCAGCTCCCTCCCCTCTCTCTAATGTATTGCTGGGAAAGGTCAAACCAGGAACTATGGCTTATATTTAGGCTGACAGAGCCATCAGGAGAAAAATCATCTCAGGCTAGAGCTGATATGAACTGTTACCACTGGGAAACAAAGATAAGACAACACAGAGACACATACCCATGGCCTGGTATCGTGGGCTGATGGTGGTGGGGTGATGGAGCACCAGAATCTCTGCTTCAAACTCCCACGATGCTTGTGGATTCAGGCGGGGTGAAACCATTACCATGCCTTTCCGGATGGAAGAACGCTTGATCTGAAAAGCAGAGACACAAAAACCTTAGCATGAGTCTCCAGGGAAGAAATTCGCTTCTCTGGCTGACTGCATCCAGAAGGATCCTAAGGGATTTCACAGATACTAACTTGTGCTCACCAAAAGACAAAGCCAGAGCTGTTTAGCAGTATGTAACGATGTTATGTAAAGGTTGCAAAAATCAAGTTCAGCTGAAGTTTCTAAGGAAGCTTTAGCTATAGTGCTGGGAATGCTGGACACTGACACAGAAGTTTTAACTCATTGATCCTTTAAAAGCAAAACATACATTCTGGTTGCACATTACCCAAGCAGATGATCTCTCCAAAAGCATAACGCCTGTTAACACAAAATTACAAGACTGAACACATGAAATTTGGTATAGCTATATCCTCTTAAAACCAGTGTAGCTTCTATTGACAGAAACCTTTCGCCAGAGGAGTCACATCACATTTTGCTAATTTTTAAACCCCAAATCAAGCAGCTGGTCCTACAAGTTGAGAGAAACAGTGTAAATACCCTGCCTAGGCCACTAATGCAGCTGCAGCACAAGATGAGACTTTTCTTGCAATGTCTCTGCTTTGTTACGCATCTCCAATGCTATTCCTCATTCCAGCTGAACTCCAAGAGCACTCTAAAATTAGGAGAGTGGTTCCTGTTCTGGGAGTCTAGAGCAGATCACCCCACCTTTTTCAGAGCAAAGGAGGCAGTCTGGCCTCCCCGCACTTCTTTGACGGGCATTCTCTTGCGGTGGATGGACTTGACAGCAATAGGTAGGAAGTTGCCAAGGGGATCTGGCCCCAGCAGCAGGGTGTCATTTAGCTTGATCAGGCCTCTCAGTGTTGTCCCAGACACAACTGTTCCTACACCCTATGCCAAAAAAGAAAAAACAGTAATTGGGGTTACTTGACCATGCTAGCAGAAGAGGTCTAGAACTCCCCTCTCTAGGGAAGATGCCTTCTTCAACCTGAAAGAGGAAGCAGAAAATTCTTCCAAATACCAGGCCCCTTACCGGGACAGAGTAAGTATCATCTATCTGGAATTCTGCTGGCTCTTCTTCCCTGTAACTGGTCCGTGGAGACAAGAGATTAAGAAACATCTTCAGCAAATCTAGGTTCTCCCCGGTGACATTTGAAATCTGGAAAATTGGGCACATCCTATAAAGGAAAATGGATGAAAATGGAGTTAGTTCACCTCCGTGCCTGGAATTCCACGTGTAGGGAGACATCCAAAATCTTGGGACTGAATTCAATACACAGTGCTAGGAAGGGAGAGCCTTCTGTCAAGCAGTCAGATGCACAACACCCCATGTTTGAAAACCTGCAACATTGCCTCTGCCTTCTAATGGCATTCAGGAATAGGTGTAAAGTTCTAGGACTGAAGGAAGCCGAATACCCTGCCATCTTCTGCAGACTGCCCAGAAGGAGCCTCTCATTTCTGTCTGAGAGGGGAACACAAGCAGGTCAATCTCAGAATCAACACATTCTTATGGAATCAACACACCACATGGCAGATGCAACCTTCACACATCTAGACAATGGGACTCTCTTTCTGAATCTTCTCACCCAGTCTCCAAGTAGGATTGAAAGAGAAACAACTCTCCTCTACTCCCGTTACCTCTCTGAGCTGAAGTTGGAGGCTGTTACAATGACATCATCCTTGCTCTGAACCAGCACGGGAATCTTCCTGCACCCTGGGGACTTCAGCAGTCGCTGTAACAGCTTCAGGGTTTCTTAAAGGGTGAAATGAATATTGTTAGGGCAGCATCTCCCGTCTTTACAAATCGCTTTTGTGGGGTCTCTCCCCGAAGGGAGACTGATGCTCTTGCCACAAATAGACAGGAGAAGATGGCTAAAGGTGTGTGAGTGAGACTGAGTTTGCTGCAGCCCAGGTGGGACTTAGGAGCCATTCCATCTTCCACTTCATGCCAGCTAGCCTGCTGCCAAGCAACACCGTACATGAACAGACATACATGTTTGCATCTGCAAATGCAATGCTGTGAACTAGACATTTTACAGCTGTCTATTAAGTAGCTTTGAGCAGTTACAAGGTATTTCCTCTTCCTATAAAGGATTTTTCATTTAAATATTTGAGAATATGTGAATGAGAAATCAGTTTGGACCAAGCCAACCTCAACACACCTTCCCTGGCGATCAACCTGTCCTAGAAGGTTAGAGAAGCATGAAAGAGGTAAAGATCACCATCACAGACTAGGACAGTGTAGGTGGACCAGATCCAGAAATAAATATCTAGGGACAAACCTCATGGCTCCTAACCTCGATCTTTTGTCTTTTTTTAATTTATTTTCTAAGACTCGTAACTATCAGCCAGCAGGGGCATTACCTGATGCACTAGCATCAGCGTCCTGCAAAGTACCTTACAATAAATGAAAAAAAAAGGCTCGTAAGGGCTTAAAAGAGCAAATCATTTATATTCCACAATTGTCATCCAATTAGATGTTTTTTGTGAACAAATGATTGCCTATGGGAAAGTAATGTTTTGGATACAGAAACACAAACATCTAATCATGCCATCTGCTCTTTACAGATACACTTGAGCCAAATATTGTGTCTATTTAATTTAAACAGAACATGACACATGAGTGGCTTCTCCCAAGAGCAGCTCTTCTCTCCTCACCCCAAGCCAAATGTTCTCCTTCCTTCCCAGTTATTATCTTATGGTTGGGCCTTACATTTCTTTGCCAAACATCTATTATAGAGACATTTAGATTATCTTCTGATCACATGTCTGTTTACCTGAAACATATTTAGGATTTTTACAATAATGAACTAACCACAGACAGTACCAGGAGCATTCACTTTTAGGACTGATTATCAAAAAAACCATTGCTCAAATTAACCACAGCATGTTCCTGAAGGTGTGAGAAATGCAACAAAAGAATTTTAAAGGTGAGAGTTAGTCACAGCCTGAAAAATGTCGAGCATAAGTTAAAGGGACACTGCTGGGGTTAGAGGTGCTGCTTTAACTGCTGCTGAGCAAAAAAGGTCACTAGCCCCTACTGCTCACTGTCATTCCTGCTTGTGTCTGGTCTAGTCCTGCTACCGTAGCCCACACAAGCAGCTGATTTGAACCATGATTTATTAAGTGTTGGTTAGTTGTTCAGACAGAGGAAGGAGCTGCTGTAGTTATGCCAGCATATCTGAGAAGTGTCCAGGTGAGCAGGATGTAAAAAGCAGCTGCCCCTTCACTTAACAGCTGCTGGAGAACAAGTCTGATCACAGCTGAAGATCACGCCCAAACTGTGGGCAAGGAGGAAAGCAGCTTTCAAGAGAACTTCCAGACTTTCCCTCCAGGTTTAAATACCCAGAGAGAAAACAAAGGCACAACACCCACTGTATGCTTCTCCCCTTAGAGCTCAATTAAGCAAAACCCTCGGGTTGCCCAGCTGAGTCCCCCAACTCAGGTAATTTTGAAATGGTGACGACGACTGAACTGCCTGCAAAATGGGCAAGGGAAAAGGATAGATTTCTGGAAGGTGTTTAAGATGCAGTCAAAACTAGATAGAGCAGCTTTCCTCCAGCAGTAATTCCTCAACCCAAGCAGAGGACAACAGCACATACAGAGGTAAGAAATAGCCCTGGAGAGCGCTTGTAGGACTCACCTTGCAGGATGTTGGCAGGGCACATGTCGATCTTGGTCACCACAACAAAGACGGGAACATTAAGTGCAAGGGCCAGGCCCAAGTGCTCCTTGGTCATTCCAACTATCCCAGCATTACTGCCAACCTACACCAGGGATACAAGATACAGTCATGCAAACGTTCTTCCTGCAGTGAGCTGGGTTACAGAGAAGGTCTTGTGTCAGATGTGTAGTAGGCCATGATTAGGTTGTAGATGCATCTGTACGAGCAGACCCAGCTCATTTCAAATGCTGTTGGACACTGGCTAAGGGCTCATTGCTCCTCAATTTTAGCAAGGTGTTCTGGAGTTTTGGAATCTTTCCATTTTCAAGAACCATACATCTTGGGCCTGTCTGAGACTGACAGTCCTGAGGCACTTGCCTCAGAACCCTGGCTTGATATCCACGGTGGCTGCTGCTCTCCACCTCTGGGAGATGCTGCCTCCCTCCACAACCCCACAGGGACTTTGCAATAGGAAAGAAGTTTAGGCTGTTAAAGCTCTGAACAGCCCCGCTCCTGCTGGTAGCGTACATCTTTCTTGCTACCTACCATAAGCATGCAGAAGTCAGGTAAATGGCCAGTCATGCCAAAGACGGTGGTCTTCAGGTACTTTTCATGACCAGCCAGGTCAATGAAAGTAATGACCTTCGTGGATTTCTCACAGATCTTTGTCCATTCTAAGCTGCCGCCATGGCTGTCAGGCTTGTTCACCACGTTGCCCTCACTGTCGAAGCCCAGAATGTCATTGCCCACGCTGCTGGTGCGGCCTGACTCAATCTCATGCTTATGGCGGAAGAGCTTTTGCCGAGCAAAGCCTCGGCCATTGTCTAGTTCGCCATGTGTCAAGACACCTAGCAATGTGCTCTTTCCTGCATCCACATTGCCAACCACTGCTACCCTGGAGGGGAAAGGAAAAAGGAACCTGGTGAAATCTGATACCTGAAGAAACAAACAAGCAATCAAAAAAAAAAAAAAACCAACCCAAACACCACTGCTCCTGCAAATAACTAGTTTTTTCTCCCTAACCTTCAAATAAAGGTACAAAAATGTTAGACCTTCACAAGCAGAGCATATATTCTTTCACAGTTATTAGTTAACAGGAGATCCCAGACTCTGGGGACTGGGATGTGGAAGACAGTGAAAACATGTCACTGGTGTGCAGAACAGTCAGCTGAGCCCAGCATTGCCTGATGCCATACAGAATATCTCTCCTCCAACCCCTAGCCTCTGCAATCCAACATATACACTGTGGCAATTCAAAAGAAAGGCTAAATCCAAACTTGGTTTAGAATACCTCTGTCTGTCTAATATTCTTCATGTTGCAATAGCCCCAGGTGCTAGGGAAAGCACAGAAACTTAAATTGGTGTTCCCAGAAAAGTTCAAACAACAATGAAATGTTTTAGGGGAAAGCCCTCTCCTACACCGATCTCCTTCCTTGTTTCTGATGAAGCTGGCTATTACAGCTGTTGGCAGATGTTGGAAATCCATTCCATCCAGGTCTGGGCACACTCTCATGTTACACAAGCTATTATATGTCCATTAACTTGGATTGCATTAACTATGACTTGGATCATCACAGTCTTGGAATAGAACTGAACCCTTGGTCAAAAGTATTGTATTACAGCCACGTGCATACATGCACACACACAGAGACACATGTGCACATGTGACTCCCTACTGGGATTCTAGTCCACAAAAGATCCCTGTCACCCAGACAGCAACAGCCCTCAGCTAAACACAGGCAAATCTCCACAAACAGTTTGTTCACAAAAGGGACAGCAACAACAACAAAAAGGCAATTTCATTAGCAAGGAGTGGTCAAGCTCAATTCCCTTTGTTGGGTAGCTACAACACCCAGACTCGAATCAGCGTTGCTGGTTCAGCATCATGGACTGCTCACAGGGTAAAAATGCAGCTGAGTTGCTGACTAACCCTGTCCCCACCCAGCTTCTCACCTGACCTCCAGGAAGTCGTTGTCACCCACACGTTTCCGAACGAGGTAGTCCCGCACCTTGCCCCCTGCCTCCTGGTGCTCCCGCAGGAGGATCACATCTGCCTCGATCTGCTCGGCCATACTCTTCAACGTGGCATAGGATGCTTCCATGTCTGCCTCGCTCAGACCATATTCAGTCCCATCTAGTATGATGTGAGGAGACAAAGGACAGTCAGTGAGCACCACCTTGCAACGGCCAGCAGTAATGTCATTCTGCCTGGGACTTCCACACCGACCAGGATTTATATGTGGACTGGAGATGTCAGCCACGTAAACAGAACAAGCACCCTTTGTCCAAAATAAAAAAGGACAGTCTTCACTCTAAGTCTTAAAAGATACTAGAAAAGCACCATCTTTCATCTAGAGGAGTTTTCTTCAAAATTTCTACAAGCAAATACTTAGGGATTGGTAAGACACATTTCTAAGTCCCTTACTTCACATGTGTGCAATTTCCTTCAGTCAGATAAAACATCTCCTCTTGCAGTAACAAGTGATGAGGAAAAGGCTGAGGTGCTTAATGCCTTCTTTGCCTCAGTCTTCAATAACAAGACTAGTTGTACTGAGGGAATCCAGCCTCCTCAGCCAGAGGACAGAGACTGGGAGAACGACCCCCCCACAATCCAGGAGGAGATAGTCAGTGACCTACTGCATCACATAGACACACACAAGTCTATGGGACCGGATGGGATACACCCGAGGGTGCTGAAGGAGCTGGCTGGGGTGCTTGCCAAGCTGCTTTCCATCATTTACCAGCAGTCCTGGCTGACCGGGGAGATCCCGACAGACTGGAAACTGGCCAATGTGACGCCCATATATAAGAAGGGTCGGAAGGATCATCTGGGAAATTACAGGCCTGTCAGCTTGACTTCGGTGCCTGGGAAGCTGATGGAGCAGCTCATCCTGAGTACCACCATACAACACATGCGGGACAACCAGACGATCAGGCCCAGTCAGCATGGGTTTATGAAAGGCAGGTCCTGCTTGACAAACCTGATCTCCTTCTACGACAAGGCGACCTGTTTATTGGATGAGGGAAAGGCTGTGGATGTTGTTTACCTTGACTTCAGTAAGGCCTTTAACATCATTTCCCACAGCATTCTCCTGGTGAAACTGGCTGCTCACGGCTTGGATGGGCACACGCTTCACTGGGTAAAAAACTGGCTGGATGGCCGGGCCCAAAGAGTTGTGGTGAATGGAGTTAAATCCAGTTGGTAGTCGGTCATGAGTGGTGTCCCCCAGGGCTCGGTTTTGGGGCCACTCCTGTTTAACATCTTTATTGATGATCTAGACAAGGGGATCGAGTGCACCCTCAGTAAGTTTGCAGATGACACCAAGTTGGGTGGGAGTGTTGATCTGCTCGAGGGTAGGGAGGCTCTGCAGAGAGACCTGGACAGGCTGGAGCGATGGGCTAAGGCCAACTGTAGGAGTTTCAATAAGGCCAAATGCCGGGTGCTGCACTTGGGCCACAACAACCCCCAGCAGCACTACAGGCTTGGGGAGGAGTGGCTGGAGAGCTGCCAGTCAGAGAGGGACCTGGGGGTGTTGATTGACAGCCGGCTGAACATGAGCCAGCAGTGTGTCCAGGTGGCCAAGAAGGCCAATGGTATCCTGGCTTGTATCAGAAATAGCGTGGCCAGCAGGGACAGGGAAGTGATCTTACCCCTGTACTCGGCACTGGTGAGACCACACCTCGATTACTGTGTTCAGTTTTGGGCCCCTCACTACAAAAAGGACATTGAATTACTCGAGTGTGTCCAGAGAAGGGCAACGAAGCTGGTGAAGGGTCTGGAGCACATGTGGTACAAGGAACGGCTGAGGGAACTGGGGTTGTTTAGTCTGGAGAAGAGGAGGCTGAGGGGAGACCTCATCGCCCTCTACAACTACCTGAAAGGAGGTTGCAGAGAGCTGGGGATGAGTCTCTTTAACCAAGTAGTAAGAGATAGGACAAGAGGGAATGGCCTCAAATTGCACCAGGGAAGGTTTAGACTGGATGTTAGGAAGCATTTCTTTACAGAACGGGTAGTCAGGCGTTGGAATGGGCTGCCCAGGGAGGTGGTGGAGTCCCCATCCCTGGAGGTGTTTAAGAGTCGCGTTGACATAGCACTGAGGGATATGGTGTAGTTGGGAACTGTCAGTGTTGGGTTAATGGCTGGACTAGATGATCTTCAAGGTCTTTTCCAACCTAGATGATTCCGTGATTCTGTGATTGCAATAAAGGGAGAAGCACTAACAAAAGAAAAGCTCTGACTGAAATAGCACCACAATTAACCAGTGAATGTGGGACCAATTTAAACAATCAGCTTATTTTATTTATAAAACCACATCCCAAGTGCACATTTTCTGCAAGTCTGGTCTGCATAGCAATTTCTTTAGCCCCCACGTACTCCAGTTAAAACAATGTTTTTGGCATGTCTCACTGCCTTCATCCTGGCACTTGAAAGAAATGCTGACAGCATATGAGGCCAGAAAAAAACAAGGAGGCACTGGTGCCTCTGAACAGCCCACCCAAGCAAAGAGCTGACAGTCAGAGCAAGCCAGTGGCCACCACAGCTCTCAGCTTCTCTCCTAACCCAGGTGCTGAGAAGCTGCACAGATTTCAGGCCAGAATCTGCTCTGTGGGTAAAAACCCCCAGCAAACAAAGGTGGAGAGCCACATAGCACCTGGATGACCAAAGCTATTGCTGTGTGCACATTCATATGCATGGCTGACTCATCAGCTGGTAAGCAGTAACTGCAGTCTGCACGAACTAATCAGCATTTCAACTACTGCACAGCTCTACAACAAGTAGAGCTGCTGGGTGATTTCCAGCCTAGCTCATAAGCTGGCTGAGAAGCTGCTGAGGTGATGGGGAAAACAAAAAGCACCAGTGCTGGGGTCTTGGGTCATAGAAGGGCAATGTGAAGTAGAGAACAGGAGAGGGTAAGAGCCAAGGAGAAAGGGAAGGGTCACTACTGATGAAGCAGTGAGCTTCCTGGCAGTCTTCACTCGCTTCTCAATCATCCGAGTTGGATATGCAGGATGATCAAAATCATAGACACTGACAGTGAACGAGAAGGGCACTTCACAGGGATATCACGATTTTTTCCTGTTGGCTATTGTTTCCAATTTACAGAAAATATCCCCACCTTCCTCGACTATGCAGCAACCCAAAATGAAGTCAGAAGTTTTAGCTCATATTTTAAGAAACAAATGCCTACTTCTAAGCACATCATTGCAACAACCACCAGTTAACATCCTCACAAGGTATCCTAGAAGAGAAAGCAGTTACTAGCCTGACTAGCTAGATCTCTGCTGCAGATGTGGTTATCCCAAACACCAAGGATTCAGACTACAAGTGGGAAGTTCACTTAGAGGCAAGAGCATTATCCCTGGGATATTGGCTGTATGACCACTGGCCATGTAATCCTGGCCTCTCTTCTATGTCGGCTGCTTCACAAGACACCAAGAAAACCCAAAAAGTTCAGAGGTAGCTCTCCCCTCATTATCTCATCCAACCCTGGCACTGACGACCTGGGTTTTGTATTCTTCCTGAAACACAGTAACTAGTAGAATGTCTGATCATAACAACTTGATATCCAGTAGATATCCAACATATCTGAAACATGCCATTAGTCTTATGATAGCCATAGACATTTTTTTTGCATTCAGAAAAGAAAATTCAATTTCAAAGCAAGGCCATGTTCAATATTATTTTACCAGCATCAGATGCAAATATTCAAAATGTGAAAAAGAACAAAAAGGTAACCCATGTTGACTGCTAAAATCTAAAATGACTGCAGCCACACCCAAGTTAATGTGACAATAAAGGCCTCATGCTGAGAAAAGGAAAACCTTTCTCTCCATAGTACAGACACACACTAACAAAGAAAGTCAGCAGCGTATATTTTGGCTATCTGAAATATCTCCAATACATTCCTGTGGGGTGAAAATATTGTTATTTACAATGGAGAAGTGAACAAAACCAGACAGAACAAGACCTCCATCAGACATTGAGGATGTCTGTACTAAAACTGCTACTATAATTTCAGATCCTTCATCTTTTCCTGCTGTGCCCAGAAAATTTATGCCTTATTTCCAAAATAATACTTTCATAATACTTATTTTATACAAAAAATACGCTTAGCTCCATTACATAAGACAGTTGCTGGAGGAATAAATTAATCTGTCCCACATGTTCTGCTGTACTTTATGGAGGTTTCCAAGTTATTCTGGAGAAGTACTACCTTCAGCAGCAGTCCAGTTAGATGAACTAGCTTTTTCTTATAATTTTAATGTTTTTGTGGTTTTTCTGAGGAAGCTATACTCACCTGATCCTTGACCAATGACATAGATCGTCTCCCCACATCCCTCATCAATTCTCTCTGACATCTGCTGGAGCAAACTGTCATACTGCTCTGAAGTTGGACTCACCATCACCAGCTGGAAAAAAGATTAAATATCCATTTGCAGATGTCAAGCAAACAATTTCAAAGCCAGTTTCAGTTACAAGGACAATCAATCTGTGTGTTTTATTGAAAGAGAAGGGCTCTTTTTCAAGGACCGCTTTCTGGTGGTTTGTTTTTGGATTTTTTGTTTTTAAAACCATCTTCGCTGACAGCTATTTTCTTGTGACACTGCACAAGGTTATTTGTCTGAGCTCAGAGTTAATTTATGTTGGAAGATATACTTCAAAGCAAATAAGAATACCTAGCATCTCATTTTGAAGTAACCAATGTTTAAAACCACATTTAAGTGACATCCCACTTCTACTTCTGTGTAATACATGCTGCCGTGCAAGGAAAACAGAAAGGGGAGGAAATATTTTCTCTAAAGAAACTCCTTAGCTGGGTACTCCACTGTCTCTGCTGCACAGTGCTGCTGCTCCCTCAAAGCATGACGGGACAGCCAGAGGAAGCCAGCCAGACCTCACTGCAGAGCATACCTAGGCACCAAAACCTAGAGTATCTCATAAGCCTTTCACATACTTGATCTCCCCTTTTGCTTTCTGAGGGGGTAGAGGGGAAGGAGAGAACATGAATAAGCATTATTTTCAAACTCCTAACAAACTTGAGGTACTTTACGCTACAGTGCTGAGAGGCAGACATACAAAGCAGTTTGTACGAGCTTATATGGACATTTCACCAGTGGAGAGCTGCAGTTTTGCAAGCCAGCAGCTGTGTTACCAACAAGCTTTGACTGCAGTTATTGCAACAACCACAACTTCCTTTGCCCTTCCCTGTAGAGGCATCAAGAGAAGGAAAAAGTAGACAGAAACAAAGAGGAGAAGGAGGACAAGACAGTGCTTCAGGAAGGATTTTTCCTATAACGGGATGGTGTAGCACTATTTCTGGCAAAAACCTGTGTCGCTCATACAGTACAGCTGAGGACACTCGCACAGAGTGGCCACAATGGTGGCATGGCAGTGGCAAACCAAGGAGACCTTCATCACCCATTGAGAACCAATTGGCTACCTGCTTGCTGGCTGCCTCCATGGTTACAAATGTGTTGGTGGTCAAGCATCCTGGTACGGCGGCTCAATAGCTGTTGTGACTGAGATACGCGTTTCTGTTAAAAAGGCACCTTTAGTAAGAGTTGTAAAGGGTATCACCTACTGATAGCCCTATGGGTAGCAGGCCCGTACCACACTATAACACTCAGTGAAATCCATACTTCCACTAGCTGTCCACATACACATTCCAAAATCATGCCCAGAAAGATGTACCTCCCTTCGCTATGCACTAAGGCCAGTCTGAAACCTGTGCTAGATTTACCTAAAATATATGGTTTAGCAGTTCACAACGATTACACCTTCAAGCCTGCCCAACATTCTCTAACACAGCATGACTGCTAGCACAGCTAACACTATGTGCACTCAAGAAAGGACTACCTTTACCACCTACTACTACTACATAGTTGATAAAGGCCTTTATTAGAAACGTAGAACGTAAGGGAATCCAAAACCACAAAAATACCACCTAAGCAGCTTTCAAAACTACAGCGATGCATGCATCTGGAAAACTGACGCACAGGCAGCAAGCGCTGGTTAGAAGGTTTAAGGCAGCCAAAGCAACGTTTTCTTGGAACGTTAAGGGTCACGCAGAACACGTATGTGTCTGCAAGGCCTGGCAAGAGACACAATCACCTTCACGTGCCTCTTTTAGACACATGCCCTACCTAAGCCTTTTAACTACTTGGCACAGTATGCAAAGAGTAGCAAAGCACTCCTGTTGGAAGGCCACATAGTCTCTCTGTTTCATGCTACAAAGGACTGACTTTTGCCTTTATTAGTTGTTCTTTCGGTTTTGTTTTCTTCTTAAAGGAGACCACAGGATATAAATGTATTGAGAGGGAAATCAGCAACTGTTTGGAGGCTTGATCAGGACAGGAATGGAAGGCTGTGTGTTGACGTGTAGGCCTTGTTTTGCCCAACAAGCACTTTCAGGAATTCCTGGAAGCACAGCAGACAGGCTCACTGTTTAGGCTAGGGTGCCAGCACAGGTCAGGGACTCAGGAAGATCTATTAAATAGCCTGTCATACACATAAAGATCAATAAAATAACAGAGGCCACCAGTGTACAGGCACGCTAACTTCAGTTTCTTCAAGTCTCATCACCAGCTTCATTCTTCTATGAGTTCAAATGCTTCAGCAGTGTGAGTGGGCAGGGTGTTGGCTAAAGTACCAGGGGACGTTTCAGCTGAGCAGCTTGCTGTAGCCTTTCTTCATGGTGCCAGGCAGGATGGCTGGGAGCTCAAACAGCATGGTACCCACACACACATCAGCTCAAAACACTGTTCCCCCACCCTGTCGCTTCCACTGCCATGCAAAGGTGCTGCTGAAGGGTGTTCCAGTGGTAGACTGCCTCCAAAGCCTACCCTGGGGCCGATGAAGCTTATGGCTGATACGATATAGTGGGACGTCAAGAGAAGGATGTGTAGAACAAATAACAGCTTTCATGGATCACACCTTCCAATGCCGTTCAGTATTACTAACAGCTGTTTCTGCAGCTCACAGCCCCCAGCCAGTTCTGCAGTTTCCTAGGTCACTGCAAGACTTTACTTGCTGTTTTGAAGATCTCTTTAGCTAGCTTGCTGGACAGAGGGAGCCTGTCCTTTGCCATCTCCTTGGTCGGAGAGAGGCCCTCCATCTTGGCCTCTTTGCTTTTTTTGCTTTTCACCTTTGAGCAATCCCCTCCATGCTTGCACTACATATTCCTGTTTTTCAGAGGTTTTCACAAAGTCAAAAATTTTCCGTTTTGTTCTTTCCACTTTGTCAGGCATTGAGCAGTTAACAGTAGGAGCCATGTGGGTCTAGCAACCTCAGATTTCCTATAGAGCAAAAAAGTAACAACCAGTTATTGTTTTATTCTCATGACCGCAGAAGGAAATATATCTCACAAGTTTGAGATGCCATTTTTAAAGTTCCTTCCCAATCTCTGGGCTTCTCCTACCTTTCCTCTGATCAGTTTTGGGATTAACATACACCAGAGGTGGGCAACAGCTACAGCTGTCTGAGCTTACTCCAAGGGGACAAGTTGGACTATGCCATGCTGTACTGCCCAACAGCAAGCAAGAGCCCATAATATTAACAGCAGTTTCAAGACACTGGTGAGACTGAGCTCAGGTTATATCAGCACTACTACAGGCAGTCCTTACAAAAGAAGCATCCCATATCCATGAGGCAGACTATAAAGATTAAGACCAAACCAAACTCTATGTGGTACGTAGTGCTGCTCTTTATTGGAATAACACAGCCTGACATTGGGAAGTCAGGGGAAAAGCACCTTCTGTAATGTCATATTTTGCTTTCCATTTCCTGTGGACATACATAGTTCAATTGCTATTAATGATCTGTTGTCAACACAGACCTAATATAAGTATCAGCTTCACTAATAGCCTTGTGCAATATGGTTTTGACCTGAAAGATGATTACTACTGCAGTGTGTTAGTACTGAAGGGAAAACAAACACCCATTAAGATGGACATGATAATGAATTTGTGCTGATGAATGGAACGGTTTGCTTGCTCAGCTGACAAGGTGCACTTGATAACTGAATCCCAAAGTGTTCCTCTCTAAAAAGAGCACACATTACAATGAACGCACTGGGGGAGGACTGGGAGAAAAGTATGTAATACAGCGAGGGTGTAGGTCAGACCAGGACAGAAGCAGCAACCAGCAAACAAACTGACTGCAGTGGGCATCACCATTTTAAGCAGGAATTGGAGGGCAGCAATTCAACCGGGAAGACAGAAAAAATGGGGGGATCGGGGGGCAGGTTAGTTACTGCATTCTCACCATATGGGATCCCTGTTTTGAGCACATAGCAGGAGACTAACTTGGAGAGGTGGGACAGAGCTCCATCTTAGCTCTCATCCAAGATGGGGATGAATAAAAAGATCTAGGGAAAAGACAGCAGGTATACACTGCTGTATGGAAAAGTAACTTGTAATAAAGGTGAAAAAAATGCTTACCTATCACCTCCATAGTGTCTGCAGATTTCTACGAATGGAAGACAGGTTGACAACACAAATGGAGGTTGTGGGAGAAAAGCATTCCTCCCTCTTCATCAGAGTTTTGGTCAGGTTCTTGGCTGTCAAGAATCAGTGTCACAGCCCTCAGCGTCCTCCTGGGCCCTCTTCCACATCAGCCACATCCAAGACAAAGCACAGATCGATATTGGCATCCTGTATCAAAATCTTGTCCAGCTCATTAAGGCACGAACAGGTGGCTCGATAGATACTGCATGTTTGATTTCTGTACCTTTACTATCTTATAAGACATCTTCATAACATTTGTTTTAATACAGTACCACATTGTAAAATAATCATCCCCTCAAAAACAAATGTTTCCACATCCACACACCACAATTCCTCTCTCTCCATTTCTCCACAGAGGGCAAGAAAATCCAGGACTTGGGAACAACTCCAGTTGGAAGCATGAAGAGGAGGGATAGCAGAAAAACAGGAGGAAGCACCAGCTGTGCTGAGTTCTGGATCACACAATTACAAGCGGACCAAATCAAGTTTTCAGGAGGCTTTAGAGTGTGAGATAGCATCACAATACAGCAAACCCTTGGCAGCAAAAGGTATACAGTTAAAGATATCAGCTAACTGGGAAAAAATAGAAGATGGTGTGGAAAGGCTGCTTAATGTAGCCTGTGGTGGTGGGCTCTGGCATGCATGTATTACTACAATGTACTTTCCTGCAAGATGGAAGTGAGAATGGATTCTGACAGAAATAAAACCACCACACAATTTTGTCACTTGCATCCTAGCAAGGAACTGTGTAAGGTGAACAAACCTTTTTGTGTTGACGTAACCTGGTTTGCAAGAGCAAGGCACCCTTGTCGCTGAGCCCTTGTGCTCAGAAGTTACAAGCTCTGACCTGCTTTTAAGATTGTGAAAAAGCCCCAGGAACTAGTGCAACTGGCAGCAGAGATTAACTACAGAGAACCAGCACAGAGGAAAAACGTTAGCGAGACGTTAAATCAGCTGTCAGCTTCAAACCCTGCACTTGCTGAGAGGATGCAACACCTGCTGCAGGCGCTTCCCCGGGGAACCGAGGAGGGGAAGGAGCAGGGCAGACAAGCCTGCCAGCTCCCTCCTTTCCCGGCCAGGGTACAGCTCGCTCTCAGCTCTTCACAGCTCAACTTTACTGCGCTCCTCCCGGCCGCCTCCCCACGGCATGGCGGGCTCTGCCGCCCAGCCCTCCGCGCCCGGCCGGGTGATGTTGGGACGAGGGGGAGCCCCCGGGACTCAACTCCAGCCCGCAGGGAAGCCCCGGGGTGACACCCCCACCCCGACGGAGGCAGGCGGGCCCCCCAGTCCCTCGCTCTCCTGAGGGGAGGGGAGAGGAGCGGCGAGCAGAGGGCCTGGCCCTGGCTCTCGGGCCACCCCGCGGAGCAGCCCCATGGGCAAGGCGGCCGCCAGCGGAGAGGGCAGCGCGGGGTTCGGTGAGGTGATGGCGCTCGCCGCCACCCGCCCCGCCGCCAGGCCTACCTTACTGGTGAGGTCGATCTCGGGCTCGCCGTTGAGCGCCTCACCGTCCTCGGCGTCGAAGGCGGCGCGGAGGGGACAGGCGGCCGCTGCTACGCGAGGCCCCCCGCCTGGGGAGCCGGGCTCCGGGGCAAACATACAGGCCGGCACCGGGGAGCCCCCCATTGGAGATCGGCTCCGCTCCGCCGCCGCCATCTTCCCTGCCCCGGCCCTCCTTCCCCACCCACCTCCCCTCCCCACGCCCGCCCCTCCGCCCCAGGAGGCGCGGCGGCCCCGCCCCCAGTCCGCCAGGGTGGTGCCAGCCAATCACCGACGGAGAAAGGAGGCGATTAGCCTGTAGCCATGACAACGGCGGGCGGGATCGTTGTTATTCATGAGAGAGGGCCACGCCCACTCAAAGCGCGCGAAGCCAATGGGAGAACTACTGCCAGCTCGACTTGTTTTCTATATATACACACACAACAGAGCCCGCTCGACGTGTCCGGTGCTTCCTACCCAATAGGAGAGCTGGCCCTCGTGACAAACATCCCTAAAGGCCAATCGGAGAAGAAAACCCGAGCAACTAGGTGGGACTAAGCCGCCGCCACGGATGGGCAGGGCCCGCTCTGGTGGGCGGGTTACTCTTGGACTAGCCAATGAGAAAGGGGATTTTTCACGGACAGTTGTGTAAGCCAGTAGGACGAGGAGCGAGCGCTCCGGGTTGTCGCTCCAAGCCGCGGGCCCGGCTGTCCCGGCCGGGCGCTCCGCTGAAGTGACGGGCGTCGGGGTTCCAGCGTGCCGCCAGCTCCTGGGGTCGGCAAGGGCCCCGCCGTACCAACGGGAACGGCCGCGCCGTCCCCTCCAGTCCTGGGCTCCTGACAGAAAGCCCCTCCGCCGCCTGTCTGCTCACCGCGCTCCGCCCGTGAGGGGTCAGGCCCGCGGGGGCCCGCTGAGGGGTTCTGCGGGGCGGCAGGTGACCCCGAGGCGGCGGGCAGGCCGGCGGGGAAGTTGTCCGTCCTGCTCTTCCGCCGGGTCGCGCATCCGCTCCTCAACAGCCGCAAGCTCCAGCTTGGCCCAAAACGACGTCGGGGAGGATTTATGTTTATTCACCAGGCGGTAAACCACTTCAGTCGTCCCGGCTTATTTATCGCAGCGTGAGGCTCGCCGCTCTCATTAATTAAGCAGGCGAGAAGAGAAGGGAAATTGAAGCTCAGGGAAATTAACTCGCCAAAGGTTATGCAGCAAATGAGCCGCAGGGCCGGGAACGAGCCCTGCCTGCCGTAAGCTGCACGCCGGGACATTCCCCCACCGAGCCCTGCCCGCGCCCCGGCAGCAAGCCCAGCCGGCCGCCTGCTCCTCTCTCCGGACCGGCCCACGTCCGCGCCGCGCTTCAGGCTCCGGGGCGTTTCGGGGGCAAACCGAAAATGCGGCTGCGGCCCCAGGACGCGGGAGGCCCCGTCCCGCCGCCGCCCCGGGCCCCCTGGCACCGCTCCCCTCAGGCTGCCCCGCGCCGGCCGCTGACGTCAGGGGGCGGGGGCGCGCGCGACGTCGGCGCGTGCGGGGCGGGCCGCGGGGCACGCGCGCCGCGGGGGGGGTCACGGGGCGGGGGGTGCCTAGAGCGGAGCGAGCGGGCCCGGCGCGCACGCGCGGGCGGCTGTCGGTGTGGGGCGGCCGGGGCAGAGCAGCGGGTGAGGCGGCGGGGCGCAGCGGCTGCTCTCGCGTCCCTCCTGAGGGGAAGGGCGGGCGCCTCGGCCCAGCAGCGAGCCCTGAGGGGCGGGAAGGCTTGCCAGGCCGGGGCCGGGGGGTTAGACGGAGGCCTCTCCTCAGCGCGGGGGAGACGGGGCTGCCGGGGGGCTGCCGGGGCTGTGGTGCGGGGCTGGGCCTTGGCTGCGGGCAGCGCTTGCCGCCCGGGCCGCTGTTGTTAGCGGTGGTGGTTGGGCGAGCGTGGGGTGCGGGGGGCCGGCGTGGGAAGGTGCGAGGCAGGCCTTGGGGCTGGTCTCGGCTGCTGCCTGCCCTCCCCTCGCTCCCACGGGTCTTGTGCTGCCCCTTCTCATTGCTAATGGAGACTTCCCTTTGTCGGAGTGCAGGGTGGCTTGTGAGGAATTGCCTTCCCCGGAGCCTGGACCTGGGTTTTTTTTGTGGCCTAACAAGAAGCGGTTTCCTTTCCTGAGCTGTTGGCATCTTCTTGCCTGGATTCAGTCATTCCCAAAGGAATGGAGGAATGCAGCTGATAAGTCCTTAACCACCCTGTCCTCCCATAGGCAGCGCCAGAAGCTGGCTTCATCTTCTCCACTTTGTCACTTTGGGGGTGGGCCTCTCTTTGTTACCTGCTCTGGGTACCTTTTTAGTGGCACTATAGACCAAAGGAAATGGAAGAAAAGGAGCGATGTGATAAATTCCAGCTGGTACCTTGAGACTAAGGGGATTCAAATCTTTTGACACTTTTTTTTTGGGGGGGGGAGGGGGGGGAGAGAAGTATTGCATTTTATGGGGTATGGGAGGAGGGAGGAAAAACATGTTGCAGATCTTTATGTGGTTTTTAAAACCAGCCATCAGAGGCAATTACTGAATAAACTGAAGCACAAGAGGAGGTTTTGTGAGCTGGAAGCAGCGCTAGCCTGCAAAAGAAAGGGGCAGCGGGCTGCTGTTGTGACTGTGGAGGAAGAAACTTCAGCCTCCTTCATTTCTCACCACCTACTCTCCATCCACCCTACGCAAAAATGAGTTGCGTGCCATGGAAAGGTGACAAGACCAAATCGGAATCACCAGAGCCACCCCAGCTACCGCCACTGCATATTTACCATGAGAAGCAGCGTAGGGAGCTGTGTGCCCTCCATGCCCTCAACAATGTCTTCCAGGACAGCAACGCCTTCACTAGGGAAACCCTGCAGGAGATTTTTCAGAGGTAGGATACTCTCCGCACTGGTCTTAGCTTCCCCTCGTCCTCTGTTGCTCAGAGGAATTTTCAGATCTTATATGGGGGGAAAAATAGAGCAAAGGAGGGATTTGGAGTGTGCCACTGTTTTGAAGTGAATGTAGCTTCTTATTTAAATTTCCTCCTCCCTTTTTTTTTCCTCCCCTCTCCATGCAGAAATTTTCTTTCTTTTTACTTGTTTCTTAAATTTTTCTGGCTGCCAGTTTTGGGTCCAAGGGCTTTATTGCAGATGCTGTCATGTGGTTGGTTTGCTGTCTTCTCCCCCACCCACCTTAATGCATCTTCTACCCGTTTTCCATATTTTTGCCCCTGCCTCATGTGGATATGTTCTCTTGATGTTAATAACGGACTTTGTGATTGCCTTGTGAGAGTGAAGGCGGCAGGAATGACAAATGGGTCATCATAAAAACTTCTTGATTTAGCACTGCAACACTTATAAATTTTTTTGAAATTAGGAGTTTTGCCAGAAGAGTGGCTCCTTAGTCAAGCGGTTAAGTTCTTCAAATATTATGGGTTTTTTTCCATACAGCAAGACCCTGTGAACTCTGTCAGACTGGATTTAGTTCAGTAGCTAGATCCATATTTTCCATGGCATTGCTATAAATATTCCCCAGCAGCTTCAAATAATTAATAAAAGCATTTTTGAGTTTTACTGGAATAATGTAAATTATTAATGTGGCCTGTACAATAGCTCATATTTTGCCAAATGCTTACTTTATGCTGTTTTGGTGCTTTGTGGAAATTCTGAGCATGCCTTTGAAAATTGTGATGACCTTTCAGTGATGAAGCGAAGTAATCAAATAGGAAATGGGGTCTCTTTTACTCAATCTGTGGATGTTGTACTCATTGCCTAAGTTACACTTGAATACCTGATACCAGCAGTTAACAGCATCTTGTTTGTGACAGGTCGGAAATTGTGCTTCAGGACAGCAGTTATACAGGTACTGTTGGGCAAGGCAGTCGCGCTACCCTGTGCTGATGAGCAGGGAGCTGTGTGCCTGTTGCTGCTGTTCTGGAAAGTGGCAGATTTATGGAGCGGGTGCTCAACTTGTCAAATGCATGCCTGTCTTTGGCAAAAGAAATGTGGTGATGGACAACAGCAAATATGAGATTGAAATGCTATTTACGATAGCGTTGTAAATAAAATTCCTGTTGGTGGAGTGGAGCTGGTCCATGGCAGGCTCAAGGCACTCTTTGTCCAATGTAAAGACGCAATGGTTTTGTTCCAGAGCAGCAATTGTCAGAATCTTAATCGCAGATGGATTGCTATTGGTCTGAAGCAAACAAAGGCAGTTCATGTGGTAGAAGGAGTGCGATGATCTAATTAGTTGTCTTTCATTGGGTTTGGTGAGAGAGAATTAGTGTGCAGCATGAAACCTCTCAGAAAGAACTGGGATGTTAATCTTGTCAGACCTCTTGCCCAAGAAGGAAGAATTTGTTTTTGATTCCAACCTAGTATTGTTCCATCCTAATATTCAGATCGAGATACACAGGGTAGTATGGAAGTATACATGGAAATTCCTCTCAGAAATGGATGAGCTATAGGCTACACATAAGAATTGCTACTGCCTTTGCATCTCTGTTGGGTTACCACTCATGTCTAGCTCTGACTTGCCTTTAAGAAGTGTGGATTTAGTTGCCCTTTATACATCACTTCTCCATATGTCTTTCCTGTGTCTAGTCATATTCTGTGTGTTGATAAGGACTGATGAATAATAAGCTACAAAAGTGTTGCGAGGTGTGATTTTTAAACCCGGTGTTGACAAGGTAACGAAATCACAAATAGGCTTAAGCTTTCTGTAGCTTTTACCACATCCCTTGAAGAATGACTGAACCACATTGCTTAATCATTAGTTTCCCTTTTGCTGCATCTCATTGCATAAGGCCAGTGTAGTCTGACAATTATCATCTCGAGTGTATGCCAAAACTTGATCCAGGCTCCCCTCTGATTTTGCAGACCTTCCTCTCTTCTTTCCTCTAATACAAGAAATATCTTTTTGATGTTCCTCTGGCTTTTTTGTTGCAGGAAGTAAGATTGCATGTTCCAAACATTGTTGTGGAGATACACACAAAATCTCTTTGCTTCACTGGAGTCTGTATATTGAGACCAGATTAGGAAAGACAACTGCATACAGGAATCTTGGAGCCTGTTGTGTTAAGACAACATGTTGAAAGTTTCTTTCTTAGAAAGCTCAGGAGGATTATTACCTGAATTTCTGTCCAACTTTGTCAATCTTCCTCAGCTTAGTGTCTAGATTAAAAAAAAAAAACCCAAACTTTGGGGAGGCAACTTAATTTATTGTCTAATCAGAATCCTTCAGCTGATGATTGTGGACCTACTTAGGTGTGAGTAGAGATGTTGAGGCGATTCCTCGTGAAAGTTTGCTCACGGGTACCAGTTTTTTGTGTATCACCTCTGCTGGTCTCTTCATCTCATTTCTGGGGCTCTGAAAGTTACAGGTAAGAACAAAGATAGATGTGTTCTTTCAGCTCTCAAATAAACTTGTCTCTGGAAAACGGTGCCACCAGAGGGTGCTTGTGCAACCTAAAGGGCTCTGTTAATTGGAAGGCTTTCCTAGCTGGCTGGCACTCATGAGAGTTAATAGGTTGAAGCAGTGGTCTTGAGGAATTAGTTGTAGCCAAGTGATCTTGCTTGATGGAGATGCTGGAAGAACTGTGACAAGCTACAGTCACATCTCTGCGATTAGTAAAATACAGCAGAGCTTTGGAGACTGGAAACCATGATTCTGTGAAAATGTCACTGCCTCGCTCGGAAATGCCCAGTGATGGGTATTAATAGCTTTTCCTATCACCACGTTGTTTTGGACTCCTCCCTTCTGTAAAGTCACTTCCCAGGCTGTTCTGCTGCAGTCTGCTCCACTGCAAGAAAATTCACAGCTGATGCAAAAAGCCACCTGTCTATATCCTCTCTAGCCTTGGTTGGTCTGAAACTCCTTCCTCAATCCACTGCTTTCTTCTTCTTGTCAAATGCGTTATGTTGTCAGGGGAGGAATGCAGAAGGGCTGAGGGGTTTTCACTGGATGAAATAAGCCTGCAGAACTTGCACTGTACTGAAGGCTGAGTGAAAAATGTGCAGGAACATTAGGAGTTTTGCAGGATGGAGGTGATGTGAGGGAGAGGCAGGTGAAACCTGGATATTTGGATGATATGAAACATCTGAACCTTGTGCCTGCAGACCTAATGGAGTCCTTACCAGTCAAAAGAGCAGCTCATCACAAGAGAACTGATCTCAGGCTTGAGTTTCTTTGGTTTGGTGTTGCATGATGTTGCTGTTCTTTGCTCCCGGTTTCCCCCTGTGCTTTCTCTTCCAGCTGTTGAAGCCTGTCTGTCACCATAATAATTCACCCCCTTCATTGTTTCCCCCCCCCCTTACAAAATTTCTTGGGAGGAGAAAACAGAAAACAGTAAAAGTGACTAACTTTGTTGCCACATGTCTCCATGTTTTATGTCTTGCATCCATTATCTTCATTTGTGCAAAGGCTGTCTTAAATTTTTGCATGTAACATGCTGGACTCTGATTCTAAATTTTTAGATGTTGTAGTAATGCAAGTGATGTCTAGGTAAGCTTATGGATTAAAGCTGAAGAGATTTGTTTGCAGTAAGGTTATCTGTTTAGGTACCGACAGCAACAGATATTTTTTTCTTATCCTATAGCAATGGCAATGCTTTAGAAATCTCCCAAACACAAGTATCTTCACAGCTTTGTGTCTGAATACTTCTTTCATTTACCAGCGGGAGTGGGAGAACAACCTTTTCTGCAGGCAACCCGCCCTGCCTTTTGTTGTCTCATCCAGTCTTCAAGAGTGGTGTTGACTGTTGAGCTCTTGAAATTCTGATAGCCGTTGCTCTAAATGGCAAACTGACATTTACTCCCAACCCTGAATTGAGGAAAAAGTAATTGAAGCATCCTTCAGAGGTACCAGTTCAAGGGAGGGAAAAAGAACTTCCTGCTTTGCTGTCTCTTTCACATCAAAGCTCAGATCTTTGGAGGCTTTGTACATCAAAGTTATTCTTAATGCATTATTTAGGCCTCTCAGCCCCTTTGTTGAGTGATAAGGGGGAACAGAATAGTTTGTGTTTAACCACAAAACCCCTGAAAACAGGCTTCAAGTTGTACAGCAAGTAGCCCCTTCCAGCTGTGGAATATAGGTTCTGCAAACGCCTGCTAGAGCAGTCTCCTGTTCTGTTTGCAGGCTGTCTCCCAACACTATGGTGACGCCCCACAAGAAGAGCATGCTGGGAAACGGAAACTATGATGTGAACGTGATCATGGCAGCGCTTCAGACCAAAGGCTATGAGGCGGTTTGGTGGGATAAGCGCAGGTACTGAGGAGTTGTGTAATTCTACAGATGGCTGCTGTTTGTAAAAACGAGAAAGAAATGAAGCTAAAGTACCAGAATATAATCTTATTGCTGTCTTACTTTCTGCATTCTTTCAGGGATGTTAACGTTATTGCTCTGTCTAACGTGACGGGCTTCATCATGAATCTGCCCTCCAGCCTTTGCTGGGGCCCCTTGAAGCTCCCCCTCAAGCGACAGCACTGGATCTGTGTCCGGGAGGTGGGAGGCACCTACTACAACCTAGACTCCAAACTCAAGGTGCCCGAGTGGATTGGAGGTGAAAGTGAGCTCAGGTGGGAATTTTTTATCCTTTTCCTCCTCAAATCCTTCCCTGTTGGAGGTGGGGAATCTGTCCTTAAAGAGCTAGCAACTGAAACATTTATGGTTGACCATCAATAGCAAACATTTGAGAGTAATAAGGTTCTTGTGGCCCCACTTGGATTTATAGCCCATATGCATGAAGCTAGGGAAATTCTTTCAGCAGTGGTGGTCTCTGCGAGCTCAGGAGAACCTGACTTCATCTGTTACGTGGCTGGCTCTGGCACTAGTGATGAAGGTAGAGGCCAAGTCAGGTATTAGTGGGTGACACCTGCAGTGAGATGTGCTGTGCCTTGTTCTCTCCTCAAACATGAGAGTATCGGCATTCCTTTGCCTCTTTAAGCAATCTCTGTGTATGTTCCCAACAAAAGGCTTTCCGGACTAGAAGTGCAGCGTTATCCCTGACAGCAGTGAAAGCTGCTTGCTAGGAATCACTTGCCTGTGTAAGCATATGCTGCACTCCTGGCTGGATTCCCCTCCCCTCTTTAGTCTTAACATGAGATGGTTGGTGTAATTACTTTGACTGTAAAGTCTCACTTGCTCTTAGTTGCTGTTTGACTTCCATTCCCTCCTGTTCTAAAGCTTACTAGCAGCTTTGCTGTCTTGACTAGACTTGTTCTGAGGTAGGAATTGCACATGAGCAGTATTTGCAGAGCCTGCCATGCCATTAAAGTCTTGGTAAAGGGAATGTCAGCCTTCTGTGAAATTCTGGGATAAAGTTACACCATTCTGGAAGTACTGTGCTACTGTGCAGAGCCTCTGGAGGATTTTATCCTGGGTTTGCTGTTCTTCAGCAATAAATAAGGACTTCCTATGTAGGGAATTTTGGAAATCTGGGCTGAAAGATATCAGAAAACGCTGATTTGACTTTCAAGGTTATTGTAGATAATCCAAGTTTGGTATTAGAAAAAGCTTACAGGCAGAAGCGGGCTGCAGAACCATGTCAGATGACCAGGTGGTAAGCTGCTGCTGCGACCTACGATAAGGACATCTGAATGATGGTTTGGGGTTTTTTTTCCACAAGTATTCCAGATTTGTTGCAATTATTTTAAAATACAGTGGGATTCTTGATCTTGGAGATCTGAAGAAACTGAACTTGGTTTTAATTCTATTTTTGCCACCTTGGAAAATTGGAAAGTGACGTCTTATATAGATTTCTCTCTGCTGAGGTTAAGATCATGTCTATCTGATTCTGTGAAAATCTTAATTTTAGAGGTGTGTTGAATCTTGTGCGGCAAGTTTAATGGTTGTTTGTGTGGTTTATGTCAGAAAATAAGTAGACAATGCGTGTGGGTTTCCTCCCATTTCTTGTCATATTTGCAGAGTTAGTTGCATTTAGTTGTTGTAGAAGATGACAAAGTTCTACATTCAGTAGCACTTATTTCTCCTTCTCTTTTAGGAAATTTTTGAAACACCAGCTGAGAGGAAAGAACTGTGAACTCCTGCTGGTGGTGCCAGAGGAGGTGGAAGCACATCAGAGCTGGAGAGCTGACGTGTGACATGGCCTGACTCTCTCCTCCCACTACAGCTCTTCCCCTTACTGAACTTCTGACATCCTGAAACCTGGATAATGGGTGCCCTGACTCTTCTCATCTGGAATTTCCTTTGTTAGGCTCTTCTCTTCCTTCCTTGGTGCAATAGGGCAACGGCGTAGGACACTGGGGGTGGTGGGTGAGGAAGTATTGAGGGCAGAGTGGAGGCAACTGGAAGCCAGTCACTTTAACTGCAAAGGCGGATGAGCTGCGTGCCCTTTGGCTAGCTAGAAGGCATTGCACCCTTTAAAACCGGGCCTTGGGGCTAGGGTGTCTGGAAGCCTCTGGCCTCCCTTTCCCCACACGGTTCAAGGCCGTGTGTGGTGGAACACTGCTCCTTCCAGGGCTTGCTGGGAAGGAGCAGGGGTCGAGCACGCTGCTGCCTCTTCACAAGTCTCTCCTTCCAAAACAGGTAATCGTGAAGGTGTTTGCAATTCCTAAGGGTCTCTCAGGATACTCCCAAACACTAGGAATGGTACGGTGCTCAGCACGACCCTCTGCTTCTTAGCGATGGTTTGTGCTGGAAAGTCAAAACCAGTAATAAAAACAGTGTCATCTTTCAAGACGTTCTCTGGGTAGCTAGAGGATTCTTCCCCAGTGTCTCTAGGGATTTATGGATGTGGCTGGCTAAGGCGATGTGGAAACAGCAAGCACAGGCTAATTGAGGAGTATTGTTTCTGGACTGGAGAGAGGCTGTAGTCTGCTTGGGTTTCTTTGTGCTACGTTGTAGAGGTTTTTCTGTTCTTTTTTAACATCTATTTTGGTTTTCTGCATGGTCACCTAGTAGTTTAGGGGCTGCTTAGAGAGAGGAATAAAACCTGAAGGGGTTATGAGAGGAATTCATTCCTTTTTTATTTTCCTCTTTCCAGAAGTCTAGCCCACAGTTGCAAATGCCACGCAAGATGTTCCAGAAAGAGGTAAAGTTACAAAGAAAATAAGAAAATATCAGCTGAGGAGGGCAGCCTTTATAGTAGTCAGGTTTTGCCCTTTTTATAGTTACTAGCTGATAATGTGGAAGATGCAGAGGGTCCACCAGAACCTTTGGGTGTTAAGAGAGACCCTGGCCTGGCAGTTGAACCAACCTCTCTCTTAGTGTGGGCCAACAAACATTCCATTAATGGACGAATCGCTTTTTTCCTCCCCTCTGCGGGGAAGAGTGACTAGACATGGAGATGCTGAGAGGAATCTCCGCCAGCTGTTGCCCGGTCACCTGGGCGAGCTGTAGCTCAGTCATGCCTTCCACAGCAGGTGAAGGCAACACTGAATTTGGAACAGACTTTGTTGCGTTTAGCGCTTCCTGGCCGAGCTGCTGTTTGCTTCCTTCCTTTACACGTGGGATGTCTCACTTAAACAGCAATCTCTGGGACGTGTTGGAGCTTGAAGGATCCCGCTCCATCATGCGGGAAAGTCTCGCTGCTGGTGTTTGAGCTTGTGAAAGGAGGGGTTTTAACTACCTTTTCTCAGTTATTTTTCTTGAGAGCTCTGCAAACGCATGAGCGGGTGCTTGAAGCTGAGACACCGTCAAAATCGCACCTTCCTAACAGAGAACAGAGGCCACACGACAATGGGATGATGCTGTTCGCCGAGCCCTGGACATCTGGCAAGCATCATTTTGCAGCCTTTTGTGCACAGCCTCCCGCAGTCAAGGGCAAACGGCTCTTCTGTTTTAAAGACCCGACGTTTCTATAAAAAGTCCTATTTCGTAACACATTCCAACGACCAATACCAGCTGGCAGAGTTTTTAAACACTTTACAGGCAGGATGCGCAGCCTGCAGGCATTCTGCTCGTGACTTGAAGCCATTTCTTCAAGAGGGGGAAAAAGTAAATCTCAACAGCAACATTTTCTATGCTGATTTAAAGTCACACTTTGAAGAAAACCCTGTCTGCATGGAAACTGCAAGCCAATGGATCACTGCACAATATGCAAAGATGTTTTAAAAAATTTTGGGGCTACTTTCCTCTCCGTGTATGTCAGCTCCTTTCCTGTGGGGGGGAAACAGTGTGATCCAGCTGCTCAGGTAAAGGGAAAGTGTATGATCACACCCCTGTGGGAGGTGAGGCTGCTGCGCCCGAGAGGGTGGGCAAGCTGGTCCAGGCCCACCGCTTGGGAGTGGGGAAGCCCATGTTTTGTTTTCTTGCTTGTTTGGTTTTGTTAGAGCCTTGTCTTGGGTTTGTTTACAGAGATGTATTTTGTTTAACCAAATATTAAAAATGGAAAAAAACCCATTTCCATATAAATGTCCTATCACTTCCGTATGTTCAACTGAATTGTTCTGTAACAAAGTATGTAAAGGAAAAATAAATTTTTTTTTTCTTTGGTTATAAAACTGCACCCTTTCTGTGAGTTAAGAACCTTGAAAGTTGGTCACTGGTGCTGAGGTAGAATCACCTCTCTGAGAACTCCCTTAAGCCACGCAAAGCTTTCTCAGCCCGCTGAAGGTGACAAAGCACTGTCTGTCCCTTCCCCCACAGCCATGCCCCAGACACGGAAGGGTCTCTACCCGCAAAGCCGCCAACAGCTCTGAAAGAACGGAGCCTCCCTAAAGGATGTCTATTAAAACGACACTGCTCAGGCTAGATTTATTTAATATTCAATACAAAAAAATACGCAGCTGCTATCTGAAGCTCTACTTTATGAGGCAGAGGATCAGCACGGATGTGATCATCTTGAACCTGGCCTGCTGCTCCCTTGGTTCTTGCACACACACACACACAGTTGCAGTGAAAGTATTTTTGCAGATGCCTCTTCCCAGAGAGTGTTTTTGTGGGGTGCAGCTACCCACACCCCTCCTTTGCTTTGCCTGCTGGGAACGTCACTCCTCCTGTCACTGGTGTCCTTTGGCTCCGAGTCAGCCAAGAAAGGGTTTATTTTGTTTAACCGCCACCTTTTGAAGACTGACCTGTGCCCTGGGGGGTTTTGTAGGGGGCAAGGAGGCTGGAAGATTCGCCCAGTTCAAGTCTGTAACTGGTTATGGCATACTAATTGAATAAAAGGAAAGACTCACAACTTCTACAGGGGGAGGATGCAGACAGGAGCCATCATCAGGTCCAGAGAGGGGGCTTCCCCCCCTTGTTATGAACAGGTCAATGTCCCAAAGGAGAACCAAAAATAAAAACAAACAAACAGAAAAAAAATGCCCTGACCCAACAAATCAACAGTTCAATATATCATAATCTCAAGGTCTTCCCACATGATACGAATCCAATGCAGCTTCCACAAATTAGATTTTTCCAGACAGCGGAGGCAGGGCCCCTGGCATTCCCCCTGAGAGCCCCGTGTTGGGTCCAAGGAGGATCTGGAAGGAAAACAGTCAGTTGAGGGGCTGTGAGGACACCGGATGGCTGCCACGCGCTGCCCTCCCCTCCCATGGTTACTCGGCAGGGCCGAAGGTACCAGCAGTGTTGTGCCATATCGGTTCCTCCCCAGCTATGACAACCAAGCTTAAAGCTCGACCACACCAAACGCAAACAGGGCGGGTTTGGACATTGTTGCATATTTCGGCCCAGCAAAAGTTGGGTTGTGTTTGCCGGAGTTTGCCACCAGCCCGTTACTGGGAATTGGCAGGATCATCCCATTGGAACATCCAACCAGGGCATATGGTGGGATGAAGGAGGCCACAAGGTGTAACAAACTGCACTCTGCTCCCTAAGCTCCTTCCACAGCTGGTAACTGGGAGGAGGTGTGGACACCCTGACCCAACTCCCAAGGGCCAGGAGAGAGGGCTGGCCTGTTCCTGCCTCACCTGTCGCTGCTGCAGCTGCTGCTGTTGCTCCATCTGCAGTTTTTCAGTTTCAAAGACGACAGGAAGAACCAGAATCATGAAGGAGGTGGTCCCAATCCACAGAGCTGCCCTGGAGAATCTAGGGAAGAGAAAGCACATTAAGAGTCGGTTCCTTAGCTGCTTCTTACAGGCGCTGGCTTCTCCCGCGGTTCCCTTCTGTGCCTCAGACAAAAGCCTTCCCCCGTTCCAGCCCCGAGGCGGCCCATCCATGGTGCCTTCCTCCCGCCCTCCCCACCCAGCCCAGAAACAGAGACCGCGGCCCGGCCGCCCCCTGCCCGCCTGGCCTGCCCTGCGCTACCAGCGGCCAAAGCCGCAGCGGGAGCCGGCGGCACAGTCCCGCACCCCCCGGGACCCCCGCCCGCGGGACCCACGCCCGCAGCCAGGCACCGCGCCCGGCCCGCCGCGCCGCTCGCTCACCTGTACATCTTCTGCGCTACCGTCAGCGACAAGTCGAAGGTGGCTCCGGCCGCCGAGCGCACGCTCTCAGGGAACATCTCCGTCAGCCCCCACAGCCGCTCCGCCAGCGTCTCGTCCAACTGCGGGCGGCAGCACCGCGTCAGGCCCGGCCCGGCCCTGCGCGCCCGCCAGGGTCACCCTGCCGCCCCGGCCCGCCCCGCCCCGCCGCCAGCCGCCCCGCTACCTCCTCGTCGTCGTCCTCGTCCTCCAGCTCGTCCTCCAGCTCCTCGGCCTTGCCCGGGCCGCCCTTGGGCAGCAGCTCCTCCGGGGACAGGGACGCCGCGGCAGCCATCACCACCAGCCAGGGACGGAGGGGGCGCCCAGCCAGCGGAAGCGGAACGGGAGCGCCGCCGGAAGCGGGGCGGTCCTGCCGCCCCCGGGCTCGGGGCAGGCAGCGCCCCCTGGCGCCCGGGAGGACCATCGGCCGCCTCCTGCGGCGGGGCGCGCCCGGGGCCGCCCGCCCTTCCCGGCTCCCGCCGGGCCCCCCCAGCTCGCAGCGCGACCCTTCACGTAACAAACACCCGTAGAATCTGGTTTCGAATGTAAATTTTTTATAAGGGACGCAGAACCCTTGAGAACAAGCAACTCCAGCATCCTGCTGGCCAAAGGCATGCGGTGAAGCTCGTCCAAGCCCCCACAGGCTCCCCCGAGGGGACAGATTGGGGGGGACCCTCCCTGCGTTTTTAAGTACAGCAGGCAGGGAGGGGGGTTTGCTCCACCGCCTGCTGTCAGGCTGCCTCAAGAAAGAGGGTACCGACTGCTGGGCTGCAGTGAGGAAAGGTAGCAAGGTAAAGTGCTCGGAGAAAAAAAAAAAAGGGAGTGTTAATTAACAGTGTTGTGGCATGACTTGTTGGGGTGCCGAGCCAGCCGTTATGCGGTACGTACAGCACCACACAGTACCGGAGGCATCTTGTTACGCACAATGCCCTGGAACAAAGTACCTACACACAGTACCAACCCGGCTCGGAGGCCCAAGCCAGCCCCACAGGCCCAAGCCAGCCCCAGTGTCCCGCACGCAGGGGCAGCCGAGACTCAGAGCCAGCCTCCTCGCTCCCCCATCCTCCAGCCACCTCTTCTTCCTCACTTCCTCCTCCGGCTGTGGTTCTTCAGTTCTTCCAGCTCCTTCTCCATCAGGTGGGACTCAGCTGTGGTCTCGGAGAGCTGCAACGCACAGCCAACAACAATAAGAATGAGCTGCTACTCCAACCTCTGCCCCGTGCCACAGCTGCAGGGCGAACACCGGACCCGTGACCTCACAGCCGGTCGCGTACCCCGGACACGCGTGGCGGGACGCGAAAGGCCCTCAGAGGGATCAGAGGGAGGCTGCTCTCCCTCTGGAGAAGCACCTTGTGTCACGGCAGCACACACAGCGAGACGTTTGTGCCTGGGAAGCTTTTCCGATTTCACAGCATGACCTTTCCAGAGAGGTCTCTGAGATTTACAGCACCCGGGTGATAGGATTTGTTCCCGTTTTAGTGAGAGGAAGCTGAGAATTTGCACTCTACATTGAGGTCGCCTGGAAAACCTGGAGGGCAGCTGGGGTGTCTGCTAAGTGCTCCAGCCACTAAAGCCACTTGCCAGTTTTAAAACATGGGAAGAGCGTAAGTAAGGAAAATGATGAAGGAATAAGTGTTTGTTCAGACTGAGAATACACAGGTATTCTATTTTACTGCAAATGTCTCCAGATTTTAAGCATGAAAGCTGTGATCTCTGGGTAAGGTTGAATTTCGGTTTATTTAGGGCTTGGGAATTCTTTCATCCATAGAATAGATGTCACACCACTTGTCACAGCAGATGGAAGCTTTAATTCTCTGTGACCAGAAAGGGTAGCTATAACTTATTTTCACAGTTACGGCAGAGGCCAGAGGGGCAAGAAAAATGCTATCCTCCACACAGAAAGGGAAAGAGGAGACATGGCACTTGCAGGGGCTCCTCTCTAATTGAGCCACAGTGCTCACTAAAGTCAAGCTCTGCTGCAGGGGGAACCTTCCTCTCCTTGCAGAGGGGATCAGACTTTACTCCCACAGTCACTTTGCTGTTACAGTTGTCCTGCATAGTAAGGTAAAGCAGAAAGAGCAGGCTGCAGCAAGAACGGCCTCCTCTGGTGGTCCCAGCACCCTTCGCGTGGGCATTTCCGCTGCTACGGGCAGGTGACAGTTGGGCAAAGACTCACCATGTCCAGCAAAATATCCACTTTCAGCCGAAGGAGGTTGTTTTCTTCCTCTAGCTGCTGGTTTCGTTTGCGCAAGCGCTGCATTTCCCTGCGATCCCCCGTGAAGCTTCCTGATTCTGGAAGGAAAGAAAGAGGTCAGGATATGGATTGTCAGCCAACCGTGGCTACTTCAGATCCAAACGAGCTGAGCTGCACTCTACCTGCCACCCACTGGCCATTTTCAAACTTCAGGCTCTGGCCAGCGAGGTTCATGGTGGGGATGCCATACTCCAGGCCCAGCTCAATCTCACGGGTCGATCTATCCAGCTGCAGGTAGGAGATGACGCTCAACATTTTACAAAAATCCAAAGCCACCCCCTGCTCTCCCATTTCTGAAATCCTACTTCGGTCATGTACTGCTGCAGTAGAGGGCCGGCTCCTCTCACTACCATGTCTGTACCTTCTCCTGCCAAAACATACACTCATCTCCCTGGGCTTAGAGACCATTGGTGAGAAGTTTTAGGTGAAAGCTCTGGACTGTGGGTGGGGTGATGATTATCGTACCCTAAGCTACTCCCTTTCTACCTTCGTATCTGGTCACCGGTGATCAGAAATGGTGCCGCACCACAGGAGGAAAGAGGCATGGCTGGGAACTCTTGTAAGGACTATGGTGCTCACAACTGCTGCCACCCAGCCCTTGCCACTGCGGGCAAGCCACAGGCCAGGACTTACCAAGTGCAGGTTGGAGAGAGAGGCGCATTTCCTGGGGGGGGTCTTCTTGGGGCTGAAGGTGTTCCCGAAGAGAGGCATTGCGTGCTGCCAGCTGGGCGTGCGGGGTGCTCCCGACAGCCTCGAGCTGCTTCCCGAGCAGGCGGGACGTGGCCGGTCCGAGGCCGTAGGCCAGACTCAGCGATGTGACAAGATGGTTGTGTCGGTGGGGACGGGGTTTCCTCTGGTGGTCTGTTTTCCGGCGCTGACGTTGCCCAGTTTCCACCTAAAACAAGACCCCGCACCCCTTCTCCTGACGCTGTGCACCCCCGCCCTTCAGAAAGGGGCACGGGGTGGGGGCTGGCGTGGGGCCCGGCCCGACCGCCGCCCACCGCGCCCCTCCCCGCCAGCACGCGGCTCCCCTCGCACCTCCGCTGTCACGTGACCGGGCCGGACGGGGCCGTCACCCCCCAGCACCCCCCAAGCCGGAGCCGGGCGCCCCCCGGCCCACCGGCGCCCCCGCCGCGCCTCCTCGTCTCCCGCCCCGCCGCCCGCGCAGGCGCTCGGCAGCGATCCCCGCGCCACGCGGCCCGGCACCGGGGGGGCGCCCGGGCCGCCCCGCCCCGCGGGAACGCTGCCGAGAAGGAGCGGAGTAACCGGAGAGCGTTATTCCCGCACGGGCCGCCGCCGGGACGGTCCCGCGTCCTGTTTTCCCTCTCGGCTGGCGGAACCAGCGGGGCCGGCGAGCGCAGAGCAGAGGAGGAGCATCCCCCCGCCCTCCCGCAGTGGTAGGGCCAGGCTGTCCCATGGGGCTCGCCCCAACGGCGGGGGCTGCGGGACGCACCTCTCCGCCGAGCCGCGCCTGCTGCCGGCGCTCCCCGTCCCTCAGCTGCCGCCGCGCGCCCCGGGAGCGGTTTGCGGCCGGTGGGTTGCCGTGGCGACGGCGGTGCTCCGCCGCTCCTCCCCGCGGACGGGCGGGTGCCGCCAGGAGGGTGGCGGCGGGGGATGCTCGGGGCTGCCGCCTCTGGAGCAGGCGAGGGAGGCTGCGCCAGGGCCTGGCTGACGGGCCTCGGCGGCCTCTTGCCGTCCCGCCTCGGCGCCCCGCGCCAGCTCCCGGACCTCCCGCGGGCCCCTGGCGGCGGCGGAGAGGGGCGAGGGCGAAGGGGCCGGTGCTGGCAGATGGGGCTCCTCTGCTCGGGCTGTCAGACTTGTCATGCTCGGCCCGCTGATTCCTCACACAATGCTTGAATTGGTTGGAAAACTTCTTTTACATTTTTTTTTTCAGATAACGAAATGCCATTAGGCAGAGAATCCCTCCTTGCTTGGGAACGTGGGAGAAGACGCGGAGAAGGTCTGGGGTCTTGGACTCCCCGAGTTCAGGGAATGATGGGTTAGCAGTTGGAGAGAGCTGGCAGTTCCTTAACAAGCTGTCCTCTGAAGCAGTCCCCGTGGCCTGATTTTCCGTGCATGTTGCAAAGTCCTCCTTCCTCAGCACATGATGGGATAAATTTAGTTTTATTGTGTTACTTGCTGGCTTGTATTCCATGGGAGCTGGCTTTTGCAGTTGGCTTGGATAATATTTTGAATGAATGTCAGGGTAGCACATATCACAAATATTTTTTTATATTGCAGAGGCAAAATACCACGCTTCCTAAATTTTAAAATAATTGTCCAATCTGTTAGAGTTCAGTGATCTGAAATTACTTGCTTCATTGTTAGAAAAGTTCCTGTTGAGGACTTTGTGAGGCATTCCTGACAATTTTAGGTTAATGAGATATTTGGATACTGACTTTAAAGGGGAACAGTAAAGAAAAGGGGAGAAAAAACGCAGGGGAGGGAAGGGTGCTTCTGATAAACAGAAGAGCCAAGAAAGAGCGGAGAAAATAAGAGAATCACCAACCTCTTAGTTTGGTTTGTACATGTATTAATACTCAACAAAAAAGTTATTTAACAGTCTTTCATTCTCAGAATGCTTTAATTGGCACCCTGACTGAAATTAACCAGAAAATAGCTCATTTTGAATGAGAACTGGGCAGATACCACAGTGCCCACCTGGTGACTGTAGACAAGAAAAATCTCTGGTACTGCAGTATCTTCTGGTAGTCCAGTTAAACGATATCTGATTCTTGCAGGATGCTAAAAACAGTGGCCTTCTGACCCTGTGCATGGAGAGTCTGTGCATGGAAATTAGTGATTTTTTTAATAAGAGAAGGGGGGAACCAACACTCTTAAAAGTAGACCAAAAACTTGCAGTTCTGAACAAGGGCTTTGTGAAGTTGTGGCTCCTATCAGCATTTAACATCCATATGTGTGTGTGTGCGTGTGTATATTGGAAAAGAAGGGCCAGAAGTGAAATGAGTGCAAGAACCTTGTAAGAAAAGCTGGGAGAATGTAGAATTAAAATTTTGAACGGAAAAAAACCTAGCTAACCTAGGTGCTTATAAGAGTGAGGAACTGAGCACTTAACACTCTCTTTTTTTTTTTTTTAAGTTGTTATATGCACTGAAAAATTTTTAGTTTCTAAACACTCAGACCTGAAGAGCTCCAGATGAGAAAAGCATCTCCCAGAGATGCTCAGAAACAAAGGCACTTAGGTTTCCTTTATAAATACTTAAGGCGTTTGTTATTGAGGGGGGAAAAAACAGGTGTTAAGAAGCTCTGGTCAGGATGTGCCCCACCAGTAACACCGGGATAGTAATGTTCATCCTCCTAGGAGAAACCTGTATGTTTCAGCACAGTTGTGCCCTTGAGTCCTCCTTGCACTGAGGATGAGTTTTGTAGTAATATGTTATAATTACTGTAAAATGAAACTGCTTTATTTATCCAGTGTCTCACAGCGATTGTCTGACAGCCTCATTCTCTGAGGCAGAGACTCAGAAAAAGCCATGCAGCCCATCCCACCTCCTTGGCGTGTGAGTTGAATGCATGCTTCTGTGTGCCTGATGGCTGCGTGCATGGATGCTAATGTGTGTGTAAATAGTTACACAGTTGGTAGGGCTCGTGAATGAGAGTTCAGAAAGCTGCTCCTGGAGTTTGAGAGCAAGAGAAAGAGGTTCAGTGTCTGATTTGCTTCAGGAACGTTTCTTCTCTTGCATGGTTTTACTAAATTTCATTTCTTGCCAGACTCCATTTCCTCAAAAAATGCTGTGGAATTTCCTCACTGCACCAACCTCCCAGGCTATTCTGGCAGCAGCTTTTCATCATTATTTCTTCACTTACATCAGGTAGATACTGAGACAAGAGCCAACCGTTGCTGTTTCTAGCATTGCCTCTCAATATATTGCATTGCTCTCCTGCCAGTGAGTAGTTTGACACATGATTTTAAGTGATGTTAAAAGCATTATGGTGTAGCACCGTGCATCCTTCTGTGCCTGTCACTTTGTGGGGAAGCAAGCACCTAGCACACACTCTCTCTTCCAGTACAGTAACTGGACCACTTAGGATCTGCTAAAGCTCATTAAATGGTGAAGAACCTGCACATTACAGTCATCGTGTAAGGAAACTGCATATCTTTTTATGAAGACATTTTTGGGAATGCTGGTGAAAGGCTGAGAGATTGACAAGATGAAGATAGGGCTGTAGCACATGACAATGTGGATATTTTGGAATAGACCCAAGCTGTTCTTGGTAGCCTAATTTGGAGCATCTTCTTTGGCTTTTTCACTTCACGAGCAATACAGAATCTATAGTTTAGATGGTCTCAGAGCTGCTTTTAACTCCATAGTGTTTCTCTTGCTTTTTTTCATATGCACTGTGGGATTATTACTGTTTTCTGTTACATCAATAATTACAGGGAAAACCCACTGACTGGTGAATTCAGTAGACTTCCTCTAGGCTTACTCTGCTGTCAAAGAGAATACTTATTGTAATTATTGCTGCTTGAAACTTGCTACATTGACTAAATGAGACTGAGTTTAAAACCTATAAAATAAATTTTTTTGGCATTTTGAAATTAATTCTATGCCCAATTGATTTCTTCAGTAGTGAGATCATTCCTGTTGCCTCAGTGCTCTGCAGTTAATGATGTCCCTTTTAGTATCCTAGATACTAAATATCTTGCCTATATTTTATTGACAAAGCAGACGCCTCTTTTTTTCTCTTTGTTTCTTCATTTCATTATAGCCAACTCAAGAGCTAGAACAGCTGTTTCACCACTTTGCGAAGCTGTCGCAGATTCCACCACCAGGAGGCCCTCATTGAAGTGCTCATAGCTGGGCAAAGAAAACACAAGGACAGTGAAATGAGATGGAGAAACCCGTCCCCACAGGAGTAATCTGAAACTCACCCTATAAATAGAGATTTTCGGAGGGCTATGCAGGCATCTATTAATTATTGCAGGAATTCTAATATCCAACCATCAGTTGTACTGTAATTTCTGATGATACGGGGGTGTCACGGGTGGTATCCCTGCATTGAATTAACAAGTGATAGCCAGGAGAGTTCATGCCTTTGTGTTCTGGATAGTAAAACTCTTAATAACATAAGTAAAATAAATCGGGTAAAGCATGGGTTTGATTTCTGGTCACTCACGTCTGCCCTCTTATCCTTCACCCAACGAATATGCCTTCACCTAATCACCTCTGGCTTCTCTCTTTTATTTACTTATTTCCAGGTTCTTAATTTTCCTTCACTTTTCACAGTAGGCTTTACTTGTCTCCTAAAAGTCCTAAGTATCTGCACTAACTGTCTGATTGTTCTCTTTTGCAAACATGACCTTTTTTAAAGAAAGGGGGAGGGAGAACTGTTTTCATCTTTTTTTTTTTGCCAAATTATGCGCTTCTTTCCTTAATTACTGGCTTTTCAAAGCTGCAGTCATTGCTTTGGCTAAAACATAGACTTTATTATTCAAAAGAACAGTGTGTCCATGATCTCTTAACTAAAAAGTGTATAGAGTTGTCATTTTTCTTTCCTTAAACCCTTGTTTTGTCTCTTCACTGCTGATTCAAGCCATGTATATCTGCTTCAGTTCTGGTTTCCCAAGATCATGTTTTGGTACTGATGAGTCCAAGACACAACTTTGCAATGCAATTTCAGAATGGATGACAAGTGAGGGTAGTTTTGCTCCTGTCAGGAAATGTGGCTTGTGCAAGCTATAGGCTGCACATTGAGTTATTGCTTGTCTTTTAAACTCAGTTTCTGCCCTCCTTTCCTGAATTCAGACTGTTCAGCCACCTGAGATTGAGCAATAACAGGTCTGTGATGCCCTTAGATGTCCGGGGCTGCACGTGTGCTACACTGACTGGTTCAGCTTGTGCCTACCCTCCGCAGCAGGCACGGAAACCCGTTGAACCCCATTTGTGATGGAGATCGGGGACTGGAATTCTTCCCCATGAATGTAGTGCACATTAAAAATATGCTAGGGAAACCAGTCTGGGTTATTCCTGCCCCACGCAAAGCAAACCCATTTGTGGGATTGCTTTTGCTCAAGGAACCAGGTGCACTTGGTGGGTGATGCAGAAGGATGGGGAAGACTGATGTGTGCCTCAAGGGTGATTTTAGGTGAGAATAACCAATAAATTAAATTGTATGATATTAATTGCTATACAAACCTGCCACTGTATGTCATCATTACTATTAATTGCTACATGCTGTATCAATGATATTACAGTAAGAATCACTTAGATTAATGAAGAATAAACTCTGGTAAAACCAGGCGAAGCACAGCAGTGATGGAACCAGAGCTGACTTCAACACACAACAATCCAGCGCTATGCACCATCCTTCTGCTGCGCCCAGTGTCGTCCACCCGCCACGCTGCACCAAAGTCCCATCTTGTTCTGCCGAGTGATTGGACTTTGCACCATCCCTTCTGCCCAGGTAGACTGATGGAGCCCAAAGTCATGGGCTGAATGAACTCAACAGAGATTTTATAGGGATGGCCCATAGACTGCAGGAATGCTACCTGTGTGTATATATTAAGAAACAAGGAAGGTGGTGGTGATTAGTTGGGATGTACTGAAAAGTGTGGGACCTGGGCATGATGTAACTGGTATAGAATAAGGAGTGGATATTGTCCTGGTTTTGGCTGGGATAGAGTTAATATTCTTCCTATAGCTGGTACAGTGTGTTTTGGATTTACTGTGAGAATAATGCTGATAACACACTGATGTTTTGGTTGTTGCTAAGTAGTGCTTATCCTAACTCAAGGATTTTTCAGTTTCCCATGCTCTGCCAGCACACAGGTGCACAAGAAGCTGGAAGGGAGCATGGCCAGGACAGCTGACCCGAACTAGCCCAAGGGATATTCCATACCATGTGACATCATGCACAGTATATAAACTGTGAGTCTGCAGTAGCATGAGAATGGACTGTGTGGCCCTGAAAGTCGTTTCCAGTCCCTGGTATCTGCTGCAAGCTCATACGCAGATGAGGTAGCTTTTCAGGCTTTCAAGGAATGCAGATGAGGGCTCAGTGATGGCCTTGAACTAGCCTGGGATAAAAGCTATTCAGGGACACCAGGAGATTAGAACCTATCCCTATGAGACCTGCGAAGGCCAGGTACCGTAATACTTACAGCAGTAAATGGGAGACCCAGTTGTTTTGGTTTGGTTTCTTGTCTTAATTCTGCGTTCTTCCCTGGGATAGCAAGGGATGCAAATATGAGACATACTAGGACCAGGTACAAGGTGGTTTTGATAGCTCAACAGTTGTCATATAAATAGCTGGATGGTCTCACTGTGTTCAGCAGCAGTAAAGCAGGATCTTCACTGGTTCACAAGGGAAAGAGAACCCTGAAACTACAACTTCTAAATTTGCATTGAATGCCCAAGCAAAATGAGCGTTATGGAGGGTGTGCTCTCTGCATAAACTTGGTTCTAAGTCTGGATTCTAAACTCACGAACTGTGTTTTTCATTCTACCTCCCTTCCCCAGATTCCTTCAAGATGACAAGCAGCCCAGAGAAGACTGGTAAGCACTCTGTACAAGAATGTAGGCTAAAAATATGTTCACAAAGATGTGCGGCCAGCAAGTGGATGTGTCACAGAAGCTAAGCCTTTCATTAAAAGTATCCATTGCTGACCTCTTCCTCTTGTTCCTATTACTGACAGGTTTGTCTGTTTGGGGTTTTTTTTTGATCAGTTTGTCAGATGACATGAAAAAGGAGTTGTTCCTTAACTATTCAGAAAGAATTTCTTGAAGTCCTCAGCAGTCTTCACGTTTTCTAAGTTTGATCTTACTAATTGCAAACACATGCCCCACAAGCACCTTTTGCAGTTCCCTTACTGTTTAGGCATTCTTCCTCATTGCAGGTCATCATTCCATGGGCAACACTCGCTGTCTGTATTGTACTCTCCAGCCAAGATACAGCAGATGTTTCCTTTAGGAAAGAAGTGAAAAATGTGGCACAGGGAAAATGATACTTAAGTTTGGCTTATGCACCGAGTGCTTAAATATTGTGAAGAATCTCATATTTTTAATGTTACCGGGAGGGAAGGCTTACTTAGCAACTGGTTCCCAGTTCACACATCTATGTAATTTGATTCATTTTGGAAATAAAAGCAGATGAAAATCTGAGTGTCTGAAGATTTAAATCTTGTCAGTCTGAAAGAAAGCTAAATTGTTTTCATGGGTCAGCTGACAGGCTGTTCTCACCATTCATTCATTTACTGCTGAAGTAATGTGCTGCTTTAGTTCCAAGATTAAACAACTGGTAGTGATAACTTCTTGTCAGGGATCACGTCAGTATGTCAAGCCTTGTGTGGAACACGGGAAAGCTTGTAATCAGAGTTGAGACAGGTGAGCCAACAGGCTGCAAATACAGATAAGAAAAAGAGAATCAAGTCAGTAAAAAATTGGGATTACGGTTTCCAAAACAAATGTCCTAATTTGATATTTAGTCACCTAGACAAGTAGTGACACTTTCCAAAATGCTTCATAATAAGCATTTATTTTGCTGTCAATGGGAACTGCAGGTGCCTGGCACTTAAGCTTTTGCCGGTTAATTATGAGCATCTGATTTAATTCCTGTTTTGAAATCCTGGGGCCTGAATGACCTGGATGATGGACTAATGCAGGAGCATTACCACTGTACTTGGATACAGAATAGCAAACTACTTTGAAATGTCTAATAGGAATTCACTGGTTTTTTTAGACATGTTTTTTTGTTAGTGGTTTAGGAGAATGGAAAAGATGGTTATTTGTCACTCAAAGAAGGGAAGAGTTCTAAGTGCAGAGAGTAAAGAAAGTATGGCAGAAGGAAAAAAGCAAGAAAAGGATATTTGGGCAAAGTAGCATGGAAAAAAGTATGAATGGTGGAAGGAATGGTAGTGGTAAATGTACACAGAGGCTGCATTGAATAGGAGGCTGGGAGTGCTGAACCTGATACAGAAGCCAGGGACAATATTCAAAGTCGGTACTGATAGAGTCAGTCATTTATTTCTCTACAAATGCTTTGGAAATAAATTGAATTATATTGTTCTTAAGTTGAAGTTAAGAACAATGTGTGTGTTCTTATACACTTTGTGATTTTTTCCTGTATCGTATGCTTAAGAGGGGGAAAAGAAATAGGTGATTAGTCATAAGGTCTGCCTGTTCCATTAAAATCTAGAGGCCTGGAAAACAAGCTGGCAGGAGAGCAAGTTATTCTCCTTAAAATCTGAAATCAGGTATATCAAGCATTTTCTTTTTTCTTTACTTATATTGCAGAGGACTTGTATCTGCATAACACACAACTTACTCATCTTGCACCTTGCTGATTTCTACGTATTTTTGTAATGAAAGTTTGTGCTGTCACATGTCTGCCAACAAGTGGAAGCAACAACTTCTGTTTCTCTTGACCAAGCTGAATTGTGTTTGCTGTATTTTTTTTAAAAATACACACTATTAGAGCAATACTGCCAGGCTCCAGATCACTTTTATCCTTTGGAAGCCCCGTCTTTGCTTGTATTTAAATATCATCAAAGTGATACTGCTATGCTGCCAGCATATCAATTCCTCTCACCACAGCCAGGGTCTTGTCATTACAGAGTGATAGAAAAAGCCCTCTTACCAGGGCTGCTTTGTCACTGTGGAGTGGCAAGGGGCAAACATATTTCACTAAGTAATTATGAAGGGAGTGGCTGTTTGAGAGAGATTAGTTTCATTATAAAACTGGTTTAGAGAAATACAGTAACCATATGATGTTAGTGCCATTTTTTACCCAGATCTGCACATTGAAACACGAGTGTGTTGTGCTTTATTAATTTTGTTAAAGCAATTTATGGAGTCAATCTTGAGGGAAGAAGTCTTCCAAACTTGCTTCTGCTGGAGACAGCTGACTTGGCTGGGCATTTTATGGAATAGTTCCATCAGTTACTTTTTACTAGATAAGGACATTAGCCTGGTGTCATAGCTATTTTGCAAGCCTGTAATTGCCTTCTATGACCCTGAAATTTCTCCTGCCATTTCAGCAGGAGAGGATGTTTTTATTCCTTTTCCCATGTCTGCAATGTGGTGCTGCTAGCCCTAGTGGCTGCTGTATTTTGCCCTAGAAACAGCTATGTTTCACTTGTGGATGGGCTAGACTTTTTAAAGAGAATACCTGGGAATTAAGACATTAATCCTACCCACGTGGTAAATTACTTGAAGCTTTTCTGCATTTCATTTTTCTTGAAGGAACTGAGACATGGACAAGCTTCCAGCAAGTATCAACCCCATCAAACAAGCGATGTCTTTCAGGTCCAAACAGGTAAAATATAAACCAGTGACTTTTTCAGGTATAGAATGGGGAAGAAAAGATAAAATATTATTTATTTTACTAAGACTTTGCAGGCTTGTTGTTCTGAAGGCCTTTGCTATGCTCTAGTATGTGCTCCCCATATGAGAAGCGGGAGTGTGTGTGTACATATATGTGTATATGTTTGTCAATCCTAGACAGCTGGAACCCATCAAAGCTGCTTGTGTGTGTATCCTCTTGTGTGTGCGTAATTAGTGCAAATACTTCCTTAGGTATTGGATTCACTGACACGCTATAGGCGAGAGGAATCTGGATGGCTAACATGTAATATTTCAGACCTCCACACCCAAGATGCAAAGCTTGAAAAGCGTAAGAAGGAAAGTGATTGGAAGCAGTCTCCATATGCTTAAAACTAGAAGACTAAAAATAAGCACTTCATCCTAGGGAGGTGATGCAGTGTTTGGAGAAGAATGAGAGATGATGTGATAGACTGAGTGAATTTTTCTCTCTCCTGCTGACATAGCTGATCTTGTTGGCATCCACATATGCCCTGCAATACAGAAAAGATCCTTAAGGGCAGTTGCTCTTGTAAAGGGAGTGTGGAAGTGGGATTGCTTTGCACATCTTAGTGTTGCTTTTTTGTCAGTCGTTCTGCACAGATTCTGTCCCTAAGATAGTAAGGTCCCTTCCCTGCCCCCTGTTAAAACCTTTTGTCTTCCTGAGCAGAATGGGTGAGAGGACTTTACTCCTTTCTCTGGAAGCAGGTCCTCTAAGACAGTTGAAACAACTTCTGTTGTGTTGAACTATTGACAAGTACAGCTTCCAAACCTTAGTGCTTTGGGTATATTTTTAGTCTCATAATGATGACAGTTCTAATTCTGTAGCATTGTGCCCTTCTCAACAGGATTCCTTTAGCAGTTGCTCTTTAGGAACTTTAATATAGTGTTGGTGACAAACTATATACTTCATACTTATTCTCGCTGTGTCTGGGATTTCCTTCCCTGCCTTTTTTTTTTTTTTTTTCTATCAAATATACTTGAATTCCTCCTAAAGCAACACCCAGAAAAGTCCTCCACCCAGATAGTTCAGACTCCTGAGCTGACTCGCAGACGCTTTTACTTTAGAGAGAGTTCCTTCAAGGCCCCTCAGTCATTCCTTGCAAGCGGCTGGGATGAAAGATGGTTGTTACTCTCATCAGCTTCTTAGCTCCAGCTGGCTTTTGCTGCATCATCACTGCAATAGCTGAGGGTGGGGAACAGCGACTGGTCATTTAGGAACATCTTATGGCTGCAGTTCAATACTGCATACAATTTTGAAATCAGATTTACAAGTCATGATTTCCTACTTGTCTCATACTCATTGCTCTAACAGAGGTCATGTGAAATTTGGTCTCAGAAACTCTGACCTGTTCCTCTGTCTTGCATTGCCTGGCCATTAAAGCAGGAAGTGCTGCCTTAATAATCCGGTGGGAAAATAACCGTGGGGACAGACAAAACAGGAGGAAAGACTGCAGTAGAGAGTACTGGGGTATATTGAACCAAGTGGGAGCTGTGCACCGGCACTGAGTTTCAGAGACACCTATGCGTCATTTATAATCACCAATTCAGCAAAAACATGAGGAGGAGAGATTAAAAGCTTTCTTCAGATACCAACAGAGGAAATGTTGAAGAAATAGACACACTTCCTGTAAGGCTGGTAAAGAAACCATGATAATCCAAGGAACAGGGAACAAGGGATAAAACAAGAATAATCAGGCTAATGAATCTCTTAAGTTTAAAGGTGCAAGGTTGAAGAAAATTATTAGCTGGACCGTTACTGAAAATTAAGGCTCTATGTGTAGCAAAATCAAGGAAACACAGTATTTTAAAGCTAATTGCAACTCCTGAGAGCTCTAAATATTATTGTAAGCTAAAAATAGCTGTGTGATGATGCAGTCAATGCCTATTCAAGTCTTAGGGTTTGAAAAACAAACTGCTTGTGATCTCTTCTGGCCACTAGCCTGGCAAACATATGGAATACAAATGGAGCAAGATTGGTTTTTTCTGTGGTTTATATACAAACTCACTTGCAGAAGCAGCAGGCAAAGCCAAGAGAAGAAAACTGGCCAAAAGGAGAGCATGTTCAGTTCTGCAGCATGGCTGGTTTAAAAGAAAAGCTGCTACCAACCAAGAGGCTGAGCTAGAAAGGCTTAACTTTTTCAAACTCATAAGGTATGTGGAAACACTGTGAAAATGATTAGTTTTCAAGTAGAGTCAAGGTTTGGGTTTGGTTTTTTTTTAAATGAAGAAATGTCTCAAATATCAGTGCTGAATGTCTTCCAAGTGTGAATTAAAATATGTTTTTCTTGCAAAATGCCATTCTTTGAGGAGACCAGTGAATTCCGCTGTGACTTGCAAATTAAAAATTTTCTGTTAGCTGCACTTTAAATACATTCTTCTTTCTGAAGCATGCCAATGAAAATGCTGCCCTGAGTACAAAACAGAGCAGTGTACTCAAAGTCATTATTCAACCTACTTGACAACAGAAGCACTCAGCTTCTGTGAGCTGGAATGTATTAGAGGGGGAGAAAAAAAAAACATTCCATGAATTATGCTTTTTTTAGCTGCAGCACTGAAAACTCTGCTCTCCTACGTTCTGTGGATAAAGCTGGTTTGGTTTGTGTCTTTTTCAGATTAATTTTTCAATGCTGGTGTGTGAATAAGTTAGAGAAGCACCGACTATTTGGCTGTAACAGTTAAGATAATGTTTGTAGTACTTTCAGCTTGTTTGCGTTAGGAGTCAGAATTTTTTTGGTTAGGAATACACACACAGTCCTGTGTTCTGCAGCATGGCAGATGCATCTGTGAGCAGTTTTATTGTTTTACCTCCATTTCTGATGAGTTATTGCACTTAAATCAAGTTTTCTGCCTCAGCTTCCTCCTAAAGCAATAATCCCTGTTGCTTCTCCCTCTTCTCCTGCCTCATGCATCAATGTGTACAGCTGCCACCACGCAAATGCATTCAGTCCCAGAGAAGTCCCTCTGTCTACAGGAATGGTGAGTCCACCAAATGGCAAAATTGATTCAACCCCTTGCTGAGGCAGTCTTTCCCTGTCTCTCTTCCCCATCCCCCAGCTATCTGATCCCATCTTTTCTACTGTTCAGATGAGCACCACAGTGAATACAAATAGGAGAAATGCAAAGCCATTTAGGTAAGGGAGAGCATAATGCCCTGCTGGCTCAAACCAAAGCCTGGGCTAACTCTGAGAACTGCAACAGGAGACGTTAGTTATGGGGAGCATGCCAGCCTGGCCGTGCTCTGTAGTCTGCTCAGGCCTAGCCCTGGTGCATGACTTATGTACTTCATTCCCTTGGGTGATGGCTTTCCATTTCATCTGTGAGCAGAGGAATATTTAGTCAATTCTTCTGGTTTACTTAGCAAAATAAAGATGATTCACCCATGGACTTCAGCCAGGCCTGTGACTGAGCTTTAATTCAAATGCAAGCTTGTCAATAGCATTATCACTGACTTTGAAGACTGGTAACAGTTTCATAGCAAATCAATTTTACTATTGCTTTCTTCATCCTACTTTTATCTGACCTTGGAGGTCAATTCAAATGAACAATGATATAATGTAACTGCAATTACTACTTCTGCTTAGCTACATAAGTGGGCAGTCTTATTTCATAATTAGTCTGTTATTCCTGTTTATCATAAAGTTGCTTAAGCTAAAGTAGAACAAGGTGCACTTATTCCAGAACAAAAAACTGTGTATGTGGAGTTAGTCAAAAGCAGTTATTTTGGAGTTTGCAAAAGCTATTTAGAAAGCTCTCCCAGTTTTAACAAAGACGCGTATCTCCCAAAGTGTACATTTCATGATTCAGAGTAATATATTTCCCCAGCTGCATTTCATTTCTTGCAGTAGAGATTTCTGTGCAGAGATTGATAAATTGCAGGTCACAGCACCAGTCTCCCAAGCAGGAAGAATTATTTTGTTAAAAATGAAAAAGCTGCTTTAAAATAGATTTTAAAAAAAAAATATCTATTAACGTAGGTTAGAAATGTGCTCAGTGATAGATTTTCAAAGGACTGAATTTTAGCTACAACCAGGAAATGCACTTAATCCATGTCTGTCCATTTTGCTACTGGTCTGCTTGTTAGCTCAGGCAGTCCTTGAGTTTCTTCTAATTTATCAGCTACCAGGGAAATTAAGACGTGGGTATGTCAGCCGCTTGTTAGTGTCATGCTGCTACACTCAAACCTTGTTTATGGGCAAAGAGGAAGCACGCCTTGTGTATAATTAAAGCCAAGAATTTGTTAATATAATTGAAATCTTAAGAGTCTAATGATTATTGCTCCAGGAGTAATTTACAGAAAGAATAATAATGCAGTTAGAGTACTTCTATAAAATAGTAACACATATGCTTCTTGGCTTCTACCCCTTTTCCTTGTATTTTGCTCACCCTTCCACTGCTCCTGTGGGTCGTAAGGTTGGTGGATTCATTCTGGTGTGGGGGGGGTTGTGATATGGAGAGTTGTCAGCATCTGGCTTGCTTTCCTGAGGGAATATGATCTTCATGTTGATGGTTTCTCCTTCCTTGCTCTAGGATCCACCTGGTGCCATTTTTATATGTTTGCTAGAATGCATTTACACCTTTCTTCATCAGTCTGCAGTGCCACACTACTTCTGATTTTACAGTATGTGGTGCCTGTTAGTTACTTTTCTTTTTGTTCTCTTTGTTACCTCTAAAACGTTTTCATCCAGCTCCAGGTCAGCATTTCTTTAACTGATCACTGGTGAGTTGTTTATAGCCATCAGGTCTCCAGTGCCAAGGCTGTGCCTTGCCTGTTATATTTGCATGCCTGTACTCCTCTGCATATCTTCTGTCCCCACTTCTCAAGGCCTCTGCTATTGCACCAGGCCTGTATTTCTCTACACTGCATCCTTGTGCTAGTTGTAAATCTCCCATTCTACGTAGAATAACTGTTTGTTACTGCTGTTTATCTAAAATGATGGCTGTACCACACAGATAAACAGAAGTGAAACAAATTAGCCATAGACCTGGTCTGTTATGGAAACTGCTGTCACACCAAGTAAAAGGTGCAGAGGGTTTGAGAGAAGTTCAAACAAAGCAAGCCTGACAAGCCTCAGTCCTGAGGCCTTGCAAATTTGGTACAAAACTTATGGCAAATTACTGAGAATTTCAATACGGTATTACAGAGCTACATGGTTACAATATTTTAGCCCTAGACTACCAGATAATCCCTCAGGCTTGAGCAAGTTTTTAGAATTGGATATGATGGCATTTTTTCTCTTTTGGGGTAGAAAACACAAGAATGCAAGAATTAGAGTCCCAGTTATCTGACCTTTTAAACCTAGAAGTTAGCTCAAAGTATATTGCATATTTTTACAGACAAAATTGCATTACGCAGTGAATGCTGGAAAACAAGGCTAATGGCAAAGATAGTCAAGCACTGAAATTGTCTGGTTCTTTCTCAAAAACCTCTGATAAAAGAAAATCCACAGCCTCAGCAGGCAAACCAACATCTGCTAAGTTTAGCCATTCTGCTTTGAGCCAGATAATCTCTTGATGTCCCTTTCAGTCCTATTGTTCTCTACTACTAGTTTGCTTTTTTTACCTTAAGTAAAAAATTTCTTGTGCATTCTCAAAAGGGACTGCTTTTCTTACCTCCTTTGTCTTTTTGATAGACTCTGCATGTCTCCATAAAGCCTCTAACTGGGTTTAGGGTTTGCAAAGTGGCCTTGTTTATTCCAGGCTCCTTTTTTTTTTATCATATCATCCTTTATTATATATAAAGAATTACTTATTTCACAATTACCTATTAAAATGATGACAAAGAAAATGAAGCTCATGGTGCTTGGACTTCTATCACTTACTGCATTTGTATAGTTGACATACAGATTATTTTTTTCATTTAGAAAAAAATACCCATGCCTGAAATCTCTAGTCAATGTTTTGATATTAGTAAGTTATCTTTGGCATCTTTTCTATTCCAGTCACATCCAACCTGTTGTGGTCCTGACTTGACCTAGCATCTCTCTAATATCAATGGGCACAGCCCTCTAATCCATAATTTCCTCCAGAGCTGCAATGATGAACCATGGTCTGGACAGGACATCTTGATACACAGAAGGGAGATCTCTAATCCTGTAACACGTCCTTAGTGATTAACTCAAGGTAAATTAGAGGTAGCAAAATCTGTGTTTTTTTAATGCAGGAACACTCCCAGCAGTATAGTATTGAGTATTTTGTCAAGACTTTGCCTAAAGACCTCAAGACTGGGACAGAGTCATCACTCAGTCTAGCAGTACCATCTCTATTCCTTCCAATAATTCCATTTTAACAATAGAGCTCTCTTGTTACTCTAGTCTGAATGATGAAGCTTGGCTGGTGTGATATTTTGACAGTCCTATTCTCAGACCCCTTGTATGGATACAGTTTTTGCAGTTCATCTTTGTTCTGACCACAGAGAAGGAAAACATAGGTAAGGTTGTTTCCTTTATGTAAAACTTAGAGTCTGCCCCAACATATGCAAGCAGAGTTTCAGGCATATTCACAAGACGGACCCAGCATTCAAAGAAGGGCACCAGAGACACTGCAGATAAATGAGGGATTTGGACCAGAAGTGGCAGAAAGATAAGCAAGAATTCCCTAAGTACAAAAAAATTGTGTGGATTCATCCTGCTGTCTTCTGATAACCTGAATTCAATTATGCTGTTCTTTTCTTTTGCTAGAGGTATAACCCATTAGCTAACAGGGGTTTTCAGAAGAGCTTTCAGGCGTGGAGAAAAAGGAGCAAACTGTGATGCGTGGAGTGAGTTAGTACAAATTCCATGGGGCACATTAAAGCAGCACTGACTGAGGTGCCATTTGCCTGGTGCTTCCTCGCAGAAAGGTTTTTGCCCCATTGTTTTTGAAGCAGTAATCATTAATTCTGGTGTGACTAAGGGAGTAGATAAAGTGCGACATAAATGCAAGGCTCTCATGATTTGTGGATTTGGGTCATTTTGGAGATACAATAGCTAACATAACTTCCGAAGTGGTGCCGGACTTTTACTCTGTATATTCCTTTGCTGTAGGAGACATAAAGTTTTTACCTTGTTAATATTTAGATTGCATTCTTTCTCTCTCCCGCTTCCCCTCTTTCTCCCCCCCACCCCAACATGTATTTTCAACTTTACAGGGAAAAACACCCAAACAAAGAATTGCTGCTAGAGAAGGAGAGCTGAAGAATATGAAGAAATTGTGCCTCTTTGCCCAGAAGCATTATGCAATTCTGGGAAGATTTCAGGTGTGTCATGGTTTTAGTCTGGGTAAGTGAAATGCATTCCTATGGAAACCAGAAAGCACAGTTCTTCTGGAACAATTCAGACATAAAAGTACATTCATATCCCAGGCTGAATCTTTATGGGTTATGTTCTGGAAGGTCAAATATCAGATTATTCTGTCCTGGTTGGTAACAGGCAAACTCCCAACTTGAAAGTTCAGAGAAGGCATTAGCTTGTATATTTGACTCTAGTCTATTCGATCCACATAAGTCTGAATTGAAACCAGCCAACCAAAAAACCCCCACATGATTTCTCTACTGGATTAAAATGGTTTGTGAGGATGAAAAAATCAGCTGGATACTTTGTATTTTTATGGTAATGGTTTGACTTGGGTCTTGTCTTGTCCAGGCTGGTATGAGATCTCAAGTGAGAGGAAATGCAGATCACAGCGGTGTACCTCACCCACAGCCAGAGGTTCACTGGTCAGCAGCAGAACCAGTAAGAGGGAAGGAGCAGACTCTGGGATGCCTCGACTCACTTGGCTGATGGGGTATGTGGGGTTATTGCACAGCACCAGCTGGAAGCTGAATGAGCAGTTAATGATCACACAATGTTCTGAAGATGTACAATGTAATCTGTTGCCCAAAGTAACACTTCGGGGTGAGAAATGATCTTCAGATTCTGTGCATTCATTGACCCCTCTGAGAACCGTTTTACAAACTAGAAGGATAATGGAGGGATGGTTGTCTAGAGAGGCATTAGCTGCTGCAGAGCCGTTCAGCAGCACCAGAAGGATCTCCCTCTGCATGTGCATTTGGTTCTGGAATAAAAGCATACTTTGTGAAGGAATTCATCTTTAAAGGGCTGACTGCCTAAGTGCTCTTCTGGAATAGCTCTTGCAGAATAATGCAGTCTTCAAAAGCAGTGCCAGCCAATTCCTCTGTATAGACAAAGCCCTGGGCACCCAGGATTAGACTTTAATTACTTGCTTGATGCCTCGAATAGGAACCCTGCGAGCACTCCTGTGGTGTGCTGATGATGCTTAGGGGCTGTGAGTTTTGTTGGTTGGTTTCCCAACTTGTCTAGCACTGAGACACCCATGTGCACTCTTAACCTCCCACTGGCACAGGGTGGGGAGGTTTTCACAAGCACCTTGAAACAGGCTGAGATGCCGCTCCCATCCCTTCTGCCGTCTGAAATCCCCCACCTACCAGGACAGTGACCCCGAGGGGCTGCCAGCAATTCCTCCTGCTCTCAGGAGTGCGCTGACATCTCCTTTACATGCACTACCCTAGAGGTGAGCTAAAACAGGTGATTGCTTTCCAAACACTGCCTCCAAGAAGACCGCAGAAGTCTCGTAGAAGTGTTCCGATCCTAAAAAGCTCCTTTTCCATCCTTTTAAAATGGCAGATTAAGTCATGTGTATGACTCAGCCTCATTTTCTTGTCCTGTGACTTTAGGCAAGTCGCTTCTCTTCCAGTTTTCTGACATGTTTAGGCCATCCAATCCAAAAATGCCACGTGCCTTGTTTAGGAAGATGTGTGTGTGGCACCCTGAAAAAATAAGGCTGAGTTGTGTTGAATTGAATGCCCTCCAAACCAACGCCACTCCGTGTTTTTAATTCGGCCTGCCTTTGCCTGCTGTAAAATAAGGGTAATACAATATTCCTTAGAGATGGCAAATAAACAAATTTTAGAAGATAAAGTAATGGAAGGCAATCATCAGCGCGGGGGGTGGGTAAGGAAAGGGGCAGCCCCATTCCTGTCAGGAGCCTGCCCGCCCCCCTCACGGCGGTCGCGGGCACTCCAGCGCGAGCGGGCGCCTCGTTTTGGCGGGAAGACAGCTCCCCCCTGCCCCCCCCCCCCCCCCCCGCCCCCCCCCGCCTCCGGCGGGAAAAGAGCCGCGTCTCCTCAGGAGGAGGCAGGCGGGCAGAGCCGCGGGTTTGGGGAGCTCGGACCCCTACGCGCTGGGGTACTGTAGCCATTTGCGGCCCCGTGCTCCCAGAGGTGCCCGGGCATGAGCTGTGTTTTAATTATTGTTGTAATTTTGACGGGGAATTTTGGTGCTCTGCGGGGGAGGGAAATTCTGTGCTGGCTCACCATTTGGGAACAGAAATTTACATCCCCTGAAGAGGCAGCCGGCAAGGAAAAGCCAAATAAATCCGTGTGTTGATAAATGATTAATCATTTATTTTCCTCTGAGTCAATAGATGTGAAATTCCACCACGGCGCCCCTCGGGGCAGGCCCGATCGTCTCCTGCCCCTAACGTGGGGCCCACACTTGGCTCCAGTCAAGTCAGCTGCGATGACTGTCCACTCCAAACCCTCTCGTCAAACCCAACACTACGTGCTGGGGCCAAATCCCTGTCACATCGACAGTCTGTATCTTTTGGAAGGAGCACAGCTTGCAAGTCATGCCCACATATCCTCATGAATAGCTCCCAGGGCAGTAACAGGAGGGTCAGGGCACCCAACGTGGCACAAAAGTGTTCGTGTTTCCTCACAAAGATCCTCACTTCTTCATGGATTTGCTGCATTGTCTCAGACTTTCACCCTTTTATCTGGTTCATTGCAGGCAGCGGTGGCTGAAATCCTCTGGGTCTTTGGTGCGCCAACACACCAGCAACAGGAGGACCCTCCACTAAACAGGAGGATTTCGTTCATCCCTAAAGCGTTCAGTAGGGTGTGGTATAATTTCTCCATTTTCCCTTGTAGCCTGCAGGAAGGCACAGGTCTGGGTCTGCCTCGTTTTTCTGCTGTGAGATGCCAGTGACCTAAATATGGGGCATAGGAGAGCAGTCCCAAGCCCTGTTCAGCTGTGCTTGGAGGAATGCAGGATTATGTGCATTTCAGGAGGATATTTTTAATGGAGAAGGGGGATTGTAATATGATTGCCTTTTGCATTACTTGTTTTTCTTCTTTCAGTATTTGAAGCTAAGGGGTTGTTAAAATCTCTTCAAGTATTTTTTAATTTATGTTTTACTGTAATATTTTTCTGACTGATACAAGGCATGACGTGAAGGCATGATTTCTCATTCGATAATTGCCAGGGTTCTGAAATAGAAACGAAATATATCCTGACACTATCAGAAACAACTGATTTTATAGGAATATTTTGATTAAATACTAGCAGAAGTGAATCCATTGTATTTTCACTCCAAAACCCAAATAAAATAATTCTAAAGTTATAACATTTTCTATCTCACTTCTCCCATCCTCTCTAGACACTATTCTTGCAAACATATTAGGCAGACCTTAACTATCCATTTAGAAGCTGAAAAAAGCTATTTGCAGATATTTAGTCTAAATTATCCCATCCTCTGCTAGATGTAGCCCATCTTGTAGTTTCATAATAAAGCCAACTTACTTTTCATGGATTTTATTAACAAGGATGGCAAACAAACATATATACACATCTGGATGAGGTAGTTTACAAAACTTTTAATCAGACATAGATAGAAGAACAGTGAAGGCAAGCTCACAATTAAGAGAAGCAACCTATCCATTTACAAAACCACAAAAATGATACAGCAGGTTATAAGATCATATTTCTAAGGAACTACTTTGTATTAATTTTTCTTGCATTTGTAACATTTAAGGAGGTTGTATTTTGCTTTTTATTTAACCATGCTACCAGTAAGTGCCTATTCCAGTTCTAGGCCTTGATTACAGGAAGTCCTATAAAGAGGGCGGTGAAGCTGCAGTGGAGTACAGACATGGCAAGTTAACCATGAAAAACCTGTATATGTTTTTGCATAATAAAAGCCTCAGATTTTTATTACCCTTCTTTTATTCTCTTCATGCAAGCATACTTCTTACAGGTATTACTTGCATGTCTTCAGCATTTATTAGGTATTCTGAACTCCAGCAAGAACTTGAAAACAAATACAGCTTTATAGTCTGCTCAAGATAATGACTATGGAGTTGTAGCCTTCTCAAATAGCACTGTTTTGTGGGCTTTCTGTCACATAAAGATGGGGAAGCTGAGATGTTGCAGAGCCTTTTCATGACAACTATGCTGACTTTTGTTATAAAAATACAGACTGCCTTTAACTTTCTTACCAGAATAAATTCCACTTATGATAAGTCATTTAAAATATCTCCACCTCCAAACTCATCTCTGACCCATGATTTTCACAAGGGAATGACATATCTTTTCCTAATACCTGTTAAACCCTTTCTAGCCAAACTGGTTCATATGAGAGTAATGCACTACATTTTCTCCTTTTGGGCTGGTAGGTCAGATAACAAAGAGTTGGAAGAAGAATCCAAGTTTAAATACATACGTGATGGCATACTGAGAAGGTTCTGTAGTTCAAGGACTTCGTAAAAGTCCTTTTACAGACATTTAGTTATTTATTGCCACCCCAATACTATCTTTGCTTCCATTTCCCAGTAGTGATCAATACTTTATTGCCTGCTCTTTCACGATGAAGGCCATGGAGGATCAAGTAGTCCAGGAAGAACCAGGATACCAGGATGATGAGGTAAATTTATGGTTGATTGAAAAATATGTGCAGCAAACGTTGTTTGAAGGTATTATGATAGTGTTATGAAATCCACGGAGACAGGAGGTCCCCAAAGACCATCAGGGAGTTCAATGTATTTAGAATTTTGTTCCAGTCTAATACCAAGAAATCTTATTCTCCTAGTGCTGTACAGCCTTGCTCTTTCAAGTACTCTTCATTAACCTTTCAAAAGCTATGCAGTTTTTAACAGGATTATCATTATTTCTTTATATTTTACTATTCTATATTAAATGCAAGGGGGCTATCAATTAATTTTATGCTTCCAAGGAATGGTCATCAGCCTGAAAAGACTGAGGAACTATGTGTTGGGTTTGTATGTGGCAGGTTTTTGGTAGCGGGGGAGGGGGCTACAGCAGTGGACCCCTGTGAGAAGCTTCTCAAAGCTCTCCAGACTCCAAGCTGGACCCACCTCTGTGCCAAGGCTGAGCCAATTAGTGACGGCCACACCTCTGTGATAACGTATTTAAGAAGGGGAACCTGGGAGAGGGAGTTGGAGTTGTGAGGGGGACACCTCTGCAAACACTGAGGTCAGTGAAAGAAAAGAGGAGGAAGAGGGGGAGGTGTGCCAGAGCAGAGACCCCCCCTGCAGCCCATGGTGAGAGGGCAGGCTGTGCCCCTGCAGCCCATGGAGGTCTATGGTAGAGTAGATGCCCACCTGCAGCCCAAGGAGGACCCCACACCAGAGCAGGTGGCTGCACCAGAAGAAGGTTGAAGAAAGCCCACTGCAGAGCAGTCTGTTGCTGGGAGGATTGCAATACACAGGAGGGACACACTGGCGCAGTTCATGAAGGGCTGCAGCCTGTAGGAAGGACCCACGTCAGAGAAATTTCATGGAGGACTGTCTCCTGTGAGAGGGAGCAGGGGAGGAGTGTGAGGAGCCCTCCCCCTGAGGAGGAAGGAGCAGCAGAAACAACATGTGAGGGACTGACCTCAACCCCCATTCCCTGCGCCCCTGCACCACTATGGGGGAGGAAGGAGAAAAATTGGGAGCAAAGCTGAGCCTGGGAAGAAGGGGTGGGGGGAAGGTGGTTTTTTTTAAGATGTGGTTGTATTTCTCACTGTCCTACTCAGCTGATTGGTAAATTAGTGGTGGTGGTGCTCAAATTAAATTGATGTTCCTTTTTCCTTCCCCAATCAAGTCTGTCTTTTGCCCATGACCATAATGGTTGAGTCATCCCTCCTTGTCCTTGTGTTGATCCCTGAGCCTTTTGTTTTATTTTCTCATCCCCATCCCTGAGGAGGAAGGAGTGATTGAGTGGCTGCGTAGTGCTCAGTTGCCCTCTGGGCTTAAACCACGACAAACTGTGGCAGAAAAAATCAAGGTGGTAATGATCATAACACAAGTTTTACTAGCACAGCAGAGGATTGCTTGCCTGTGAAGATAGACTTTATGAAGAAGGTGATAGGAAATGTGTAGGCCTTCTTGGCTCACTATGGCTTTGCTTATTTGGGTACTCCACCAAGTTATGTATTATTAGAGAAAATAATTTAAATGTTTACAAATTTGAAACAGACACATAGATGTAATTACAAGAAAAAGCAAAATATGTTTTTATTTTTTTCTTCTATTTTTTTTAGGAATCCTTTTTTCAGGATATTGACCTGCTACAGAAGCATGGAATTGTAAGTATTAGCAATGACTTTACACACAGAATTGTCCATATAAAGTTGTTGTAAGGTTATTTCCAAAAGTGTACACACGTTGATACAAATAACTGAAATTCCTCCTTGCAATAAATTCTAAATCAGGCATATGAAGACAAATTTTGCCTTTGGTGATAAGACAGGTTTTCAGAAAATCTCATTCCCATCAGATTCCTAAATAAAGTGGCAAGATATTCAAAGTATTTAGCACCCAGCACTCTTGAAAAACCAACTACTTGCTAATTTATTTGAAAACTGTGTGATAGATTACTTCCTGTTCCTGCCAATCTTTGTAATTACTCCTTCGGTTTTGGTGCCTGTGAAATTACACTGTGACAATTGTTATACTATTTTCAGCATGCCAGTGAAGGGGGTAGAGTGGGAGTGAGGAAAATATTAGTAGCTAGAGAAATAAGTGGTTAGTTTTCTTCAGCAAATATGGATGCCTGTAATGGTTATCATCATCATTATTATCACATAAACATCACCTATTTATTTGAATTACTATTAGTATATGTTTATCCAGGAGACTGGCTCATGGATCGGAACCCTGTTACATTCAGTGTTATAGAAGCAGAATAAAAAGTTGGGTTTGCCCAAAGTAATATAAGATTTAAGTCTAAGATAAATGACTACAGACAGATACCGATGAGGAGGACACAGACACGATGAGGCATTAGTCAGCACTATAGTTACTGGGCTCAGCATGTCAGCAGTGTAATTGTTGTCAGTTTTTTTTATTGGCAGTTTTAAAGAGAGTTCTGAAGAAGGATCATGAGGTTGGGAGCTCTAACTATGGGGCAACATAGGAAAAATACACAAATTCTTGTGTCAAAAATTTAACAAGTTGACCAAAGAGGCTGACCTCATGAGCTGGAAGGGCGCTGTATTAGCCTGTCAATATTAAACAAGGCACGGCATGCAGAAGATCTTGGAAATAAAGAATAATGTCTTAGGCTGTTCTTCTAGCTTATTAATGGTTTCCTGCTCCTTTTTTTTTTCCTTCCCTCCAAGTGGTTATTCCCACATGCTAGGGAAAGATTTTGTTCTCAGCTGTGCCATTTAAAATCTTTGTGTGAACATATGATGAAGCATATTCATTAAATAAATTTGCTTAAAGAAATTTTTTTGTGGGTTCAGAATTTTTTCCCTAGAAGTAGAGAGAGAAATATTTACTAGATCTGACAGCGTGGCCACAAAGAGAGCCAGATTAGCGCAACTGAGGCTGTGGTTTGACATTCAAAAGTATTTGGTAGGAATTAAGGCGCTGCAACCCTGCAGCCTTTGCTGAGTGTTCCTGCCCCTAGAGCATGCTATCCCTTCTGGCACATCTGCTTTTGTAGCCTGTGAACTGGTTTGTGAATCAATTTGTTCAAAAAGTCACAACAAAAAATGTGGTTGAGTTTTTTTATTTGTAAATTCTCAGTCTGCTCCCTTTTCCACCTCAGGGGCACACAACTGGGACAGGGCTGCAACATGGGGTAGAGCCTCAGGACAAGCAGCTGGTGTAAGGGGCAGGCGTGTCAGTATGTTAAGCCAGGAGTACTGCTGAACACTTCGTAGTATTGAACGCTAGTCTAAGGAGGCCTGTATCCTAGGACCTTGGTTGGTACATAAGATGTTGGTGAAAGGTGTATCTCTGGGAGAGAACATGAACTTCTACAACCAGGTCTACCACACAGAGACTTGTAATGCAGAACACCCTTAAGTTTGATGTCATCAGAAAGACAGAGCCACTGAAGAAACACAGAAGCAGGGTAATGCATTTAAAGTTTTGGTCTAGAAAAATTATCTTTGCAGCAGTAGTCTGTTATCTAAATAGAACACCACAATAAAACAGCTCAATCCTTTTTATATTGCTGTTACGTGCTTTTGGGTGGAAGAGTAATTTTTATTTGTGACTTATTTATTTTTAGCTCGCTCATTCCTATTAATGTAATAATCAAAAAACATATCACAGGATGAGAAATAAGCTTCCAAATGAACATGACTAATTTCTCACATAAGCCCCCCTCCACTCTTATGTCCTATGCACCCACATGCTCTAGATAAATAGATGACACGTTCAGTTCATAGTTTTTTTCAAAGAAAAATTTTGGCTGGAAATGGTAAATTGAAGTATTATCCCACACGTTTCACATAGTTTGTTTTCTTGTGAGTAATCTGTTGCTTGCCTTTAAGTTTCCAGTGATGTCAGAATCATAAAATGAGGTGAGAGAAGGCAAAATGTGTCAGCAGGGTGCTGACTGAAGTCATGTTGCACCCAATTTATGAAAAAATCTAGTGGTTCATTCTAGCCCAAAGTGTCGGTCAGATCTTGAGGGTATGTGTGTGTTTTAAACTGGAACTGTGAACATGCAGAAACAGCACAGCAGTTAGAGGCAGCATCCAACGATCCTTGAGAGTCAGCTCCCAATTATCCACAATCAGATTATCTGGTTTACAGATTATCTGTGCTAAGGGACCAAGGACAGATTGAGTGTTACAGGGTTTACTAGGCTGGGCTCCACACTATCGGAAGTAATCTGTACTGTTTCTTTACTACCAACTTGGATCTAGAAAGACTGACACTGAACAGGGACCAGTAAATATGACTGGACCCAAAACACCTTTCTCTCAAAAGCACCAGGATCTCATCTCTGCACCATGACCCCTCACACCAATGTTACCTAAAATTTTCTGGTTTTGTGTCACAAACTAGATAATGAAGAGTTTACTGTGAATCTGTTTCTTGGTGAAAATACACATACATACGAATGTATATTAAAGTATGTTTCAAAGGTTTACTTCGCCTTCTAGTTGTTAACTGTCACGAGTACTCACAGAAGGGAACTTTCTTCACAGAATGTAGCAGATATTAAAAAACTGAAGTCAGTTGGGATCTGCACCATCAAAGGAATCCAGATGACCACAAGACGGGCACTGTGCAATGTAAAAGGGCTTTCAGAGGCCAAAGTGGACAAGATTAAAGAAGCCGCAAACAAGCTTATTGTAAGCCAATCACTTTCCTGATAGTTTAAACTTATGCTGGCCTCTCCAAAATGCTGTGCAACATTTCTCTTAACAGAGTTTTTAACCACATCATCAAGATAATTTTGAAAATTATTCTGCTCATTACTCTAAAGGGATAATACTTTATATTCTACAACAGCCGGACAAATGCTGTGGTGCTTTTCATACCCAACCTGTATAAATGAGGCTAGCGTGGAGAGAAGATGCTTATGTGGGATATTGCACTTTACCTTCAGGTTAAAGCTAAAATAAACTTCTCATGTTCTCTTTGGTCTTCCTTAGGAACCAGGCTTCCTGACTGCCTTTGAGTACAGTGAAAAACGGAAGATGGTATTTCATATTACTACTGGCAGCCAGGAATTTGAGTAAGCTTATCTCTACTTAAATTATTCCTTAGTACAAATTGTTCCAATAATCATATTTGTTGTCTTTAATGAGACACGAAAATATAAAGGAATAAATATACAGCTAGAACACGTAGGTTACCTTGCATTTGCAGCTAGTGCTGCTCAAAGATGCCCGCATCAGTAAGCAACAAAACCAACTCCTTTTCTGAGGGGAAACTGGACTTTGTACAGTCATTGTAAATAAACAGAGTTTGCATCCAGAAATCCTAAGCATATCATCATTTTTTCACTGGGTCAAAACAATCTGCAGGTCTCAGGTCAAAATTATAAGTCTTCAAGACCTCCCTTGACATATTTTTAGGGAATGTTATCTTTTCAAAGGTATTTTCTCTCTTTTTTTTCCAGTAATAATTTCTATAGATCTTTCTCTTGCACACAGAAAGGGTGGTTAAGACAGAATTAATTCTTTATGAATCAGTGATCATTTAGTGCCCTGCACTTAATGCATTTGTAAATTCTCAGTTTACAAATGAGGGAGGCGCTTTAGGGCAGAAATAACTTTTCTTAAAGTAGCAAAAATGTCTTTTTTTTACTTTCATCTTGTGATTTTGTGGGTTTAACTATACCATAATCCTCTCCCTTTCTCCAGTAAACTTCTGGGTGGTGGGATTGAAAGCATGGCAATCACTGAGGCCTTCGGAGGTGAGAAAACCACATTAAATGAGTATTACTGAACAAAGAGTTGCAACTCAGTTTACATTTTAAATCAAACTGGATTACTTCTATCAAATTTATCACATTGTAGTCATAAAGATGAGTACCTGCATGAATGTAAAAAGAAAGAAAACACTTCCGTCAGTGTTTTCCCATTTTTCCTCTTCATTTGCTTGCAGACTAAGTTTGAGCTGAGTAATCATTAGATTTGGGACATGGTGATTCACTACAACATAGCATTATTAATACTATTACTAATGTGTCATATAGGAAGGATTTCCCTGATGCAATCTGTGTTCCTTTCCGGTAACAAAACAGCCACAAAAAATATTTTATTTATGCACGCTTAGGGTATGTTGCATTTCATATAAGATTTTGGAATGACAATTAAGCTACTGTTACTGTAAATTTGGTGAACACTTCAACAACCATAAGGGTTCATAAAACACAGTACTCTTCCCTTTAGAAAAGATAAACTGGAGACTAACATGATTTGATATAATGAGATTAATAAACTCATAAGCTTCTCCTTGATCATTTTACTGAAAATGAAACTGGGCCAAGTCAGTGGAATCAACCATTTCTTCCCACCACCCCCCTGTCCCCAGCTAAGACTTTTCCACAGGTGCCATGTGGTTTTAACTTCTACACAGAAAAGAATAAATGACCTTAGCAGTCAAGCATGATCAAATTAAAGTATTTCAGATTTTGCTTTTCATGTAACACATTTATACTGCACTGTATGATTTACAAATTGGGATTAAATGATTTTAAAAGGTAGAGATAGACGTGAATTTTGTAAGTAAGCGTGTTTCTAACTACAGTAACTTCCGAATCTGGCCAACTCAGAAAAAGAAACCCTGACCTTTTTTTTCCTTTTTATTTAACAGAGTTCCGGACAGGCAAAACTCAGCTATCTCACACCCTTTGTGGTAGGTGTAATACCTTAAAAGAAAGAGCTTTTTCTTCTCAGTGAATCCATTCTTTACAACTATATCAGAATTAAACACATAGAGACAAGTTAGAATGCTTTATCTCTAGAAATACCGTGAAACTGACCTTGGTGACTCTTACCTCCGTTAATTGTGTTTGAGTAGAGAACTCATGTAAATGATTACTTTTCAGCGTTGCTCACATCAATGTAAGTTTTGCCATAAGGACAGAGAAGATGACTGTCTTAGAGATCGCAGCGAAACACACCATCTGGAAAAGCAGAGCACAAATATGGGTTACAGGTGGATGGGGCATTGCTCAGAAAAGGGCACAGGCAAGATTCTTTCTCAGCAACTCTTTTAATTTCCTGATTTCAAGAGGTTTTGCTGAATATGACATTCTGAAAGGGCACTGAAAGGATACTACTGGCTGACAGTAACTGCATAAACAAAGACTTTGGCAGTCACCATATTCAGGCAGTGCCAAATACAGCAGGACTCTGATTTCCCAGCGACATCTCTCAATGTGTAAATAGTAGTAAATAGTAACTAATATAACTGTTAATGCTGCTGAAATATAGTTACCAGACACTGGGTAGGCAAACATTCCCTTAAATGAACCCTATATTATAAAGGAAATTATAGCACCTTCTGGAAAAATAAGGCCTCTTCCATTTAGTACAGTCTAATGGTCAGCAGAGTCATACCTTTTTGCATGAATGACTACAACTGAATTGAGTATTTTAGCTTATTCACTCCAGAGACTAAACCCACAATTGGTAACTATTCACATATCAGGAAAAATTCATATGCAAAGAATTTTTGATCATATGAGTTACAGCTGGAAAAAAACCCTACTAAATCAATACCACTATTTTGGGCAGAGGATTAAGAGGATGTTTTGTGTGTAACAACTTATTAATACCTTACCTATTTGCAATATAAAATATACAGATTTAGTGATGGTACTGAGTAAAACACAATTTTGACACCATTAATCTCATCTGATCTGCATTTGAGACAAGTAGCTTGAATTTCTTCTCAAGAAGGCAGTAAGACTTGAGATACTCATGATTTCCACATTGATTAAAAGTTGTGGTTCTTTGTGATACGGATAAGCAGTCATATTTTATTAAAAAAGTAATAATAGAGGGAGTAAGAAAATATTTTTCCCACATTTTCATTTTGATCTTCTATGATTTACTGTAGTGACAGCTCAGCTTCCAGGACCGAATGGCTACACAGGTGGAAAGATTATCTTCATTGATACTGAAAACACTTTGTATCTTTTGGACTATTAAAAGCTACAGGTACCATGATCTGGAAAGACAATTCATTTTGTTATAGGCAAGTAGGAGGCTCCAGATATAGTTTCATACATGTAAAACATGGGAACTGACACAGAAAGCCTGGAGCACAGTGTGTAGTGGCTCACAAGGCAGTGACTTTTTTCTCTGTTATTTGATGTAATCCAACCTGGAAAAATTAGAGTTAGGATACAGATTTTAACTGATTTTTTGAGATCTAATATGCCTCCTACAGGTGATAGAAGCTTTTCTGTTTACTTCAAGAGAAATTAATCTAAGAACTAAACACTATTTTTAACACTTCATATCTGTGGTAGACTGTGTATAAATAGGTTTTGCTCATGGCTAAATTCCTAGAGCATAGATATCCCTATGTCAACCCCCTGCTCCCCCCCCCCCCCCCGCCTCAAACCCTAAACACAAAACAATTATCATCGTGAGCTCTAAACTATCTTAAGTACATGGGACAGTGTGAAGAAAAAAAGTCAGTCTTCTCTAGGATCAAAACAAATATTCTTTATTGTTTTTCCATAGTTCTATTTTGGAACAGCATTTTATTATTTTCAGAGCATGGTTTGTACAAAGGTAAATCCTTAACTCTGACTAATGTCAGCCGACCAGACCGCCTTCGTGACATTGCTGATCGCTTCAATCTTGACCACGATGCAGTACTTGACAACGTGCTGTACGCACGTGCATATACTAGTAAGACCATTATTGCAACTGACATGATATCTATGTTTTTCATTTAAGGCTCCTGCTTTAATAGTTCTCAGTTTATTAACTGGAATTTCTCACTGAGGATCATAAAGAATGTTTTGCTGCTAACAAAAGACGTTGTAAGCTTGCTTCCATTTTCTATTGCTGGTGGTGTACACTGAGCTCAGTAAGTATTCCAGCTCAGCAGCACTACATAGAGATTTGCAGTTTGCCGCAACATTAAATGAACTCTGCCATGTCTATGATGAGTGTCAGTGTAGCATCTTAGTAAGAGGAGCACCAATTAATGTTACCACAACTGCCTGAATGCAAGCTAATTCTGTAAATGCTGTTGAGATTCTTTATGGTCTTGGGAATGGAACTTTATAGGGACAGCTCCAAAACACTGACACAAGACACTGCATTAAAACTTCAAGGAAGTTTTGAATCGGACTTTGAGAGTACAATATGAACATGAACAATATAATTAATACAATTTCTGTGTGTCATTTAATTCAACATTAAATTCAAATGTTTATATTGCTTTTCAGTTCTTAAGTTGTCTTCATGCATAGTTTTGTTGTGAAGCTTTTCACAAAGAAGTTTTGTTAGCTGGTCAAGTGGAAACTGGAACCTGCAGAAGGACAGGCACTGTTGGGTATTGTACAGGTAGCTTGTTATTGGGCACTGGATTCAAAACTGCTGGCAGTGAAAATATAAACAGTGCAGGAATTTAAAGTGAAATTTTAAAATGCAGGCTTTTGTTCCTTCAGAGGTCTTTCTGGTCCTAATTTCACTTAACAACTGTACTTCCCACCAGGTGAACATCAGATGGAATTACTTGACTATGTAGCAGCCAAGTTCCATGAGGAAGCGGGTATCTTCAAGCTATTGGTACAAGACTAATTTTTTCTGTATGCTTACTGCTTTCAGAATAAGTTTTCCTATTTTCTTTCACTATATTTACTTATCTAGCATAATTACAATGCAGATCATTGACTCCATAATGGCACTTTTCCGTGTGGATTTCAGTGGTCGTGGAGAGTTGGCTGAACGACAACAGAAACTCGCTCAGATGCTGTCAAGGCTCCAAAAAATATCAGAAGGTAAGGGAAACACTGCAAAATTTGGAAAGCATGGACTGGATTTACTGAAACAGTAGCTGTTGGTGGCACAACCACCTAGTAGTCCGAGTGTATTATCAATCAGGCCCAGGAATCTTTCCTGATTTTACACCTCTGTCAGTTACCAAAAAGATCAAACTGATAATACATTATTTCAAGATGACAGATTAAGGAACCTTTAGAACTATCCAACATTTAGACTCTTCCTAGAAATACTGTTAAGAGAAGTCCTAAATGAGAGAACAGGTTGTAGAACTGGACAAATATCCAGTAAGAGAAATTGTCTTCTCCAAATTTCAACACAATAAACATGAAGAATAGAAAAAAGGACGAAGGCACAGGGAGATAGAAATGCCATGCCCATTGTCACATTCCCAGTATTTTGCAATGCTCTGAGGGATGCTAACAGGCTAAACAGGGTTCCGCCTCTTTGGAAGAAAATGTTGATAAGGAATGAGTAAATATTTTTTTTCATGCAGCAAATAGGAAAAAAAAAAAAAAAAGCAAACAGATAAAGTGAGGGAGAGGGGGCTGAGGGCAGGGAGCCAACAGAGAACATGGGAACTGAGAAAGACTTGTTCAGTGGAATTCTGAAAAGTGCTCATTTTTGGCCTAAGTATTACAGCTGAAGTCACAAGGAGCAAGTTTAGGCTGTCTCCTGATTAACTCCAGCCATCAGACATAAAGAATATTTACTTCTCTTTCATTTGGAATTCGAAGTGCTTCAGCAGCAGCCTTGATTTTACCAAGGATAGGAGAATATTTTGGAATTCTAACTGGATACATTCCACCTTCCTTGCATTGTTTTCTATTGCAGAATATAATGTGGCCGTGTTTGTGACCAACCAGATGACTGCTGATCCAGGCGCAACTATGACGTAAGAGAATTTTTCTCTTTTTTAAAAAATTTCTTCTCTTTTGTATTACATATGTAACAGAGATGAGAACTGAGATTGTATGGAGCAAGAGGCATTGAAATAAAGGTTCAGATTGGTCAGTGGTCCCTCTAGTATGATGAATCATTCATGGATGACACCTATAGGTTTCTCTCAGTTTTCATAATGAGTTTTTCTCATGTTTATCTGCTGCCTGGCATGATGGCTTCTTTCACTGTGACCTGAACGATGAGGACAAGCCATAAAAAGTATTGAAAAAGCACTCTATTTTCTTTTAGAGCAGTTCATATATGAAGTTTAAGGTGTGCATTTCCTGAGCCTCTTCAATTTAATGAGAGGAAAACTATGCCAGCATTGAACATCTGAACATCATATATTGAGGCATGTTAAAGTCCTTTTTTGATATATTTACCTCTTTATTATTCATTACTGAGTTCAATATGCCTCGTCTGACAGTTAATCACAGTATTAACCTATGAAATTCGCACAGTGAATCATCACAATTTTCCTGCTAATTTAGCTTTCAGGCGGACCCAAAAAAGCCCATTGGGGGCCACATCCTTGCTCATGCTTCGACTACCAGGATTAGTTTGAGGAAAGGGAGAGGGGAGCTGCGTATTGCAAAGATATACGACAGGTAAATCACCTTTCCTTCACAGGAAGGAAGACATGTTACCAGCAACTGTAAGGTTAAGGTGACAAACTTTAACAGCTTGACAGCTGATTCATGGTTTCAAACTAACCTAGTTTCTGGATGGTAAACTGAGAGAAAATCTGAAAGGACACACTAACTAACAGACTTAAAGTTGTCTTGCATATCACATATATTAAATTATGTAATCTTTCATCATAAATCCTACTAGATGCTCATCTCTTAAAGAAGACCATCAAATAGTTTGGTAAGACTGGTGGTCCCTTGGCAAGGAAAATTCCAGAGCTGTTAAATTTCTAAGTTTTGCTGATACAATTTGTATCACTTTACCTTGTAAGCTGTGACAGACGCAAGTCATTAAAAATTGTACTAGTGAAACTGCATGGAGAGACTGGTGTTTCTGGTCAGGAACTGAGAAATTGAAATGAGAGTTTGCACAGACAGAATCTTTCCTTCTCCTACACCTTCTGCATTCCCCTTCCTTGTGTTTGTTATCTTCCAAGAGGTAGATTTTACATTTTCTGATCCTGACAATATTGATCCCATTCTAGTTTTCACAAGGTATAAAGACACTGAAGTATTACAGATTGCTTACACTCACAACATTTTGGGGATTGTTTCACAACTGCATTTAACATAGGGAAACCCACAAGTTTCTTGTTTCTTTTTTTCCCCCAGCCCTGAGATGCCTGAAAATGAAGCCACATTTGCAATAACTGCTGGAGGGATTGGGGATGCCAAAGAATAGGCAGAAAACCAATGTAAATGTACAGCTGAAACCCACCTGAGCAGTTGGGATGAAGATTTGTGCAAGGTCACCAACTCCCTGGCTGCATTTTTATCTTTTGGGAACCACTTGAGCTATTCTGGGAGAACATCGGGATGAACTCTGTACAGTTCAGTTTCATTGATCTGAATAGAATTTGGTTCCCCCTTTAGGGTCTTCATTTTTCAATTAAACTTTCAGCAGACAAAGATTTAAGAAATAAACTTGTGAATTGTTCAAAGAATCCTCTTCCTATATTTTGTGAAAATCAAAGCTGTCCTTTCACATGAGATTAATATACTCTTTTTTAGTTTCTTTCAAAGACAGTGTCTATGTGGTAGAATAGTGTGAAATGGAGCAGAACTGGAATAAAGTCAGTTATAAAACTGACATAAATAGATGGAAAAGGCAGTGGCATGAGCAACAGCCCAAGACCTTGATGGAGTCTCATGTACCAGTAGAACAATAAATTACCTTAAAAATATGGTTTTAGGCATTTTTGTCGACTAGGTAATTTTTGTATTTTTATTTAGCCTTTTCTGCTTTTTGGAGAGAATGTTTTAAAACTGTTCTTATTAAAGTTAAAAATAAATATTATGAATTGGAAGAGTACTCTGCTTGTATCTGGGTGCTTTGAATCAAACCTTGCTCTCAATGATCTCAGTGACCTTTCAAGAGAGAAATAAACCAGGTGCAACCCAACATTTTAAACCCTTTTGTCTAGTTCTTTAAAGAAACAAACTTCATATAATTGCCTTGTCAGTCTCCTAATATAAGAATATTAAAGATTATTATTAAATAATATTAAATATTATTATTAAAAAGCACAGGAAAACAAAACCAGTAGCTAGATAGGGAAGGGGGGCTGGCATTGGTACTTACACGGAGGGAAAGGCAGTTATGACTCGGCTTGCTGAGGCAGCATGCTGCCTGGCCTGCGAGCACAGGCACAGCTCCGAACTGGCCAGAGATGTATGTCATGGGGGGCAAAAGAAGAAGCTGGGAGTAAAGACAGAAATCAGGGGACAAAATACCAATTCTGTTTGCATTACCTGCAATGCTCATGGAATTGCTTGTTTTAAAATAAACTCAACAATTTACGTATTAGATGCTTTAAGGGAAGGCCTAACTTTGTCCTCTTGTATGAGTGCTAATTAGAATGGGTCTAACCTTGGTGACTGGTTAAGGAGCTTTATCCTCACTGATACAAGAATTTTTTCATTTAGATTAACTAACGCATGTAAGATAACATGAAGTAAAAAGGCAGTGATGACCAGAAATTCATCCAAGAAAAGCCTGACACTGTAGCCAGGGTTTACCGTGTGACAGAGCTAGAGAGTTTGCCCTCCTTGAGTGGCTTCTTAACACCACCTTTGATATTTTTCCTGAGGTAAAGCACTATTTTTCACAGTGAAGTCCAGAAAGACAAAGGCAGGGAGGCTGGCTGATCTGACGGAGCCAGGAACGGATCTACTGTTGTCATTTAACGTAACATCTAATCTTTGCATGCGCCAGTCTTTCCCACACCAGGCTTTCATATCTAATGGCCAAGCATGAGAGCTTACAGTGTCACTTGACTCCCTTCCACCCACTTATAAAGACCCAAGTTTCTTCCAACATCTTATTTTAAGCTCCAAGCCTGCTTTTTGCTTTCTCACATATGCCATACGTACATACAGCAAGTAAAACTAAAACGGTAAACAATCTGTGTCTCATTCCAGGCCAAGTTATTTGTTTCAAGGGTATAAAACTAAAGGGGATTCACTTTATCTTGTGCTGATATAACTGATTTTTGATAACCTGACAATGCAGAAAGCACTGATGATAGCACGACTGCGGTTTGGGCCAAAATTTGGCTGGTGCCCGCAGACCACCCAGTTGACATGGCTTCTTGTGTCAGGACAAAAGAACTTCTGGCCTATGCCACATAATTGCCTCATGGCTTATTTTATCTTTTAGGTAGGAGTCTCTGGTTGATATGGGGAGTCAAACGCTAGCAGCCATAAACACGGTGTCTATGCCATGCCTGGTGTCCTTGGGGTACTTCTGATCATTTCTTCTATCACTTCCAATAACAACACAGGGGGTGAAGGGGTGAATTTGTTTACTTTCTGGAGAGGTTGCCATGAACCTCCTGCAGCTGCAGAGGGGGGTGTGTGACCGGGTGGTTGCCGGCACGACCCACGTCGGGGCCCGTTATGCCATTTTATCTCGGCCTCCTGGCACTCAGGCAAAAGAAAACATCATGGCTGCTGTCACTCCCGCTCCTGCCCCAGCGCCGCGCTAAGATCCCCCCAGTAATCTGCTAGGGAAAAAAGCGGAGGAAAGACCCCGACCTGCCGGACCCGTGCTGCCTCACCGGCGCCACCGCAGAGGCCCGAGAGGCCGCTCCCCGCCCGCCGTGCCGTGCCGGGCCCCCGCCGCCGCCCCGCGTTCCCGTTATTGTCTCCTCAGCACCGCTGCCACCCTCCACGGGGCCAGCCGGCGCGTAGGCGAAAGGCCGTATTCTCCAAACCCGACTACGCTGCAAAATTAACGTAATCCTCCGACCCTCCGCCAACCCTGCCTGCACAACCCGCGGAAGAATTTTACGCAAAACACACGGGCTCTTCCTGCCCTACGCCAGCCTGAGTTACACGATTTGCGTACGCCATGTACTTACGTAACGTACGCCTCGGCCTGGGTTTTCCCTACCGCCCAGAAGGGGTTACGGGGTTGACTCCTTGCGTAGCAGACTTTGAGGAATAGGGAGAGCGTTACTCTCCTCCCTCCCTTCCTCACGCGGGGGCCCGACTCAAGCAAAGAACACTACGCACCTTTCGCATCCTGCCTTCCGTGCAGAGCAGGGTTTCGCCAAGCGAGCTGAGGGCGTAGTTGGTTTCCGGGAATAGGCGTAGGTATTTTCGAGGGCCGCAGTTTGCGCAGCGTTGGGCCGCCCGTAACGTAACTGAAGCGGGTTGGGGCGGCGGCAGCCATTTTGTGCCGGGAGCCCGGAGGAAGAAGACGCTGGTGTCTCCACACTTCACGGGCCCTGGAGCCGACCGAGAGCCCCGCCGTTCCCTCCGCCGACGTCCAGCGGGTCTCTGACCCACTGACCACCTCTTCTCCTTTTGTATCCCACCAAAGAAGCGAGGTGGCGCAAAGCGATTCCTCCGAGACACAGCCGCCCCTGGCTGGACCGTCTCCCCGTACCCCCAGTCCCTCGCCGTCCCCACGGCCGGCGTTCCGCTGCCTTTCTCCCACCCCTCCGGGTGCGATGAGGGGCTTCGGGGACCGGGGCCGCGACCGAGACCGCGGCGGGTAAGGGGGGGGTGGGCAGGCCGGGCGGGGGGTGGGGGGGTGGCGCGGCGCGGGTCGACACGGCATGGGGGCGGTGGAGGGAGCCGCCTGCCCCGCGTCGGGGGGCTGGTGGGAGGAAGGCTGGGGAGGATTCGCGGCGGCGAGGGGGGCGCGTTCTGCTTGCGGTATTTGGGGGAGCTTTTTCCCCAGAAATTCTCTTGGGGGGTTGGGGGACGGCTGGAGATTTCGTAGGGTTCTGACAGCAAGGTGGGGTGGTGGGTTGAGTTTTTAATTTAGATTTTCCGTCGTTCATGTGTAACCGTGTGTGCTTTGCTTGCAGTTTTGAGGCCTGCATTTTCCTCCGCGCCCCCCCCCCCCCCCCCCCGGCTTAATTTATTTTCTGCCAGTCCCCTTCCTCACCCTACTCTCCTCCTCTCTCCATCCCCCCCGCCCGCAAGCCACGAAGGTCTGGGTGGCCCTGACAAGGGTGGTTGGACAGTCTGCCCTTCTGGTTGTCATTGCTCCTTCTGGACTTACTAGAAAGATGGCAGTTGGTGAAAGGTCTTTCTCAGTTGCGCTGCCAAGCTTATCGTGAGAAGAAATGAGATTGAAAACTGCTGCCATGCAGGGGGCTTGCATACTCGAGAGGGTGATCTCGGTAAACATGGCCCTGGACCACACTTAAAGAGCATGACCGAGCTTACCTAGAAGTCAAACAGGAGATGTCTGTGTGGCCCTGCAGAGGCCTAGTGCTTGATACTCTTGAATCTGCTATTTAGAGGAAACTTGTCTTGGAAAAGGTTTCTGCACGTTTGACTTTTTTTTTTCCTTCCGAGGATGGCAGCAATAAATGCAGTGGCATTATAGTATTTAACTAGTTTGAGACTTGAGGTTTTTTAAGGGTTGAAAATAGCAAGACGTTCATCCCAGGCCTTTTTAAAGAGAAAGTTAGAACTAATTTAGGAGAGTGGCATTTTCTGTCCTTCAGATCCCAAGTAGTTAGGCCTCCATTCTCAAGGATTAACAATAAACATATCATGTGGCTTCTGTTAATACGTCTGACTAGACCTCGGTTAATGAGTCTTCTTTTTTTGTTTTTTTTTTTTTTCAGCCCCCCTTCCTTTCCTTTCCTTCTTGTTTTCCCTCCTCACAGGGAGATTCAGGAATATTTTGTGCATTTTAACATTTAGTTTCTCATCGTCTGTGAAGAGAGATAGTTGTGTCCTTGCTTTATCTTACACCCACATTTTGTGCTCTGAAATTAAAAGATACTTCCATTTTTTTTCACAGAGAGGAGGGTTCTGGTGTTTTTCCACTATGAGATTTCCAGCTCAGTTTAACACAAGGACATTGGAGTAAACACTTTGTCAAGTCTGAGATAGTTCAGACCCCAGCTGATTTTGGGAGTTTAGTGAGTGAGCTTGAGTATGCAGATTTATATACAGTTACTTAAAAGAACACTGGCCAAAGCATAGTCACAACACTTGATGTGTCTTAAAATTTGTGTAATCCCATTTTGTGTAAAGACTTTGACTATAAGTGGATGCTTCTCTTTTAAATCAGGGGTTTTGAATAAGTAAAAGGAGTACCTACATGCTGCTTAGTGAAGTTTTTGGACATTTGTGTGGAAAACCGTTTTCTTGGCATATTATTCTGGAAGCTTTAATGCATTGGGCTTCAGTTTGTTATATACATCTATTTAAGGTGTGAAAATATTTGTAGGTAGTAACAACCATCATACTTCATAAATAACCTGTAAAATTTTGGGCCACCCAGCATGCTGGTTAAGTGCCATTTGAAAGTTTATCACTTTCTCAGTGCTGATTTGTTTGTAGGTTAAACAAATACAGGCTTTCTGTTTTCCTCCTGTCAGGAACAAGTTGTAGGTGACTTCTTAGAATGGAAAGTTATGCTGTTTTGCACTGGAATGTAACAAATTCACTCGGTTCTGTCCCAGAAATGATGGCACCGGTAATATTACAGAAGAATGTTTTGAGTCAGTCTGAATTTACACTTGAAAACTGTTGGCAAATCAGTGGAATATTCTTAGATTTAAATCAGTTTAACTGGAATTGGAATCTCATTTTTACTTGTAATCAGAATGTAAAGTGTAAGTTACTGCCAGTTTAGCAGATAGAGGCAGCGTTCGAGGACTGCTTCAGGGCTCGCTTCTTTCAGGTCAGTATACAGCCATATCGTGTATAAGAATGGAGAACTGAAACTATGTGACTTCTATGTAAAATATATCTGTTTTTTCCCCCTGGATAGCTGTGGAGCAAATATTCATAGTACCCAACTGTTTCAGTGTCCAGTCTTGCAATCAGTTCTTGTATGTGTATCCTTTCATAAGGGAACTCATTGACCCTTTGAACGTCCAGTTGACTTCAGTGAGACTGGATTTAGTTAGAACTACTTGGATCCAGAAGTAGTTGTTATTTTGACCTCAAGTTAGCATGATCAGTAGGAGACATCTTCAGTAAAGGTGAATGTCCCTGTAAATGAAAATCTGTACTATTTTTTTTACTTTGTCCTGAAAGAAAATGTAATGCTTAACTGAATTTTTGAAGTTGTGTTTCAGTCTTTTCGTATGACAAAAATTGCTGACTGTGCATGCCATGTGGGGGATCCAGTAGACATACTGATGAGAAAATAAGGGATATTTATAGGAGAGGGAAGAGGCAGTTGTGGCAAAGGAAACATTTTAAAACTTACTTAGCAGGTTTTAAGTTAAATTGTATCTTTCATACTTAATCTTTTCCAACAATGTGACCCCTTCTTCCTGTTAATATGTTGATTTGAGTTCTGGTTTTTTGGTCTCTTTAAACACTGTAATTTGTAGTTTCCATTGGGAAGTAAGGTAAAGAACAAATGTAGTTAATGTCTGAACAGATAGCCTTGTACGTAAGATAATCCAGAAATTTATTTCAGGTCATCTTTATTTTTTAGTACTTTCTCACCGAAGTTACTAGTGTTAAGAAGATTGCTTTGGGATTTTTGTTGCTTTTGGTTTGTTTCATTAACAGTTTTTTATGTACTGGTGGACTGCCTGGGTAAGGTGCAGACACTTTGGATTTGCTATCTAAATGAAAGTCTTGTTTTAAATGGGCATTTCTCATGAATTCATGTTTTGCAGAAAGCTGTAGCTTTATTAACCAAAATTTTAATTAGGACAAAATTTGACATGATAGCATTTGGAAAAGTACCTTCTGCTGTGTTTGTATGATACTAGTGAAAGAGCTATAACTTTTTGTGGAATTTAAAAATATATAATTTATAATGTTTACAGTGAATAATCATTTTATGCCCCTCAGTTTTCAGTTACTCTTACAGATTATTGCCAGAAGCTCATGTTTTGTCTAATAGATTAATGAGTCATTCCAGTTAGTTCTTAACCTTCTGAAGTGTATTAAATTAACTGGGTGAAGAAAACTTGTGTGAGAGAGAAAGAGCAGTAACATCTGAGTTGTTCTGCTAGTTAGGAAATTTTTAGTAAACGTTAGCTTCTTACTCTCTTGAGTCTTCATCAGAAGCATTTGAGAGAGGATATGATTTTTCCCAGGTACTCTTTTTTTCCTGTTAGACTCTGGTTTAAAAAAGAAATTTTATTATTTTTAATTGTTTTGGTTCCAGAATTGCAGATAGACTTGCAGACTTGGCTGGGGTTGTTTACTTTCTGTTCTTCACACTTGTTTTTCATTTGAGGCATACTGCTTGATAAGAAAGGAGAGAAAACACAGAGGGGGAGACAGAGAAGTAGCTATTTTTGTGTAAAACTAACCTTGAGAGAGATACAGGGAACTTACAGTTAGAGATTTTTCTCATCCCTTTCATCTAACCATGTTTTAAGTGCACTGTCAATTTCAAGAAAAGGCAAGTGCTATAGCTTACCCATAGTGTTGTCCCGAGGAGGGAACCTTGAGGTGGAAACGTAGAGACAGGAGCTTTAAGGCAGTGACTTACAGATGGCTGTAATGGAAAGAAACTTTTAAGATGGTTTTGGGTTATAACTTAAAGCAGGCTTATGTCATTTCAAGAAGTTGTATGCGATCATAGTGACTGTAGGCATGTGACTTCCGGTAGAATGTTGTGCTCATGTGTCAACTGGGGAAAAAGAGGGTGGAAAATACTTGCAAACTTGCAAATTCCAGAGTAATCAAATGCTCTTTTTTTATAATAACTAACATTCCTAGGTTTGGAGCAAGTCGTGGAGGTCCTCTTCCTCCAAAGAAATTTGGTAATCCAGGGGAACGTTTACGTAAGAAAAAATGGGATTTAAATGAACTGCCCAAGTTTGAAAAGAATTTTTACGTGGAACATCCGGAAGTGGCCAGGCTTACTCCAGTAAGTTTTCAGATTCTCTCTGTTCCATTTTGCCTACAACAGAAAATGTCACAAGTGAAAAAACTTGTTCTAGGAGGTCTGGGACAGTGTGTAATAGAACTGTCTCTTCATTAAGCTTGTTTGATATTTGTGTGCTCTACAGGGTACCACAGGTGTAATTGCCTTCAGTATTTAACAGAGGTGATGCTTCTGCTCTTAGCTGTTTTTATATGAGATACTGTATATTTGGTTGTTTATATTTCATCATCACAATGTTTGTATGGTCTAGCTATTGTCAGTGTAGATAAGACTTAGAGAACTTGAGAGTTGCAGTACTGGGGAGGCCCTGAAAGAACCTAAAATAATGAAGTAAGAGGACCAGAAATACATGAGAAATGTTTGCAAGTTATATTTTATCGTAATAATAATTAAGGCTGAAAGAGGCCGTGGGAGACCTCTAGTTTAATCCTCTGCTCAGAGCAGGGCTAACTACAAAACTATAGCAGGTTGCTTAGCACCTTGTCCTTTTGAGATTGAATTATCCCCAGGGATGGGGAGAGTTTATATCCTCTCTAGGTGGCTGTCCCAAGGCTTAATGTTTCTTATGGTATTTTTCCCCCCCCCCCAAATAATTATTTGAAACATCTTCTCTATAGTGACCCATCGGGTAGTTGAAAGTAGCAGTTAAATTCCCCTGTTAATCCTCTCTTTCCCAAGCTAAACAAATCCAGCACTCCCAGTCTTCATGCAGCCTGTACTTCAGCCTCTATCTAGCTTTCCTCCCAAAACTGGGCATGCTCTGTTAAAACAATGTCTTTCTTACATTGGGGGCTCAAAACTGGATGCAGTACTTTGTGTTTACTTTGTGGATACAGTAGTCTCACCTTCCCACCCAACTTGAGTCTAGTCTTTTTTTCCCCTCTTTAATGTCTTATATTTAGAAATAAGAGATTTCATTCTTAACATGAGGAAACAAACAAACAAAATGTTCTTATCTAATTACATAGACTTACAACTATTTGTGAAATATTCATGAGATATTTATATGGCATAAAGGAGTTGAAAGAGGCACTGGCTTTTTAAAGATACAACAACTTGAACTGCTGAACCACAGTTAGTGTTAGCTGCTGTAGCTGTCTTTGCCTTCGCTAACTAAAAGGATTTTCATATTTTTCCCACAAGGTGTTTTCTTTTTTTACCTTTTCATTCAAGCTCAAGAGATTCTCACAAATAGTAAATTTGTTGCTTTGGATTAAGTGTGTATTTGGTATTGATGTGTATCTTTCTGTTGATTTTTAATGAGAGTGAGAATAAGATCATGAATGGTGGAAGCATGTTGCAAAGTGCAGTTGGACTTGTAAGATAACCTAGACAAAGATTAAACACTTTCTAATCCTAAAATTATGCTTATGTGGATACACATTTCAGAAGTATTTTAAGACGTTCCGTCATTAAAAAGAATTATGAGATCTTAGGGTATCATTATGACGTTGCCTGGGCTTCTTTCATGAAGAAAAGAAGTGCTGGTTCCGAAAAGATTCCAGGCAACATTGCTGACTTGCAAGTTGTCCAGCAAGAGCTCTGTATTTAGCCACCTCTGGAATGTGTTAATTGAAGGAGGGGGACTGCCCTGCCCTGCCCTCTGCTTGTTCCTAGTGTATTAGGGCCTGTTTATTTTGTTCAGCTCTTAGCACTGGCACATAAAACATGTTTGTTACCTGATCTTCTGTTTCTAATCACTTTTGAAGCCGTTGGTCATTCCTGGCCTCTGGAAAAAGGGTATAGGTCTTAAAAATATTATATTAATACACTTTTTCATTAAAAAGGACTGGTTGGAAGAAGAGAGAGACATTAGTCCTTCTAGACTACATAGAGAGCTCATATGTCTGAATACTGGAGAAGCTATGTGGTAGCTCAATCTTAAAATAAAATCTTGAGGAAAACGGTCCTTTTTATATCTCTGTTTCAATTCAGTTATCTAACGAAGCTGTTATATAGAGGTGTGAAGCGAGTTAATAGTTAGAAACACGCACTTTAAGTCCTTGCTGACATTCAGCATTTGTCTTTGCTTTTTTTTTTTTTTTTATGTGAATAGTATGAAGTTGAAGAATTGCGAAGAAAGAAAGAGATAACAATTCGAGGAATGGAGGGCTGCCCCAAGCCTGTGTTTGCCTTCCACCAGTGTAGTTTTCCCCGTAAGTATTTTGCTGTTCGTTAAGATAATGAGGATTACTCAAAAGCAGTAACTGTTTAGGCCTGTTCTGGAGCCTCAGTTATCCTTTAAGAAATTTTTTCTTTTCTTAAATTCTTAGAGTATGTGATGGATGCCTTGATGGACCAGAACTTCACAGAACCCACTCCAATTCAGTGCCAAGGTTTTCCACTAGCCCTCAGTGGTCGTGATATGGTGGGCATTGCACAGACTGGCTCTGGGAAGACGCTAGCAGTATGTATTCTTGCCTTTTATTTATTTGTTTAGTTTTCCTAGTTGCTTTGCAGAAATTACTCTCAGCTGCTTGTTAGTTTTTGGCTTGTCAGTTCTACAAGCATAAAGTGAGATGATTACATGTACTTTATTGCGTCATGGGTGAGAAGTTTCAGCTAAACTAGCCTGTCTTATTCACAGGCATGTATTTTGTGTGTGTCTTTCTTTTTGTATGCTTAGTCACTTCTCTTTGGTCTATGCTTACATTGTCGTTTAAAAAACAGTCTGTGCTCTTTAGCATATTTGTTTTATTAACTATGCAAGTTAAAAAATGGTTGAGTCTTCAAGGTGTATGTTAGTTTTATCTGCAATGGTTAAGAAGGAATTTTATCCTTTATGAAAAGCATTGAGTAGGGTCGGGATTGCTCAATTCTACTAATTTAGACTGCAAATTTAAATTTCAATGAGCCTTTCAGAGGTGCTGAGCAACTCTATTTTGTGCTAGTGTCAAAGCAGATATGGTTGGTCAGCAGCTCTGAAAATCTTCTATTTTGTTGGGTAAGTGCAAGTATCTGTTTCTGCAGAATCCTGATCTTTATATAGCCAAGGTTTCTTGCTGTCAGGTGTTGGCTTCTTGAAGATTGTTTGGCTAAATGGGCTCTTGCCATGATCCAGTTGTCATGGCAGGAGGTCATTGGCATTGAATATTGAATTCCTGTGTCTTGACTTAAAGTTCTTCTGTTTTAGTACTTGTTGCCTGCAATTGTTCACATCAACCACCAACCGTATTTGGAGAGAGGGGATGGCCCAATTGTAAGTGCTTGTTGATTCTCTTCCTTTTTGTGTGTAAGGCATGGCATCATTAATGAGATGTGTACTTTATTTAATTGGTATATCAGAATAGTAAGTCCAGAAATGTTTACTATCACTATGTGAACATCCCACTCAGTTGAAATTCTGTGCAATTGCTGACGTAGTCTAAAGATACTTAAATGTTTTAGCTAATAAAGAGCAGATGGTCCAACTTTGCTTATGGTGTCTGTGCGAAGCCCTTAAGTTAGGGATGTGTATGCAGCTTGGCTATCCTGAATTGATTCCTTCTGCAGTGTCTGGTTCTAGCACCTACTAGAGAGTTGGCCCAGCAAGTACAGCAGGTGGCTGATGATTATGGCAAATGTTCAAGACTGAAGAGTACCTGCATATATGGAGGAGCACCCAAAGGTCCCCAGATCAGAGATCTAGAAAGAGGTAACTTTAAAATGGGTGTTAGCAGTTTCTGGAGGAGGTGGTATTGTAAAGTGTCTGTCAGAATAAAGTGATCTGCTTAAAACCTGTTTGGAAGGCGGTGTGCGTGAATGAGGAGCTATTTCTTTCTCCAGTTACAATGATAGTTCATGAGGTAGGTCTCTTCTTTGTTGTATAGCAACTTATTTGGATATTAGATTTCCTTTCTATTTTCTGTTTGAACTTCCCACTTGTGAAGATCATCAGGATGTAGGAAGGGGAAAAGGAAACTTAACAGAGAACAGGTTATTTTCAGGAAATGCAGTAGCAGCAAGTTTAAAGAATGATTTTTCTTAAGCCAAATTTCAAGTTTTCTGTCTAAGCTTGTTCAAATAATCATACTTAATTTCTGAATGTATAGAAACTTCTAGACGGTGGGGTTTGAGTTTATTATTGTTCTTAAGCACTAAGCTCTATTTCCATTCATGTACCCCATAACATTCTGTAACTGCCTTTCTGTACATAGCAAGGAGCTGGAGTTGGGAATGATGAGGAACCACAGTTCTGCAGCAGCCACTGTAACAGAGTTAGCTCAAGTGACCTAACCTTCATTACAAGGGCTAGTTAGATACTACTTCAAATGCAGGAATGTGCTGCTGGCTTTCATCTTCACTAAATGAAAAAAATGTAATAGAATTATGTGAAAAGATGTAAGAAGTATTATCAAGGTAAGATTAGATATACAGATCTACTCAAGAAATCAGAAAATTTTACTTACCGCTGCAGTTTGCAGAGTCATTATTGAAAACTGCAGTAATGGCATAAAAGCATGGATGGTAGGAGGCTGTAGGATAGCTTTGTTCAAGAAAATGGTAGTGCATTCCGATTCAAAAGTAGCATCTTCAGTGGGAGAGTCAAAGGATCCTCCTTGGGAGGATCAGCTTAGCTTGGTGGGTTTTTGCACACCTTTCTGGAGTGCTGTAGGTGTTCTGCTTATGAAGAAAACCCTTTGGTTGGAGAATGTGGGCAGGTTCAGTGCTTTCAGTCCTTTCAGATGTTAACTGGCTTTGGATGATTGCTTAGTGTTTTCTGCAGCAAAGATTGTTGAATAGATAAGCGTCCAGAAAACATATTTTCTTTTTCCTTTTTTTTCTCAGTTGTGATCTTTGGGGTATTTAATGTATTTACTTTGGAGGAATACATCATTAACAGAGATTGCAGTTTATTCAGTCTCCCTGGCAGACCGATGACTCCATTAGAAATGTAATTCCTGCATGAGCTTTATAGAAACTAGAAGTATGCCCAGCTTTGTCAGCTCTGAGGAGTCCAGGTTGACACAGATAAAAAGATCTGGGTTGCCACAAAATACTGTGCATCTGTAAGAGCAGTATCAAGAAAGCTGTTGGGTTTTTGCTCTTTTTTACCCCCCTGCTTCCCTAAACTTACCTGCCATGGACATTTCAATGACACTGAAGGACTCGCCTGTAAGATTTGGGAATCAGTGGAAACCAGTCCCCCCTTTTAAGTAGTGTATAAATTGCCATACCTGATACTAGTTTATGAATATTTGAATTCCATTTTTGTGCTAACAAATACAGGCAGGATTGCTGTCTGTCACTAGTGGTGCATAATTACTCAGTATTAAAGCTGATGCTTTGGCTTTATATATTAAAAAAAAAGGTGGAAGTAATTTGACCTGTACAGCAAGAGGAGCACTTCATGTTTGATTAACATGGGGAATTTAGCTGGAGTTCACTCTTACTTTTCTAGAGCTCTCTAGACCACATAATTCTGGATGAAGGTGGGTCAGGCTTTAGTAGAAGCTTGTTTTGCTTCTGATTTTTGGACAGCTCTTCACTAGTGTTTTCTGGCAGTAAGCTTTTAGCTTCTGTATTGCATTTATTATTCTAATGGCACTGTAACGGTAATTTCAGAATGGAAAAAAAAAACTAAAAGAAACTAGGGCTTCTACTGAAATGACTCAATCTTGGGTACGAATGAGGGTGGTGCTTTTTTTTTAAACAATTTTGCTCTGGAAGGTGATTCATTCTGACTAAAAATACCAATTGACATTCAAATGAAGAGCCTTACTCTTTTTTCCTTATTCTGTTTTGAAGGTGTGGAGATCTGCATTGCTACACCAGGTCGTTTGATTGACTTCCTTGAGGCAGGAAAGACCAACCTTCGTCGGTGTACGTACCTAGTGCTGGATGAAGCAGACAGGATGTTGGACATGGGGTTTGAACCCCAAATTCGTAAAATTGTTGACCAGATAAGGGTGCGTGAACCTTGTAAAATGACAGTCTCCTTTGGTTTCCCGTTTGAAGCCCAGTACCTTAAATAAATCCGTTTTCCCTTTTTCCTTAGCCTGACAGACAGACTCTGATGTGGAGTGCCACCTGGCCAAAAGAAGTACGCCAGCTTGCCGAGGACTTCCTGCAGGACTATGTTCAGATCAATGTGGGAAACTTGGAGCTGAGTGCCAACCACAATATCCTGCAGATAGTGGATGTATGCATGGAAAGCGAGAAAGACCATAAGTAAGCTGGTTTTCCTGCCATCTCACTTTTTTGGTTGTACTTAAAAATCTACATTGCTTTGTAAGCCAAATATGAATTCTGAATAGTGAAGTGACTTGTAATATTATTTAACCTTTTAGTGTTAACAAAATAAGTCCTGTAATTAACTCCTCTATTGTGTATGTTTTAGCCATACTGTTATACAACAGACCTAAATTCTGTGTAAATGATGCTGACTTATTATGTGGATGCATGTTGTATATGTTCTCAATGTAAGTTGAGGGAGTGCTCCTATATTCTTTTATATGCGGATATACATCTTAGATCTCATGTCTATTTTTAGACTGATACAACTGATGGAAGAAATCATGGCAGAGAAGGAAAACAAGACTATCATCTTTGTGGAGACAAAGAGGCGATGTGATGATCTCACTCGAAGGATGCGCAGAGATGGGTGATTAGCTTCCCCTTGTTTCTAATGGGAAACAGAAATTGTAATCAAAAGCAGTAAGGTTTAAATGCTCATGATGCTATTGTCAGGAACAACTTGTCCATTCTTTTCTCGGCTGCATTCAGTCTTGGTTTCCCAGAAGATTCCACTCCACCAAAGCATTAGTGCAAGAGAGGCTATTTGTAAGATGTGCAGCTTTTAGTGTATCGGAATATTGATATGCTGATTGGGACTGTATCAGGATAGCAAATGGGATTTGGCTTAGATTTGGTTATGTGGGCAGTGAGTTTAATATGCAAGAAACAAACCAGTATGCATGCTAGGTAGATGCAGGCCAGAGGAGGACAGGGAATAAAAAATACTTCTGAAGTTTTTTATTTTTTGCCTTTTTACCAAAATGCCAGTAAAGCTCCCTGTTGCCTTTAATGTATGTACTTTCTGTCTATACTAATGTGCATCTCTGTTTGGCAGTTGGCCAGCTATGTGTATCCATGGAGACAAGAGTCAGCCAGAAAGAGATTGGGTGCTTAATGGTGAGTCCATCACTGAGAGGAGAATTAACTCGGGCTACTGTACATAATTTACCGAGACATGCTTTTCTCCAGCCTCCTTTTTTCTTTTTTGTCTCTATACCCAATAGATACATTTCAAAAGAACTTCCTTTGCCTTTGTACTGTTAATTTCAGTACTTGTATTAGCCTTTTTTTTTTTTTTTTCTTTTTGACAAAAACACAATGGGGAAAATTGCTTAACCCAGAGAGCTGGATTTTGAAAAATAATTGACACATTATATCCCAGCTTGCTGGGGTTTCTGAAATTGACCCAACTTACCTAGATTCTGAAAAATGAGCATTTAGTGTAAATCAAGTTCAGGTAACTATCTTTTTGAAAAATCTTACTTCATAGCATGCTTTGTTTTACAGAGTTTCGTTCTGGAAAGGCTCCTATCCTCATTGCTACCGACGTTGCATCTCGTGGGCTAGGTTTGTACACATAGACCACTCTTGCCTACTGCTGCATATTTTTCTTCTTTGGACTGAAATATGTTTTCTTTTTAAAAAAAAAAAAAAATTCAAAGCGTGATTTTCCCCCACATGTGAAATACGTTTTTTAACATTAATCTTTTTTTTTTCTTTCATATTCAAAGTCTCTTCCTGCTCCTAATGAACAGGCTTTGGTCTGCAGCAAGGCCTAGGCATGACCAATCGATCGCCAAGAGGGAGAAGAGACGTCCAATTATGCAACCCAACCCTTCCACCACACTCACTTCTTCCCCAAATCCAGCTTTTGTTGCTGGATGATAGGGATGGATTGCTCTCAGTTCAGAGCGTGTCAGATAAAGTTCAAGTAGGAAGTTGTGGGAGAGCATTTCAACAGCAAATAGCTAATATTCTCCCTGTATGACACACCACAGATTTGAACATACCAACCCCAGTGTACACGCATGTTTACCCCACAGATGTATTCACATCTGAGAAAGCACTGCTCCAGATCTTTGGTCTTGACATGTAACCTTCCCTCCTCTGTGTTCCTTCTAGGCAGGACCACTGAGATTATATATGGCCTTTAACACCATGTTACCCAAATGTGTAACTGAATCAAAATTGCACAGCTCTATTCTGGTGGTATGAAAATGATCTGTCTGGATGCATCAGTTGTGCCCCCTTTTTTAATAAGCATATCTGTATTGTGAAACACTGCGTGCTAAGCACAGTCCTAGTGTGCCCACTCTAGAAGAGGAGGATGGCTTCTGAAGTGCTCTGAGTTCAGTAACAGACATTGAATACTCTACCCTCCCTGAGTTTGGTAGAAGATAAACTACTTGGGGGTCGATATCTCATTGTAGTAAATTTTAGACAAAACTACTGCAAATCAGTGCAGATAAGCTCAGAGAAGTCTCTGTTAAAAATCTCAGTTACCTGAGCTCTCTTTTTTTTCATGTGCTGGAAGGGTGGCTGTGCTGTGCATCATATGGTCACTTTAATACAGGCAGACCATTACTAGACTTTGTTCACACAACCTTCACCCCTCCTTCCCCTCCCCCCTCAAAAAACGTCCAACACTTCCTGAGAGAGGTGTTTATGTGGACTTCAGTCTCTGCCCTCTAGGGTCATGTCTGGACCTGTGCAGTTAGAACTTGGGCCTGTTGGGAGAAGGGACTGAGGCCTGAAACCAGTTTGTATGAAAGAGCTGCTTTCTGTAGCAGCATTTTTTAAACAGGCTTGCTATGTGCTGGTAGCTTCTTTGTGCATCTTGCCTAGACATTTAAAACAGCCTCACCCCCCGCAAAAAAAAAACACTGCCCCCAAAACTACTCAATTGGATAACACTTCAGAAAACAGTGTCCCCACTTCCCATCCTCCACTTCACCTGAGCTAAGGGGGAAAGGTACCAGAGTCTGTTTCTTGTTACTGAACAACATCTCTGCTTGTTTTGGGGCCCTGAGTTTGCTGCTTCTTAAAATAAGTCACTTAACTGGCAAACTTCTGGACGACTTCCTCCAAGATCCTGGAAAGTGAAGGCTTCTACCTAAATAACATAAAACAGGGGCGCGCGCCTTTTGGCTGAGTCACCAGGGCTTTCCCTCTTCCTAATGGAACATTGGTTTCAAAAAAGCTTCTTCCAGGTAAGTTCTGAGTCCCATAATGACTTCTTTGTGATAATTCCCTGGAGTGAGGTCCTCTCTCTGCACTGATTTTTTTTTTTTTTTTTTAAACTTTATTTTTTGTTCAGTCTATTAAACTAAAAACATTGAATTTGTTTTGTTTTGTTTTCTTTAACAGAAGCTTTGATATCAGCTGCAGATCATTCTCAGTGCAGGGGTGGGGGCACATCTACATTGATGGTCTAAACAGCTCTCTAGACTAGCATGTTTGCTAGTTTATCTCTCTCCTGATTAATAATTGGAGACTGTCTGTGCCATAGGGTATTCCGATGGTCTGACAAAGGGAATGTTTCCCAGGTAGCTGTCAAAAATGATAACACAGTTTCAATTCTTGATCCTGCTACATTATCTTCGAAAAGCGCAGGAAGATTGTGAGTGTGCGCAAATGCTTTGGAGCATGCTAGACTGGAGAAGCCGAGTCTTGTACTTGCTCTGGTCTTTTCTTCAGCGAGCTGCGTGCTCTACCAGGACCACTTTCTAGTCTGGAAAACACCCTTGCATTTTCCTCTTCCTGCCTTCCCATTCTTCCTGCTCCTCCCCAGTCAAGTCAGTTCTGTCTGCATTGGTAGCTACAATTCCCTGTGCTTTCTGCCGGGAAAGCACGTCCTTGTATCCTCTGTGGTAATTCAAGTCACTTTGCTACTGATGAATGTGTGAAACGGGACTGGCTGAGGATCATGTAGCCTGCAGCTTGTCAGACTAGTTACACTCTGGCTGTGAAGATGCAATCTGTCATACGTACTCCTCTCTTTACTTCACTTTCCCTTTTTAAAAAAACTGTTGCATCAAGGACCCTAGCTGGAGACTCGCGCAGCCCCCTGTGAAACCTGCCTTCTCACTCCCTTTTTTTGGTGTGATTCAGGACTTTGGAGTCAGCAAAGACTGAGGAGCCCCCTCTTTGCTGTAATAAGAAACAGACATAAAGTCCCCCTCTTGTCACTACAACCCTCTTGTTTTTATTTTTCCTACAACCCCTTTGAAATTGATGCAGTCTGGGCAATAGATGCAGTCTGACCCTTTGGATGTAATTTTTGTATCTTCATTTTTTTGACAATTGCCCCTAAGAACCCCAAATAGGGGACAAAAAGCGTTGGAGGACCTGAAACTTACCTGAACCCAGGTTCTCCGGCGCTTCACAACCAAATGGGGCTACAGAGAAGCGTCTAAGCCAGTTCACAGAGCGAGCGTGTGTGGGGACTTCTCGCTGCCATGGACCCTTGATGCATGCTCCCCGCGCTCCAGTGGTCCCGTGTCAGAGGGCGGAGTTTTCGAAAGGAGGCCGCCAAAAATAAAAGGCAAAGAGACGGGATCGGCTGCAGCGGTTTCCCACAGGAGGAGGGAGTGTGCATCGGTCTGGTAACAAAACAGAGAATGTTTCTCTCTTTAAAAAAAAACAAAAAACGAAAAAAAAAGGAAATCACAAAAATCTGTGTTTTATCTTGGATATTTTCAGAATATTCTTCTTAAAATGCAGATTTTTAATTTTTTTTTTTATGAGCTGTTAGGGCAATACCATGCCTTTTAAAAATACTGTATACTATAGTAAATAGGTGCTTTTGAAACTTGAGGTGCTTTCACTGAAGCGTTACACTAACATTTACTTTGTTCCTGTCCCATAAGTTTACAAAGCCTGTCTTCCCATAAGGCATGCAGTTCTGATCTAAATTTTAATATTTCGCATTCAAAGCAATTTTGATCATTTCATTTCCTGCTTCCATCTGACACTGTAGGAAGTAGGGAATCACTAATGGAATTCAGGATTGTCCAGATTAGGAAAGCTCGCCAGAACTGGATGGAACAGCATGGTGAAATGTTAGTGCAATGCATTCTGGTGATAACTACAAAGCTGAGTTAAGATGTGCTAGGTCTGAATAATTTTTAAGGAGTTGGCTGAATAATACTAATGTAATTGGAGTGTCTTAAGCTTTAGGCTAGGGAAGGTAGTTCACTGTATTTTATTAGGACTATAAAAGTAAATATTTTTAAGATTGCCTTATATTTCATGTTACCGAGTGGAAGGTAAGTGATCTCATTACGGTTATTATTTGTTAGACTTCTCCCAACAGAGTAAAAGCTTTACCGTGGCCGTTCTGCCCTTCCTCCGCCCCAGTTTGCTCTGTCTGATGGTGGCATTTTCACTTTCCAGATTGTGGGTTTTTTTTTAAAAAAACAAAGTACAGAATTAAATTAGCTTATTCACAAGCATCAGTGTCTTTGACACAGGAAGACAGAGAAGTGCATTCCGGGGAGGACGAATTTGAGTGCAGGGCAAAACTGCTTTAAAATTACCACTGTTTTTCAGGACACTGATCTTTGTTCCTGATGATCTTACATTTGAGTCTTCTACTCTTTTGGGATGAGTCTGTCTTGTATTTATTCCGTGCAATTACTAACTTTGTATTTTTTTTTCTTATTACTGTCACCTGCATTCGTGCTCCCCACCTTTCGTTGGCACGTCCTCTCTTCTTCTCCCCTTTCCTCAACCCTACCCCTTCACTGTGCTTCGCACCTGGGCACTTCACAAGACGTGGAAGATGTTAAATTTGTGATAAACTACGACTATCCGAACAGCTCTGAAGATTATGTGCACCGTATTGGCCGTACCGCACGTAGTACCAACAAAGGTACTGCCTACACCTTCTTCACACCAGGAAACCTGAAACAAGCCAGGGAGCTTATCAAAGTGTTGGAAGAAGCCAATCAAGCCATCAATCCAAAACTGATGCAGCTTGTGGACCACAGAGGAGGAGGAGGTGGTGGTGGAGGTAAAAGCACATGGGAAAAGGGCTACACAGGGAATAGGTTCCCCATTTTGAGGGAGGGAAGATTAAAAGAGGGTAGGGAAGTAGTAAGTACAAGTGTAAGGTAACAGACAGATTAATAATAAAGGTGTTTTGTACCCAAGGTCTCAACGTGTTATGTAGGTGGAGTATTTCTGTCTGACAGAGAGGTAGTTTGCTGTTTTACCTTGGCTGTAGATATTTTTTTTTCTCTCCTGGTAAGGTCCTCACAGAGCTAATTTCGCTTGAATTAATTAATCCCTCGCAGCTTCTACTTAAGCAAAGGCAATAGGATGCGTGTGCGGGCATGTGCAAAATTGAAATCGGTAAAGGGGTACACTGACTTTACCTTCAGGGACTGAAACTATTTTTCCTCCCATTCCCTGAAGGAATAATAAGTTTCCTTATATTTCCAAGCTAGTCCTGAATTTCTTCTGTTTCTTTGTCTTCAAGCACATGCATTAAGAACCCTTTATGAACTTTGTATTTACACCTTGAAAAAAATGGAGAGATTTATGCACAGCTGTGCAGGGGAGTTATAGTCAGTCAAAAGAACTTGCTGCTTGTGGGCAAAATTGTGGATGTAGAAGGGGGAGAAAGGGTGGTGTAATTGCACCAGAGTTCATTGCTTAAGACTTGTTCACGGTACTAAATCTTAATATATCCATCGCCAGGAGGTCGTTCTCGTTACCGAACGAGCAGTTCAGTAAACAACCCTAACCTGATGTACCAGGAAGAGTGTGACAGGAGGCTCCGGGGAGTGAAAGAGGGCCGGAGAGACTCGGGTGGCTTCAGAGACCGTGAGCGTGGTGACAGTTATGCCAACGGAGCCAACAAGACCTATGGCAGTGCCTACGGGAGCCCAAATTCTGCTTTTGGGGCAGCACAGAGCCAGTATGGTTACACTCAAGGGAGCTATGGAGCAGCTGCCTATGGCACGAGTGGCTATGGCACTGCAGAGTACAGTGCTAGTGGCTATGGTGCCAGCACCACAGCTGCCACCGCTGGGAGAACCTCACAGAGCACTACCCAACAGCAGTATGCAGGGATGGTGGGGCGCTCGGGCCAGCAGCCACAGCCGCTCATGTCACAACAGTTTCCGCAGCCCCCTGCCACTAATGTGATGGGCTATATGGGACAGACTGCCACCTACCAGTACCCGCCCCCTCCCCCACCCCCTCCCCCCTCACGCAAATGAGACCACTCTCGCCTGATGGTGACCAGTGTAGACCTCTTGCATTTAAAGGAACCTTTTCTTTCTCTTCTTTCCCATTGTGATGTCTCATGCAGGTTAGATTTAGAATTCACACTCAGATCCCTCAAGCCCATCAGAAATGGCCCCCAGTCCACATTACTGACCCTGTCCTCTTTTTTTTTTTCTTTTTTTCTTTTTTTTTTTTTTTTTAAGAGATATATATAGTTGACTGGAAAATTTATTATTTTTTGTCTTGCATGTTGAGGAAATTGGAAATTTTATTTTCTCTAAAAGAAATGGGTATAAGGCAGATAGGTCCCAGCTTGATCATCTTGGTGTCTAAGGTTTGTGTGAAAACTTACTTTTGAGGGGAGGAATTTCTATTCTGTAACATGTTAACTTAATTTCAGGAAGTATCAAGAGAGGTGGGAAACTTCGGGGAGCCAAAAAGCACTTCATTTAAAATAAATGCAAGGGAGCAATGCTCACTTCTCCTAATCTTAATTTTTTTTTTTAAATAGCTCACTATTATTGCTTGTAGTCTATCGTAGGTGACTTTCTGTAGGAAAACTCTGCTCATTTGTCTGAGCTGAGCGGTGTTCAGATTAACGCCCCAGGTACATTGTTGGTGTTTTCTGCAGCTCTGGAGGCAGCGGTCCCATCTTCTGGTACCTGTAACACCCTGCAGTAGGGAAGTTGGGATTACAACCCCGTGTCAGAGACCAAACCTATATTGGATTTGATAACCTGAAAACCAGAGAGTTGCTGTAGGTACCGCTGCTATAATTAGCCAAGTAAGTTCTTTGCCTACAATTGTTAAACTGCAGTATCACAAATGTGGAGCCTGGTTATCCTTAAATTAGTTTCTGCTCTCAAATTACTATTGGGTTTATTGAGAGAAGTCTTATTTGAGAGCCCAGAAACTAAACAACTGAGATGATGAACAGCGTGTCTTGTTTGTCTTTCATGAACAAACTACGTTTTGCCACGGGGAATGTTCTGAATGCCGCTACGCTGAATAAAATGTGACAGAGTTTTCCACACTTAAATTGAAGACGTTTGAATAAGGTGGGCTGGGGGAAGGGCAAGGGGAGGAAAGGAGGAGGAGGAGATTGCCTGGAATCTCCTTTTCATGAGGTAAGCGGTGAGCTGGTTAGAGTGCATCTTGATTCTGAAGCTTTATTTCTTTTGTACCTTGCTCTGACTATTGCTTTTTCTGGCTTTTGAGTGCATTTCCCTGCTCCATTGGTCCCTTTGAGCTGAGCTCTCGCAGGTAGGTAGCATTTTAGAAAATGGTAGAGAAGAGTGAAATTTTAGTAAATACGTAAATAAAACTTGTTTATTTTACAGGCTAAGGTGGGTGTGAGGGGGTTTCCCCTTTAGTAAAGCATGTTGTTGACTTGTTATTTCTAATATCAGACGGTTCAGAGACAGTAGATGATAGCAGGAGTTGGCTGCTCTTGATCTGATAATACGACAAAAGAATGGATACATCTCCTGATTTGTGAGGCATAATGTTTGCATTATGAGAGTGCAGGGTTTTGGGGTTTTTTTCAGTTGGCGTTCTTGCATGTGGATGAACAAGGCAGCCCACTACTTCTGTAATAATGTGGAACTTCCTATAGCCCAGGAAAAGAGTTTGCTTATGAAGAAATGATTTCTTTTTAAATTTAATTTCTTCCCAGAGCAAAATTTTGGGGGATGAATGCACATTTTTTTGTGTGCAGTACACAGGTAGGTTGCTGACACGGGGAACAGGGGGAGATCTTCCAGAACCTTGGTTCCCTCGGCCCATCTTCTAGTTCCAGAGCTTGGGTGGGAAGTTCCTTTGCTTGTGTTAAGTGAAAGCCAGAAACATGTCATTTTTCCAGGCACTGACTGATTTGTCTTTGGCCTCTGTCACAAGCAAGTGTAGAGCTTCTTTTTTTTTTTTTTTTTTTTCCTGATTTGTGAGTTCAATGCAGAAATGTGTTTGAGGGGTATAGGAGTAGGACATCTCACTGACTGGCTTTAAAAGGGTCTCTGGACCGCCAAAGCTGCCTTATAGTCTGCTGTAGCTTTCACTTCTTTATGGAGGGGACTTGTGCACATGTAAACATCTATGCCAAGTCTTTCAGTGCTTTATTGCCATTGAGGTCAGCTGAAGTCCAGGGTCTCAGTTCAGTTCAGAGTGTTAACCAGACTGTTGAATGCATAAATGCACCATGGCATGTGCTGCCCTGTCCCACCTGGTGCTTGCTGCTCTGTTCCATATACCAGCTGGAGGGCCCTTGTTGATAAAGCAGTAGCGTCTAGTATTGTTTGCGTTGTTTTCAATCTGTAAAAGTTTGTGGGAGTGTCAAATGAGTTGGGTGTCTCCTCCCCTCCCACTTCCTGAAGCAATTTACTGTTTGGACTTCTCTGAACGATGGAAGGGTTAGTGGCTTTGTGTAGGATCAGCATCTTATTCCACACACCTGCTGGTCTCTGAACACATTCCTGTTGTATTAATGAAGACTTGAATTGAGAGATTCATAGATCTGTGGTGTTCAGACACAGGATACTAAGAGCTATGTTACTATTCTTAGTTTGTAAATTGTCCTTTTGATACCATCTTGTTTTCTTTTGTAGGTATAAATAAAAACACTGTTGTCAATAAATTGTGAACTTTGTCTTTATTTTTGCAGTGTAAAGCCGTCTTTGCCCCTGTTCTTCCCAGTTCTTAGAGTCAAATTCAAGGAGTTGGAAACTCTTGTTGGCAACCCACTGAATTTTAACTGAAATGGTCCCCGTTTGTAAAATACGAGGAACAACTTTCACTGAATGAGTGCATGGGGAGAATGTTTGAATACTTGTGGAACGGGACGATTGATGTCATTAGAAGGGAATGTATTTTTCCTGAATGTTACAGGACCTGAATAGAATGAGGGTCAGGCAGAGTTAACTTTCATTGTAGCATCTGCTGTGTCAGATGTGGCCATGTGTGAAATGGGTCAGTGGCCTTTGTATATGTTAGATCCAACCATGTTCCCTTTACTATAGGCACTTCTTAAAGGACTGAAGGACTAAAAGTAGTGACAATTTCCCTTAGACTCCTTGTGCTGCCTCAGGGTCAAGGTAGAGGCATGTTTTGGGAGGTAGATGCTGGGAAGAGCTGGGAGAGAATAATTTGCACTACTTCAGTATTGGCCAGCACTACTTACTAGCACCAAATTCAAGTAAGAAGAAATATAAAGAGTGAAAGTCTCATATGGATGAAAAGCATATCAGCTTTCCAGGCCTCATCATCTTCCTGGCAATGGAGTGAAACTCAGCTGAGCCATCCGTTAGTCGAAAAGGGCCAGGAAAGGAAAGCTGTGATCTTAAGAGCTTCGTCTTCAGAATTTCTTGGGTTGTCTGTAGAAATGTCTTCAAACAGGCATGGGAAGACTTAGCTTCTTTCCTTTTAGGACTGTGCAGAGAGAAAGAGAAGGTAATGAAGGAATTTTGGGGAATTCAACTGTTTCATTGTTTCAACAATTTATTTTTTTAACACTTGCTAATTAGAATGCTAGATAGTGGGTTGCCAGGTTTGCAAACAGCAATGAGATTAAGGCTGTCAAATAGACTTTGTCGGGTATCCTCCATGTGCTGTTGTAGGCTAGTAGGAATAGGGCTGTGCTGTCTTCAGGTAACACAACTGCTTGTCTCAGTTATGACAGTGTGCTGACAGCTCCAGGGGATCCTGTTCATTGTGGAAGGAGCATCTAGGAGCATTTAGCAAGAAGGGTAAAAGCCTGAGAATGGAAGAATTTATGATCTTTGATGGGAGACAGCCACTACAAAATTTCTTCTAAGGGGGGGCAAATCCACAACTTACTTTTCCTTTATGCTAAAGGGAAAGGGTCTTGTTTCCTCTTATGGTTATTCTCAAACACGGACCCTGTTTATTACCCCATTTTTTCTTGGTGTTGTAGGATAGAGTCTACTGTTCTATCCCCAGTGCTTTCTCCCTCCTTTTAATAAATAATATGGCCTGAATAAAGTCTGTGGTCAGACCTGCCCTGATTCTCCTCATCTCACCTGATCTGGAAGCTGGCATGGGAGGCCCCTTGGAAATGCCAGCGGCCCATAGGGTTTGATGGGGTGGATGGAGAAGTGGCTGATACCCCAGATGGGGGCAGAGGGACTGTGCCAGGCTGGAGAAATGGTGTGGCGGGGACCTCATGAAGGTCAGCAAAGGGAAAAGCCGCATCCTGCCCCTGAGGTGGAACAACACCATGCACCACTATGTGCTGGGGGCTGCCCAGCTGGAAAGCGGCTTGTCAGAAAAGGCCCTGGATGTGCTGGTGGATGCCAAGTTGAACACGAGCCACCAATGTGCCCTCATGGCAAAGAATCCAAACAGCCTCCTGAGCTGCACTGCTGGCAGGTTGAGGGAGGTGGTCCTTCCTCTGCTTAGCCTTGGTGAGGCCACAGCTGGAGCTCTGGGCTCCCAGTACAAGGGACAGGGACATGCTGGAGCAAGTCCAGAAAGACCAGGAGGGTGGTTAAAGGTCTAGAGCATCTGGTGTAGGAGCACAGGCTGAGAGCTGAGACTGCACAGCCTGGAGAAGGCTGAGAGGGGTCTTACCCCTGTGTATAAATGCCTGATGGGAGGAGTAAAGGAGACGATCCAGACTGCTTAGTGGTGCCCAGTAACGGGGCAAGGGGCAATGGGAAATTCCACTTAAACAAGAAAAATTTTTTACAGTGAGAATGATCAGACAGCAGCACAGTGCCTCCATCCTGGAGATACTCAGAACCTGTCTGGACAGGACCTTGAACAACCTGCTTTAGGTGACCCTACTGTGAGCAGTGGGGTGGATTAGATGGTCACCCTAGTTGCTTCCAACCTCAGCTGTTCCGTGAAATAAAAGCTTTTGGGAGCTGAAAGCTTCCTCGGAGTATCTTTCAGGTCCTTGTGTTAAACAGAAAGGAGCTCATCTAGTTTTGAAAACAAGATTAAGAGAACTTGCATTCTATAGAAATCCCTTTGCAATGCTTTGGTATAGACTCTGAAGTCTTATTAAATACATTTCTTTATATAACACATCTTTGGGGTTTTTTTGCAGCGTAGCTGCCCTTTTGTCTGAGCTCAGTCTTAGAAATGTTTTGAAAAGTGATTTTTTTTTTTTTGTAAGAGAGATGCAACCTGCTATAATATTGCTGGTTTTCGTAAATGACTGCAAAGCATTTGCATATCTTCAGACCCCTTTTCTCTCTCATGATCCAGAACATTGGTGTAAAGGAAAAAAAAAAGCAATTCTCTTCCTGCTCTGATGTCCCAGGGACAAATGTTTTTTCTTCTGCCTCCTGTATCATCTAAATTTTGCAGTTCTATCACTAGCGATGTGAGACTGAAAGCCAGCAGTTGTTTTTTTTCCCCCTTTTGTTCCACCATCCACAACTACAAAGACTACGGATTTCTCACAAAATACAGAAGGACACGGGACGCATGAATTGAGTGAAGCTAAAATGGGAATTATTTAAAAAAAAAAAAAAAAAGGAATTGACGTGGAACACCTTGATCTTGGTTTTACAAAGTACTTTTCTGGCTACAAAAATGTTTTAATGACAGAAGGAAGTCTTAATCTGCCAAGGCCAGCCACCTGCTCTGTGCTCCTGTCACCTCTCTACCAGCAGGTATATTGCATGAAGCTACCAAATATCCATCCCTCAAAACATCAAATGTGGGCCATCACTACTGCTTTTGGCAGACTAGTTCAGGAATGTGAAGAAGGAAGAAAATATTTGTTCACCCGGCTAGACTTTATCAAATTCCATCCTCCTCAACTGAGAAGTGTTTTAAAGCGTACTTCAGCCGCAGCAAACCATAGCATGTTCTACCAGATTTTATGCCCTTGATGCACTTGTTAGCTCTGGTACGTAGCCATTTACCAAAGCATGGTGCTGAAGTGGAAGGGGCATCTGTTTTTGGGAAACAGAAAGGGCCGTCTTGTCCATGCAGATGCCTATCTTCCTACAGAATCAGTTCTTGAGAATGTTACATCTTTTCCGTCAAAAGAAAAAGTAGGCTTAATAATATCTCCATATGTCTGCACTTGCTTTCTCAGGTACATTGTCTGCCTACAGCTATTTTTTTTCTGCCTCAAAGTTTTTTCTGTGTGATTCATAATCTTTCAAAATGTACGTAGAATTGAATATACCGCAATTGTTACTTTCCAAGGTGGAGTTAAACCAGGCTTAGCTCTGGTTTAATTTATACTTTGTTTCACATGCAGGTCTAGAGCCTTATGAGCAGAGATGCCCAACTTGCATTCAGGAGATACATTTTTTTAAACTGGATTTTAGGTGGACAATGTGCATCACAAATACAGCAAAGAATAAACTCACATAAAGATTAATGCGTGGCAAGCTGCAGCTCCACCATACATTGCAAGAGTGCCGAATGAACCCTTCAGATGTATACCAACCTATTTACCTACCTTTGGTAACATAGAGATAGAAGAAGTCACAGTAGAAGATGGTTTGTACTACCCCAGAAACTACAGCGATCTGGTCATAGAAATTCTCTGTGTAGTAGCGCCAGACCCAGTTGGCAATGTAGAGAGCACGGTAGAGGCCCAGGAAGAAAAGGTAGTGTGTTGTAATGGTCTCTGCTTCCCCCGTCTTGCTGATCATGAAGAGCTGAGGAAGGATAGCCACAGACTCCAGGTAGATGGAGAAGGTCCAGAGTATCTGTGAGATGCAAAATGAAGGCAGTGGAGAGTCTGGGTGCTGGTTAATACACAGAATCAGAATCACAGAATCGTCTAGGTTGGAAAAGACCTTGAAGATCATCCAGTCCAACCATTAACCCAACACTGACAGTTCCCAACTACACCATATCCCTCAGCGCTATGTCAGCCCGACTCTTAAACACCTCCAGGGATGGGGACTCCACCACCTCCCTGGGCAGCCCATTCCAACACCTAACAACCCGTTCTGTAAAGAAATGCTTCCTAATGTCTAGTCTAAACCTTCCCTGGTGCAACCTGAGGCCATTCCCTCTTGTTCTTTCGCTTATTACTTGGTTAAAGAGACTCATCCCCAGCTCTCTGCAACCTCCTTTCAGGTAGCTGTAGAGGGCGATGAGGTCTCCCCTCAGCCTCCTCTTCTCCAGACTAAACAACCCCAGTTCCCTCAGCCGTTCCTTGTACGACATGTGCTCCAGACCCTGCACCAGCTTCGTTGCCCTTCTCTGGACACGCTCGAGTAATTCAATGTCCTTTTTGTAGTGAGGGGCCCAAAACTGAACACAGTAATTGAGGTGCGGCCTCACCAGTGCCGAGTACAGGGGTAAGATCACTTCCCTGTCCCTGCTGGCCACGCTATTTCTGATACAAGCCAGGATGCCACTGGCCTTCTTGGCCACCTGGGCACACTGCTGGCTCATGTTCAGCCGGCTGTCAATCAACACCCCCAGGTCCCTCTCTGACTGGCAGCTCTCCAGCCACTCCTCCCCAAGCCTGTAGCGCTGCTGGGGGTTGTTGTGGCCCAAGTGCAGCACCCGGCATTTGGCCTTATTGACACTCATGCAGTTGGCCTTAGCCCATCGCTCCAGCCTGTCCAGGTCTCTCTGCAGAGCCTCCCTACCCTCGAGCCGATCAACACTCCCACCCAACTTGGTGTCGTCTGCAAACTTACTGAGGGTGCACTCGATCCCTTCGTCTAGATCATCAATAAAGATGTTAAACAGGAGTGGCCCCAAAACCGAGCCCTGGGGGACACCACTCATGACTGGCCACCAACTGGATTTAACTCTTAACATGTTAAGACCCAAACCTTTTCATTTGGCAGAGCACCAATGTGTGAGCAGGATGAGTAGTGCTGCTGGAGTTCGGGAAAATGAGCCTGCTGTGCTGGGACTGAGAGGAGACAGCGCTGAGCTGCTCTATAGATGGTACAGTCTTCAAGGCCTGCCAACCTTGCCTTTCTTGCCTGCTTTTGCTGTTAAAAATTTCAACTATTCAATGTGCTGCTCACTCTGCTGCCTGGTGTTAGGCTGCTGCTTCCCCTCCCCTTCCCTGCCTCAGGTTTTCCTTACCTCCAAGGGGGTGAAGCTGTGGTTCTCCAGAAATGACAGGCCTGTGACAGGGACTAGTAGGAACTCAAGGCGAAAGGAGTCATTCTCGCTGTCAAACGTTTTCCGGAATTTCACGTAGATCATGTACATGGTGATGTAGGCACATAGCAAAAAAATTACCTGGGGGAGGGAAGGGAGACAGAAAGACCTTACCTGCAATTACACCTTCTGGACTTGAAGAGAGGATGGCTTTGCCAAAGTCAAGATCTGTTAACCTGGTTCTGGTGGGGCCGTGACAGGGCGAGACAGTGGTGAATGCTTTTTCTGTGCTGGCTTGTGGATTGACTTTTGCGGAGATACTCCAGCAGTCAACTAAAGATTGCCCTACCATGAGGATCACACTTGTTTGAGCCCTCTAGGGCTCTGTGTGAAGAGGTTGGCTTGGTGGCAGCCATCTGTTAATATTCCTGCTGTGCAAGGACACCCAGGCCTGATTCGTGGCATCTCGTTCTGGTTTTGTTGGTACTAAATGTGGCGGACTTGGCTCACTCACTGTTTTTTTTTCTCAATGGAGGGCCAGTGACACCAAAGGAAGTATCTTTATCCACCCTTCCTGGCTGGAAAACTGACTTAGTGACTGTGTACCGTCACATCCCCAAGAAACCAGAGAGCTGCGGGGAGCCTCTGCTTCTGCACTGCCCTCTCCTTACCTTCATCACAGTGTTATAGACAGAGATGAAGGTCGTGAACAGGTCCAGATAGCGGGTTGTGAAGACGAGGGTGAAAAGAATCTGACTCTTCCCGGAGATACCTGCATGGCAGGGAGAAAAAAGGGAGGTAATGCAGATGGGAGGAAGGACCCTTAGGATGGTGGTTTCCCTTTGTGTCTTCTTTGGAAGTGGTGTATATACGTGTGTTGCTTTGTGAGCCAGGTGTGGCATGTAGGTGCTATGGTAGCTCTAGACCTATCCCAGGACTGACCAGAGTCTCCCAAGTAACAGGGCAGGCTCCTGCTGATGCCTCTGAGCCCTGCCTTGGGTCGTAAGGACCAGCACTTAGTGGGCACGTTCACTGCTTTGGCCAATTCAGTCCTTACTGTCATCAAAATGCCTAATGTCATCTTCCCTCCCTTGCCCCCTGTGCCTGCCCGCCTCCCCAGGGGTTGTGTGATGTGACATCTACCACATGAGGGAAGAGCTACAGGATCAGGGACCAGCCCAGGGATGCTGATGGAGCTTAGTCACCGCTGGCAGGGAGATGCAGTCAGACCCACCCATTTCTCTACCTGGGATAATGGCTGTGGTGCTGCAGCCCAGCCCCAAAGTCTCTTGGGGACGAAACCATGAACTCTGAACAAAATCCTCCTGCAGGAAGCTGCTGTCCTGATTTCCTCGCCCAGGGACAGGACAGCCTCTGGTACCTGCCCACCCGCTGGAAGGACCCCCGACCTAAAGCAGGTCTCCCTCCAGGTTGTTGGTTTTGGTGCCACCACAACTTCTTGTACTCATTTTCCACCTCCCTCTGGCCTTGCTGCCCTCTCCTTTGCTTCACCACCCCAAGACCAGCACCTGCCCAAGGCTGTGCACCTTGCCACATCACATCCTTCCAACACAGCCCTCTCCTCCTGTCAGGGGGACCTCCCAGAGGAGGAGGAGGATGACTTCCCTCGAAGACCCCACTGGGGAGGGCTGCCAGCTTGTGTGGGCTATTGCTAGTCTTTTCAGCACCCATTTTGCTTGCACCCTTCGTCAAGCTGCCCTCCAGGAAGGGCCCCCCTCCTTCCCTGGGGTGTGGGAGCACTCACCGGCGCAGGACTTGGACTTCAGGATCTTCAGCAGGAGAATAATGATGGCCAGCAAGTGGGAGACATCCCCCAGGATGCGGAAGACGTTCATGGTGCCAGGGGGGTCTCCTCTAGGGTGAAGGGAGCAGGGCGCTTTCTGTGGGCAGGGAGGGTGAGGGCAAGGAGCTTTTCTTCCCTGAGCCTCAACCCAGCAAATGCTCTCCTCTAGCTCCACTTTACTTTTCGCCTGAGTATGGAGTCCTCTCTTCTGGCAGAGAAAAGTTCAGGCTCCCCTCTCCCCTGGTTGTGAGTGCCTTTCCGCTGCCAGGCACTCAAGCTGGATGTCTCCCTTGCTTACTTTTCCCCCAAGGGGGATTTTCTCTCCCTGCCCCAGGGCCTTCCTCTCCCTGCTCCAGGCCGAAAGTTGGGGTTTGTCCCCTGGAGAGTCCCAGGCTGAGCCCGCTGAGCAGCCCCGAAGCCAGTGCTGGGTGACGGTGACGTGGCTCCTGGCTGGCTGGGGAGGAGAGAGAGGAGGAGGCAGAGGCGGGAATAACTGTGCTATTTTTCCCTTTTTCTTTTTTTTCCCTTCCTCTTTTTTCTTCCCCAACTTGTCTCAAGTTACACACGGAAGTGTCGTTAAAGGGGAAAAGGCAGAGGGAAAGGGATCCTCATCCTCTGGCCTTGGGGATGCACTTTCCTGCAAGGGCCAGGCTTTCCAGGGACATTCCCCGTGGGTGCATTAACCTCTGTCTTGATGCCAGCCGGCAGCCTCCTGCCCTCTGCCCTTCCCAGCCCTGTCCTGCCTCCAGCACCTTCTCCCCAGAGCTCCACCTTGTCTCCTGGAGCAAACAAAGAAGTGTGGAGAGATCTGAATTATCGGGCCATTGTGGCTGTATGTCACACCCCACTTCCCCAGTGGGTCATGCACAGCCATTCCCCAGCAGTCCTGCCACCAGGCGCCCCTGCCTGCAGGTGTCCTGTCTGGAGTGGTGCAGATCCCAGAGCCGAGCCGTGGAGGAAAGAAAAGATTCTCCCAAGGGCTGGTTTGAAACAAACTCTGCTGAAAATATTAATCCTGGATTCCTACAAGTGGATTGCAAACAATGTAATACATGTGTTGAGTGAAAGAAGCACATAGGTGCTACTGTTTTTATAGATTTAACAGAAAGGAGCTTAGTAGCGATGGTTATAAAGTTTTAATATATTCAGAAACATCCCTGGGTGTTATCCTGCCTGGTTGGGATAAACCTTGTCCTTGCAGCAGCGGTTATTCAGGGAGGTCTCATGGCAGTGGTGGGGGGACCTCTGCATCAGGACAGGGACATGAGATATTCATTATCTAATTGCTAATATAAAGTTGCTTTAATACAACAAAATAGATGTTTGAATTTGTCACCTCATGCCCAAGCAAATTACATCTGGCTGTGGGTCTAATTTGGTTACTTGGGGGTTGCGTGACCCCGCCTGCTCTTGCCCCAGGGCCAGCTCTGGCGGCTGCCCTCCCTGTCCCCAGCCGTCACATGTGGCCATCTCCTCTGTGTCTCCCTGTGTCCTTATGGGCTCACTTGGAGTAAAACCCTTAATGATTAAAGTGTAAAAATATTATTCCTGGTGCTTACTGAGAGGACTAACAAGTCTATTAGCATCACCGGATTCCTTTCTGAATACATTTGCATATATTTCCTCCCTGCCCATTAGGCTGGCTGCCGTGTTTTCCCTCTCTGCCGCTTCAGCACCTGCCGCACCGGGCTTTTCCAGCCGCGTTCCCAGGCTGGGCTGGAAAACACCCGCTCGGCCCTGTGAAACCAGGAAGGGCCCTGCCTGCCCCTGGCCAGCGCACCGAGGCAGAGGTTGGTGTGGTGGGAGAAGAGCAGGTTAGACCTAAGGAAAGCTTTAGCAAAGGAGTGACAGGGTAGGGACTGTCTGAAATCAGGTTTCCAGCCGCCGGAGTGGAGCTGCCTGGGGTTTCAGCAGGACTCCGCAAGGCCGTGTGGGTGCTGGCAAAAGCCAAGCCCCAGCCCCGGTGGCCCAGCAGGTCCCTGCTGTCTCAGGTCCTTTCACAGGTGGGCAGAGAGAGATCTGAGCCCTGGAGTAGGAATGGGAGGTTTCGGTGGAAGATTTAGGGTCCTCTTTTCCAACAGATCCCCTTCCAACCCCCTGGGGCGTGATGTCTGAGAGCCCTCATCATCCTCTCATCCCTTCGCTCCTCTTTGCAGCTTCTTGTCCCACCCACCGGATGAAGCCTCCTGCAGAAGGGTAAAACTGTTGAGGGTGACAAAGGTTTATTCTCTTTGTCTTGCACCTTCCCAAGAAGAGCTGACTGGCCCCAAGCCATGGCATTATCTCCTGCTGTGGCACCAGGAACTGCCAGCCAAGGTGACTGTCAGAGGGAGTTCCCGGGAGCAGCCCAACCAAGCTCACCCAGCTGGGACATGGTGGTGGGGCTGGGGTCTCCCCATGGGACATCCCTGTGCGGCACGTGGAAGGCCCGTGGGAAAGCTGCTGGGAGGGTGAGGGGCACCCGGACACTTAAGAGAAGGGAAAACTGGCACACGAAGTGGGAGCAAGTAAAAATAAACCTTCTCTCCTCCCTCCCTGCCACAACACGAAGCGCCTTGCACCGGGTGTCTCCCTGCCTCCCGAAATAATGCCGGGTGCTGCCACCGCCCTGCACGGTGATGCTCTCTCTATGCCTCTCGTTTCCATGGCGACCACAAGGAATGTCACCAGGGTGACAGGGAGGCGAGCAAGCTGGGATTTGGCATTAAAAATGAGAATTTGGGGTTGTTTGGCTTCTTTTTATTTTTTTCCCCCTTTAGTTCTATTTTTGGTTTTCCCTCTCTGCCTTCACTGGTCTGGGAGGCTCCTTCTCCTGCAGAGCTCCTGGGCCAGGTGGTAGCAGTTCTGTTGAGGGCCTTTCCCCACCTCCACCTGTCCTGTGAGGCGATGGCATGGGAAGAGGGCTGAAGGGAGTTTTCTTCTCACTAAAGCATTTGTTTCCTGCCACCAGGAAGACTTTTGTGCGTTTGCCTCTGGAGGTGCTCAGCCAGGAATCCCTCTCCATTTCTGCTGCAGACTGTGGCTCAGGCTGCATCCAGAATCCCCCAGGAGGGTGGGCAGCCCCCAGGATTCAACCCAGAGCTGTCCCAGAGAGGGAAGTGATTTGACATTCCTGGAGGGGCCAGGGAACATGGTGGGCTTGAGCATCATGGGCCACTTCCATCTCTCACCACCTCTGCCCCTGTGACCAGAGAGCTTGGCTGAGGCAGTCCCAGAGCACTGGGGACAGAGATGGGATGGTTGGAGGAGGATGGCAGAAGGACCCTGGCAGGTGCTAAGGAGTCAAAACTGTGTTGTCTGGTTTAAGCACTATGGTTTAAGTCAGACCTGCCCAGGGCGGAGAGGTCTTGAGGGTTTGTGCTGGCTTAGCTGGTGTCGCAGGAGAGCAGGACCATAGGTGCCCAAGCAGGGGCTGCTGGCATAGGGGTTGCAGGTGTCTTCATCCCCAAGATGGAGAGGGGTCAGGCAGCACTCACCTTCCCAGGAGCTCCTGCTTTCCCCTCCATCCATTCCTCCCTCCATGCCTCCCTCCATCCACTCCTCTATCCATCCCTCCAAACCTTCCTCCATCCCTCCCGCCATCTCTCTTTCTCTCCATTCCTCCATCCCTCTATCCATCCCTCCACTGTTTCATTCCTCCGTCCCTCCATCCCTCTGCCTCCCTCATCCCCACAGCAGCATCGGGAAAGGTTGGCGGAGTGGGGCTATTTTTGGGAGCGTTTCCCTGGCAACGGCTGCCACCACCGTCTGTGGTGGCTTTTCCATAGGTGCTAAAATATTCCACACTTCTTATTAAAGACGGTGCCGGTGGAGACGGGCGGGGGTGGCGAGTGTGAGCCACCCCGCTGCCGGGGCCGGCGGGCCTGGGATGGCCAGGGCACCGCAACCCGGGGGCACAAGGACAGCGAGGGGCTGGTGGCATCCTCGATACAATGTCCCTATGTCCCTATGTCCCTCCCAATGGTCCCAGCTGTGCTGGCTGCTTCTTGGCCATGCCAGGGTGCCGGGCCGTTCACAAGGTGCAGCTGTTCATCCTCTTGCTGCCCAGGTGGAAGGAAAGACAGTGAGATCTTAGGGGGAGCTGATGATGAGGGCAGAGAGGGTGAAATGCAACCTGAAGCCAAGGAGGCTGCAGGGGTGGGCGGGTGCATGGCAGTTTTGCCCACTCCAAGAAGGAGCAACATGTTCATCCCTTTACTGCACAAAGGGGAAAGGCCTGTCACAATGCCAGAGGGCCGGTACGCTTTGCCACGGGGCACCTGTGCAGCTCTCAGCCAGTAGCTCTTGGGAAGCAGCCCCATGGGGCCTGGGGGCAGGGCTTTCGGGAAAGCAAGTCCCCTCATGAACCTGAACAAGGTCCCCATAGAGACAGCTGCAGAGGGGATGGAGGAAGCAGGCTGACCCTGCTCCATCCAGGCACTGCGGCTCCCCAGGACCCCCAACTTTGAGCAGTGGGGAGCAGCTGTAGGCAGTCTGGGGCAAGCTAGCTGGTGGAGGAGCCTGATGCACTTCCCGCTTGCAGCTGCTCATCTGCGTGGAGAGCTACTAAAAATACCCTCTGCTCCCCTTGGGGTGGCTTTGTCAGGGAAGAGCAGGCTGCACTTGCCACAGCGGTGCTGGCCAATGCCGGTGGGGAGTGGCAGTCCCTACAGTGTGTTGTGCGAGGGGGCATCCCCTGTGCCAGGGGATCTTGGGATGGTTTTGGGAGGGAGGGTCATGATTGTTGCAGGCTTGAGGCCCAGGGGACACTCAAAAAGTGTTTTTTTGATCTTTTCTGACTTTCCAGCACAGGCTTTAACACTGGGGATGGCAGATGAGACACCGAGACAGAAACAATGCCCATGGACCCTGCCAGCCTGGCGTGTGGCTGTCCCTGGGAGCCTGTGCCTACAGCCACTGCTTGTGTGGTCAGGGCTCTCTTCAGCCTTCAGCTTGCTGCTGCAAGGTCCCTCCAGCCCCTCACCTTGTCACCAAGAAGTGACCTCTTCAAAGCCCCTGAGATGGTGCTGGCCACGGAGACCCAGAGGAGGTTTCTGGGACAGGTTTCCCAGCAGGGAGGCCATGCACCATCCTGGAGCCCCAAGGGCTGGTCCCTCCTTGCCTGTGCTCCCATCCTCTGCACTGCCCATCCCGGCAGGATGGCCTCAACACTTCAGGGTGGGGAGGCCGGGTTGCGGATGTGGGGAGGTGATGCCCCACAGCAAATGCTCTGCATGAGCTGGGAGAGCCTGGCCCTTCCTCGGGGCGAGGTGTCAGCCCAGCACCCCAAATCTAGGTGGGAAAAAAAACCCCAACAGTGGATATTTCAGCCCCTTGCGCCAGCCCGGAGGGAGGATTCGCCTCCCCGGGGCATCCAGCGGCCCCGCCGTCCCCTTCCCACTGCTGATGGTTGCGCTCTCATCTCCCCCATGGCGGCTCCGCAGCGGTGCCTCCGCGGCTCTGAGCTCACACGCGAGGATGGGCTAAAGTAGCGGAAAGCTGTTGGATCCTACCACAGAGTTACTGACTTCTCAGCTACAGACTGCATAGCAATCAGCGAGGGGGAGAGGCAGCCAGGGAAAGGGAGCGGAGAGCAAAGGGAGGAAGAGTGGAAGAGAGAGGGGGGATTTGGGGACTAGAGCGGTGGAGCAGCAAGGGGCACAGGCAAATAATGCCAGGGAACAAGGGAGCCAGGCAGGAGGGGGAGACCTCAACCCATCGCTGAGCCACGAAGGCACATCAGTGCTCCGTGGGATGGACGCTCCTGGGAGTGAAAAATTCTGAGAGGCAGAGGCAGGAGGAGAGCACTGGCGTGGGCAGGGCAGAGTTAGGAGAGGAGCAGGTCACGGGGGAGAAGTAGCTCCTTGGGGGTGGGGGGGAACCCCAAGCCAGAGGCGAGTGAGGGCTGCAGAGAAACGTCCCTGATTCCTCCGGTCCGGCTGAGACATTTCATGGTGAGATGGAGAAACCGGCTGCTTTCCCCTTCCTCTGATGTTGGCTCGGCACGGCTGGAGCAGGCGGCAGCCCTCGGCAGAACCCGGGTAAGAGGCGGTGCTGGGGCGCGCTGCTCCCCTCACCGGCATGAGACTGGGAAGGGGTTTTTTTCCTTAGGAAAATAATGTATTGTTTCATCTGCGCTCGCTGTGAGAAACAGCTATAAATATAACTTAGGGAGAGATGCGTGGCTTCATGTGAGCGTGCCAGTGAATAATAAAGTTGCCTGTGTGCACCGTGTATGCACATATAGCTACCAGGGTGGCCGCGGGCCAAGGTGCAGGGGTGGGTACCTGCCTGTAAACCTCCCTGACGTCCCTCCCCACCCCTCACCTCCCTGACTTTGGTCGCTTTGCAGGTAACTTCTTAATTTTTTCGGCTCCCCATGTTTCCTTAGTGACTTCTTGCCCGGGGCTGGGTCTGGCTCACCTTTTGTTTCTCCTGCTCCATGTGGGTGATGGTCCCAGATGGTTCCCGGAGAAGAACAGGACTGGAGACCCCTTCTCCAAGCACTCTGGCACAACCAGGTCTGAAGCGGACGTGTTGGGTCTCCCGCTGCCTGTGGAGATTTTCAGGCTCCAGACCTACCCCCCTTTCTCTTGCCTTCCAGTTCTTCTAGTCCCAGCATGGCTGATCCTGCCAGTGGTGATCCAACATCCCCCAGATAGGCACAGTGCAAAGGGTCTTCTGGATACTGGGTTTGGGTGAGGGATCTCAGGAGGAAGACATGAGCAAAATGCCAGAGAAACTCTGCCTTTGCTCCCTGTTGGCAAGGCCGGCATCGCCGCTGGGGTGGGAGTGGGCAGGCAGGTTTGCATGGTGCAGGCAGATCACTTCGAACATCCCTGGTGACACCTTCAGCCCCCGATGCCCTCCTCCTGGACAAATCACCTGGTGACAACCAAACCCCTCTGCCGAGAGCCTGGAGTCTCCCATCCCCACCACCCAGCCCCAGCTCCATCCGTGGCAAAGTAAACGGTGGCTCCAGGGCCTCTCCCTTCTCCCCTTCCCCCCTTTGGGGGGTGTGCTGCAAAGGGCAGACAGTGACAGTGCACGCGGGGGACGCGTGGTGGTGACATGGCTCCAAGACTACCCTCAACCCCCGCTCTGTGCCCTCCTCAGTTTCTTGGGAGGAGGCACCCATGGGAGGTGGGAGGTGTGGAGAGGGACCCCGGGGTTGGGGTCACCCGGAGCCTGGGAGAGGATAGCAGGGTGCGTGGGGAGCATGTCTCGCCAAAGAAGTGGGGATGTGCCCCCTCTCCTGTCGCCATCGGAAGTGGCATCCACAGATGCCTGAGTCACCCCGGCACGTGGCCACCTCTGTTTGTAGCTACTGACAATAAGTACAGGGGGAATATGTGCCTTAGGAGGGAAAGGTGAGCCTGGTGGGGACAGGGGCTGGTGGGGAAGAAGAGGGATGGTGAGAATGGCCATGGACAGGATGAACTGGAGAGGGCTGATCCAGACGGAAGTGGGATTCCCTCTCCTCCACTTGTCTTCCATCTCTCCCCCTCTTTGGGTGCCAAGACCGAGTGCCACAATGTATGGCACTGGCAGGGGGCTGGCAGCAGTCCTTGCCCCTCATAGCCCCCCACCATAGTTTACAAGGGAAGTTGGGAAGCTAGAAGATGGCCATGGAAGGATAGAGTTACCTGGCAGGATGAGTCCCCGCTGGCCCCTCCAGCTGCTTGGCCACCCTGAGCTCGGCCGCTGGCCACCACGCTGAAAGCAGCTGCATTCCTGGGGTGGTATCACCAGTGGAAGGGTGCCAGCAAGGGGAAGGAGGACACAGTGATGGATACCTGCACCCGCTGCACACTGACATCAGTGCAGACACAGAGCAGAGTGGTTAATGGCAATCTGCCCTCAGCAAGTTCCCACTGACCTGTCTTGTTTTTGCACTGGGTTGGCTTAACCCGACAGCATGGCTGGGGATCAATAGATGGATGCTCGTGTCTTAGCGATCGATCCCTTACTCACACATGCGGCTCCCCAGCCTCCCGCTGGTGCTCGTTTTTCTGTGAATGGTAAGGACCGAGTGAAGCCGTCTGCGATGCCTCGCAGCGCTGCGAAACCGTGTCTGGCTAAATTAGTGTTCCTCGACAGCACTGCTTCTGTGCCCCTTACCAGGGTGGAGGGGCCCTCACATGGAGCCCCTGGAGGAACAAGCACCGGTTTTCCTTCCCAAACAAGGTGGCTTTACCAGGGATGGTCAGTCTTGAAGCTCCTTCTCGGGAGGGATGATGATCCTCTGGCAGTGGGGGCCTTGGGACAGGCAGGGGCTGCCTTTGAGCTGGTTCTTGCCCTCAGACCTCTCAGTCTTGTTCTCCAGCATGCAGGTGGTGCCGTGGCCAGGGCAGACGAGGGATGGGAGCCCGCTGTGGTGCAACCCTGTCCTGATGGCCCCAGAGACCTGTGCACATCCATGCCTGTCCCCTCAGGAGCCTGGTAACAGGCAGCTTGCCTGCAGGGACAGTTTTGGCACTCACCCACTGGTGCATTTGGGGAGGAGATGCCACCCAGGGCTGGCACCAGCCACGCTGGCACAGCAGCACCACTGCCGCTCTTGCTGGAGATAAGGGAGCAGAGGATGGAGGACAAGGTACCCTCCAGCCCAGCACTGCCCTACACTGCTGGCCAGGGCCTTCCGCCACCACTTTGCCCGCGCCTGCACCAGCCCCTGCCGCCATGGTGGCAGGCCTGCCCTTCGCAATCTGGACGGCTGTTTTATTTCTATGGCAACATTTCTCCCGAAACACTTCAGAGGGAGCCTGATGCTGTGCGAAAACGAGGGAGGCAGCGTCCCCCACTCTGTCCCCTGTGAAAGGCTCAGAGAAAAGACCCCGACACCTCTTCTGCCTCCCTCCTCACCTCCTTCCCTCCCTCCCTCTCTCCACAGCAAGCAGTGCCAGAACTGGTGCAATAAGCTGCTGGCCTCATCCCGTCTGCCTCTCCACTGCCTGTTCTCACTTCCCCTGCCTTTGTCTTTGGTCTCCCCTCTTCTCTCACCTGCTCCCTTTCTGTGCCGGACGGTGGTGTTTGCTGGCAGCCTGCTTAGGCACCCGAGCAGAGGGGCCAGCTCAAAAGACACTTACAGAAGGAGGATGTCAAAAGTGACTCTGCTACAGAGGAGAGTACAGCAGCCCTATAGCTCCATGAGAGCTGTAGGGGTTGGTCCTGCCAGCAGGATGGTGAGCGTAGGGGTTGAGGGGCATCAGGGAACCCAGAGGCTTGACAGGCAGGCTCTTCATTCCTCCAAAAAGCTCAATGGCATTACAAAGAGGCCGTGCCTGCCACAGAACTAGACCCAGTGGCCCCACAAGTCCTGCCCTCTCCTGTCCCTGCCACTCCCACCACCAGAAAAAGAGCCTCGTGTCTGGGTGGAGGCAACCAGGCAGAAGCTGTGGGCCGCACCGAGTGCCAGTGAGCTAGAGGCAGGTGAGCAGGCAGGGCACTAGCAGGAGCGAGCATCACAGCCCAGAGGAGCAGGGGTATGACAGCAACCTGTAACGATGCTGGGGGCAGATATCTTAGGCATAGCAAGTGTGCAAACGTGGCTGCCATGTCCTGCTTCGCACCACTCTCCCCCTGGGCCCATGTTCGTCCGTCCTGGCAGCCCCTGGCATGTCAGGCAGCCAGGGAGCAGGGGAAGGAGGGCAGGATGGTCTTCCATACTGCAGGCATCAGGCAGCACTTAGGCTTGACGTTTTTCAGGTGCATTTGTTTAACCAGGCCAAGCAAGCTGCAGCAATACAAGTCAGAAGACTTGTAGTGAAATAGTCGATTTGCTCTCTGCAGGAGTGCAGTTTCGCAGCTTACCTGGGATGCTCCCTCAGCTCTGTTTCTGGTGTCTAGCAGGCATGACTGAAAGAGGAGAAGCTGAGACCCCCTCAGGAGGGTGGTGGCTCCTCTGGGCTCCTTGTTAGAGCAGCAACAAGGGTTTGGGGGGAAATTTTTTTTTTGCTATTGCTGATGGGTTAGCACTGAGAAGCCAGTCCAGACTGGGAACTCAGCCCTTGTGCAGCAGCCGGGCTAGCATTGGCTGCAGCCTCTCTCAGTCAGGGGTTCAGCGCAGAGCAGGCTTTGCCCTGGGTATTGCTCACCCTTTGCTGCTGTTGCTGTTCTTATCATTGTTCATAACGCATTTACAGGCACCTGTCTTGCTGGATGCTTTGCAGAGGTACTGGCAGACTGTCCCTGCCCTGTCAGGAGTGCAACTGCAGCAGGCAGGCAGATGATGTGAGCCACCCTTGCCCCCTTTCCCTGCACACCAATAACAATCCTTATCCCTGACTAGCCAAAAGCCATCGAGAGGCCCTGCATTGCAGCCCTCATGGCCAGGTTGGCACGGGCTCAAGGAGGGGCTCTGTGCTGGAGAGACGCCGAGGTGCAGGGACATTGCTGGGGATGGCCTTTTTGCAAGGCTCCCGCAGGGCAGGATCCACAGTGAAGGGAGTTCCTAGGGTGTGGGGGTTAGGGGAGATGCTGGGAAGCTGGAGGAGGCGATCTAAGCACACCTCAGCTGTCAGGGTTGTGGGGACCTTGGGGACACCCCAGCACCTTTGGTTTTTCAGCTCTTGTGGGTTTTGCACCAACCCTTTGAGGTCTAGTCCATGGTTTTAGTAGGACAGCTTCTTCCTGGGGAGCAGGTGGGACAGTCTGTGCCCTGGCTGCCACAAAAGCCTGGCTCCTTTTTGGCCAAGAACACCACCTAGGGAAGGCCAGGGGCCTTCTAACCATCTAATTTTCCCTGTGATGCCAGGGAATGCCACAAATAATAACACCCACTTACCCCACTTGACAAGAAAAAGGGGGGACTTGTCCCCAGCTGCCGCCCCAGCAGCATCCTCTCCTTATGCTCCTGCTCAGCCGCCCCCCAGTCCCCACCTCTTGTCCCCCCAGTCCCATTTTGGCTGGGGGAGAGTGGGTGAGCACCCGTGCCAGTCCCACCAGCCCCACCATGGGGTACCCCCTGTCTTGGCTGGGATCCCGGGGAGCGGGCAGCCACTCTTGTAGTGCCATTGCCTGGATGGTGTGGCTGGAGCAGGTATGACTGGGGTGGAGTGGGAGCAGGCAGGAGGTGATGCTGTCACCTTTCCGTGCCTCTTCCCGACTTTGTCATCCTGGGGACCTTTGTGTGGATCCCATTTTTATCTGTTTTTTCTTCCTCTCTCTCTTTCTCTCCTTCTCTCTTCTCTTTCTTCTCTCCCCCTCCCGTCAGTATGTGGGCTGATCACTGCTCAAACTTTTAATTCAGATGGTAATTGGAATAATAATACGGGCAGAATCCTTCTGGCTCCGTTGCTGCAGCTGGCTTCAGGGAGCTATGAATAGCTCTGAGTCACACACTGAGATGGTTTAACTTCAAATCATTTTGTTTTGTTTTCATATTACCCATCTCCAGGCTCCAGAGCTTTACAGGGGGGAAAAAAATCCCCCCTTCTCACTCCATCCCAAAATATAAACTGGGCAGAGGCATATTAACAAAATCCTCTTTTGGAGAGAGAAACTGGTCAGCGGATCATGCCTTGAGGGGCAGATGGGGACTGTTGGCACTTACTCGATCTATTTATAATTATTGAACGAAAAGGCAGAAGTGTGTATATAAAAATGGTATAGAGTTGATTACAGCTTCCTCCCCTCACCTTCCATATGTCACTTGCCTTTTTAATATGGTAAAACTCTCCCGCACGGTGACTGTGCCTTCGCGCGTGTTCATACAGCGCCTAGCACCCAGCCCTGCTGGCACGGAGGAGCGAGAGCTTGGCTGCTGCTTCTTGTGGCAAGACGACACCGAGCTGCCCTATGAGCCCTGGCATGAACTCCAGGAATATTTGTGAGGAAGAGTAGAAGAGATGGAGTTACAAAGAGGCTGGAGAGGACAAACTGAATGCTGTGGGTCTGTGAGGCTCCGCAAAAAGCCAAAGGGGTCCCCGCTCTGCTGTGGGTGTTTCCACCCTGACTCCCCAATAGGCGAGAAGATATTTGCCGTGTTGTCACCATGCCCAAGCTGGCAGGATGGGTCTGTGGATGCTGATCTCAAAACCAGACAGTGCTATGCAGCCGGTAAGAGGAATAAAGGCATAAAGCACAGCACAACCAGCGGCTGCGGTATTGACCACAGACAGGAGGGAAGCATTTGCTAGACGACTCCAGATAAAGCAAAGACTAGGAGTGTAAAAATACCCTGGGATTTTTCCATCGTCGTCGTTCACGGTATACATCCCAGAGCACCAGATACGGTTGTTATAAAAAGAGAAGTGGGGGAGTGCTTCATCGTGGACTTTTCTGTTCTGTTTCATGAGACTCTTGCACTGCAAATTTAAGGAAGGATTGAAAATATATGATCCGCTCTGGCAGGGGCTGGAGGAAGCCTGGGACGTGCGAGGTGCTGCACCGTGTACTGGAGCATTGCATCAGCACCACGTGCCCCAACATTGTTGGCCCGCAGATTTCTTGGAAAGTGACAGCAGCAGCCCAGCCCCACGCATCTGCTCGGGGTCAGAGCAGTGCCGGGGTGGCAGCGTGGGCTGGTGCAATGGCTTGTGCTGCTGGAGAGCGGTGTCACCCAGGAAGGTGGGGATGACTGCAGCATGGCGGCAGCAGCCCCAGCATCGCTCAATCTAGGGTGCAGGAAGGGGAAAGTGGTTGGGAAGGGCAGCCCAGGCTTACAGGACTAGAGGTGGCTCTTGGTCCCTGGAGATCCACCTGACTGGCAGCTTCAATGCTGCAAGACAGCAGCTGTGATGCCCACACTGCAGTGGCTTCCCAAAGTGCTCGGGGGCTTCCTCAGGCCATGAAATATGTGGGTGTTCATGCCTGCTGGGGACAGGACAGCAGAGGGATGGAGAGGCATCCCTCCAGACTGCAGTCTCCTGTCTGGCATCTCCCAGGGTGCCCCATGCTGCACTCATCAGCATGGTTTCATCCCACTCTCCAGGAGCTGCCACTGACCCTCCAGCTTCCCCCTCTACATGTGGGTCCCAGGAGGCAGAGCAACCTCCAAGAAAGGTCCTCGGGCATGGTCTAGGATTTGCATCTCTGTCCTCGGCTAGGCTTTCCTCCCCCTCATCCATGTGACAGGCTGCTGCCTGTTTGGGACATGAATGTCATCCCCTTTTGCTGGAGGTATCTCTCAGCTTTCCCCTTTCATCCCATTTGTGTTTCAGGTTTCCAAGGAACAAGGACCATTTCACAGACATTTGAATGGAGTCTGCATAAGGTTCAGGCTCCTAGTACAGCCCTGGCCTTGCTGAGATGACGGCATCCATTTTGCAGGCAGGGATGTCAGTGGTGGCCCTGGGCCATCAGCTGCTGAGGAGGGACGGTGGCTACATCACCTCCAGGTGTGGCATCTCTGGGGGGCTAATGTGAATGCTGGCCCAATGCGATGGCAGTCCCCAGCCCAGGGCTTCTCGCCTGCCTGTCTGTCTTTCCCATGGCGACACCGTGCGCTGTGGGGGTTGTGTTGGGGTGGAAGTGGTAAGTGGGTTTATTTTTGTTCGTCTCCTGGCTCGTGCCGCTCTGAGTTTGCGGCGCCCAGTATTACTAACGCTTCCCTGCGCCAGCTGGCAGCAGGGGATGAATCAGATCGGCAGCACCATGGTGCGGACCCCTCGCTGGCCAGCCGGCTCAGGGTGATGCCTCTGGCCAAAGGGCTGGTGATGTCTCCTGCCTCTGCCCAGGCTGACCCCAGCGGCTTGATCTTACTGCTGGAGATGTCTTGGTAGCCTGTGGGGCAGGGTTGTCCCCTCCACCCCATGCTGCCTGCCCGGGTCCGGCTGGTTCCTGTCCCAGCTGCATGCTGGAGGTCTCAGGTGGCTTCATGAGCTCCTCTTTGCCCACTGGCAGCATCCCCGAGCTGGGGTCAGCTCTGTGGCCATGAGGATCCAGCTTATCTTTCTGCTGCCAAAAAAGCACTTTTGCAGTTGATCGGTTCCTCTCCCCTCTGGTCACAGCAGGCAGTGACATCACAGACCTTGGTGATTCCTGGTCTCCCCATAGAAAAGACACAGAGATGTTTAGTCCTCTTCCATGCTCCCTCCTGAACACTCTGGTGATCTAAATGGAGGGATTTCAGTGACTGCCTCTTCCCCCACGAGCATCACTGAGGCTGCAGAAGTTGGAACAGTGCTTCTCAGTGTCACTTGCCTGCATGACCCGGACTCCAGGAAGATAATTTGATTCCTCTCACTTGCTGCAGCCCAAAACATCCTGAAAAATGTCATGGCTGCTTGGCATCTCTGGGAAAATGGAGACGGTCTGCCCAGAACCTCAGGGCTTGGAAAATGATGATGACAACGATGACAAACTCAACTACCCCTGCCACTCCACACGCCCTCCACCCCAGTGAACAAGCTGTGACAGCTTGGGTGACAGTCAGGTGGAGGATCTGGGAGAACCCATCCCATTTTCCCTAAATCCCAGGCACTCTTACGTGGTAAAAGATGAAGGAGTGAAAAATAGAATATATGCCAAGAGGTTGGCCAAGCATGCACTGGAACTTGAGGAAGAAACTCAGGAGTTTCAGGACCCATTTTACAAAAACATAAAAGTGCCTGGCAGCTTGTCCGAAGATGAGGACCACAGCTGGACCTATGACCTTCCTGTGCATCAAAGGTCACATGTTCTCCAAACTGCCAGTACAGCACTGTGTGCTCCTATGACCCTTTCCAGTGTAGCGTGGGCAAGCATTTGGGGATGGATGCCTTACCCCATGGACCCATGCCAGTGACCCTTCTCTGGGGTACCCAGACTGCACCAGGGAAACAGAGCCCCACATGCTGCATGATGAGGCCATCAGGGACAGGGTGTTCCCATCGCTGCAGGGGACCAACGATGTGCTCAAGGAGGAGAACACCATGCTCAGGAGGGTAGCCAGGAGCATGCAGAGCTCCTTGGAGAGCCAGGCATGCACAGTGCGGAGGCTGGAGAGGCAGCCGAAGGCCAGCCGGGCCAAAGAGGAGAGGAAAGACCAAGAGTTACAGTCCTTTATCCAGCGATCTGAGTGGAGTCTCCAGCTAATGACCCAGCGGGCTCTGGAGGCAGAACACAATGTGGAGAAGCTGAAGCAGGAGATCTTTATTCTCCAGGGAAAGCTGGAGAGCTACAAGATGGAGAACGAAAACCTGAGAGCGGGCCAAACAACCGACCTGGGCGCGGTGAAGCATAACATAGACTTTGCTTTGCAGAATCTCCACAAGATAATAATGGACACAAACCTGTCCATCAGACAGCTCATCTCTGGAGCGATGTCACTGCATCTTGTTACAGAGGTCCTTAAATCTACCGGCAAAATTTCCGAAGCTGAAGCAGAAAAAGAGCAATGAACTCTGTTCTGTGTGGGTCTTATGGATGAGTGTATGGACTGAGACCATGGGTCTCCCACTACAGCCTATACTAAAACCATTTGCTCTCACATGCTCAAAGATGTGTGTTTAGATTTGTAGCCTTTATTCTTAATGGAAATACTTTTCTCGTGATTAAGTACAAATTGCAGGTAGTGATGTAGTTTTAGCTGCTGATGCTCTCTTCTGCAACTGTGGAGCCAGCAGTGAACATTTCCCAGGATCTGAGCTGCAGGGTCCAGCTGTGATGGCCTCTGCCCAAGAGGTTGTGCCACAACTCTGGCTGATCTGAGCTCCTGTGTGGGAGCCAGGAGGAAGCACAGCAGCACGGGATGCAGTGCTCTTAAACAGTGTGCTCATCCCTTCGTGTAGCTGTACCAGCCAGAACCGGAGGTGAGCAAAGTCCTTGTATTTCATCTGCTTCCTTTGCCCCTTCTTGGTGAGGTGGGGAAGGTGAGGAGCAGAGATCTGGGTGCTGCTGCACATGGTTTCAGTGAGCAGAAGCTCCTTAGGTCCTCCTTCCTCTTTTTTTTGGAGATGGCCACTGCTTGTGCCAGAAATACAAAGTCTCTAGAAATTGCTCACCTGTTCCTGCAGCTGGGGAAAGGGTGGTGTTGGTGGCCAGAAACCTTTAGGAAGTTGTGAAGTATCCATATGTGTGAACTGCAGTAGTACCTTTCCTCCAGTATCAGTGTCAGCGCTGGCTAGGGATGAGCTTGGCTTATCTGGCCTGGCTAAGGAAGGTGCCAGTTGGAGAGGATGCCCTTCCTCTCCTGGCTGGAGGTGACATGGAGGGGTATACCTAAATTGTCTGCCTTTTTGTCGCCTCCTAAATACTTGTGGGACCCTGCAGTCCAAGCTCACCATGTAATAACTGAAGATACATCTTAGCTTTATCCTAGCAGTACCATCTGTGGCATGAAGTAACCTTTCTTCATCACCTGGTCATCCCTCACCATTACTGATGAATTTAGGTTACCGACCCCAGTTTCTGCTGTAGGTTTACCAGCTGCACAACAAAATTTCCTGTATCTGGACAAACCGACCCTCCTTAAAGACTTGGATGTTATAGGCCAGTGAGGGGGTGAGTGCTGGCACAGTTCAGTGCCAAAGTGTTTTTTTCTGATGGGAATTTCTGAACAGCTGTTCACTTTTACCTCTATATAGTGACTACAAGGTTGCTGTCTTCTCCTGGTCCCATAATATCCTTGGTCTGAACAACCATGTTTGTATTGCCACAGAGCTTAAACTGCCTCAGTAACCTTGGTCTCTGGAGGAGAGACTGCTGGTTAATCTTCATCCCAGACATGACAACGGCAGTGCTTGCACATTAGAGGTGATGTCTGGAGCTCCTTACTTGCCGCTTTCTATTCTGTGCTCCTAACTGGGGATAGCTGGTGGTCACCCTTAGCCACATGAAGCCCTGTTCTGTGACACTGATGATGAGACAAGGATGGTTCTCACCAGCTTTTCCGTTCCAGACAACATCACTTGCTGTTCCTCTCTCCTGTCTGTGCATGACCACTAGCAAGCAGCTCTAAACCTTGGATTTGACTCAGAAATCCTTAGATTTGTTCCAGATATGGCAACCACTGGTTGCTCATCGGTAAGGCTGGGAGGAAGCGAACTAGCTGGCTCTGTCTGCATCCTGCACTCCACACTGGCTGCTGTAATCCAAAGGTTACAGTGCAGGATTAGCATGGGTGTACAAAGCCCTTCCTAATCTGTGAGTCATCACCCTCTCACTGCATTTCACTTCCCAGCAGCTACGGGCAGGTGGGATAGGTCGGCTCTCGAGTCTTTGGTTTCCCCATTCCTCAGTTCGGGGAGGACCGGGTCGGGACGTAACTTCTGCTGGACATCCTCCCCAGCGCTCTGCCATTGAGCCACTCCTTGGATGCTGTACACAGGGCATGTCGCAAGGTCTGTTTGCTCTAACTGGCTTCTCCTCAGCTACCCTTAAACCCTTCCTTTACATCAGTTCTCCTTTTCAGCTCTACCTATCGCTTTTCTTCTCTTTGAAACAGGGGGGATGATGTTATGCACCCCCTGGAAATAAATCCCCTCTGGGTCAGGCTGGGCTGACAAGGATCCCTGAGGGCTGCTGTGCATGTCCGTTATTGTCAGTCCTTGTGTGCGAGGTATTTAGCCTAGCTGAGCTCTCGTCCTAGTGTAAGCTATGATATTAATATAATGGCTCAGGGCAAGGGCCCTGCAAGCTGCTCAACCATTGTGCCCTTGATCTGGAGACTGGTGACCGGCTGGCCCTGCACCTCTCCCAGACTGGTGGCTGGCTGGCCCTGCGCCTCTCCCAGCCCTGTGGATACCTCCAGACCTGTTCTGGGCAAAAGGCTGGGAGCCCTGTGCCCTGACTCTGGGACTGGGACAGGTGTTGTCAGGGGAAGCTCTGACTGGGTTTTGCTTCATCATTCTCTGCAAGGTGCGTGCCCAAGAGCGATTGCAATGGCAGCGTGGGTCCCAGCTCACCAGAGGTGAAACCTGGAGCTGCCTGGTCCCATGTGAGTGCTGCTGCATGAGATCCCACGCCCTCCCAGCCCCTGCAGCCCCTTGACACCTGATGATACAGCGAGCCATGGGCAGTGTCCGAGTGAACCGGTGAGTAACCCTCCTCTAAAGGACTGCTGCTGCTCTGGGTGTCCTGGTCTTTCTCATCTGGTCCCTCAGGCCCTACCTTCAGCCTGCCTTTCGGTATGTTCTTCTCAAATTACCTGCCAGGGGCTTTCCTGCTCCAAGGTACGGCTTCTCTCTCCTTCTCCATCCAAAACATGCCATACGTGGGGGCAGTGCTTGGAGGAGTACTATGGAGGAGAAGTACAGTGCTGCATGGTGCTGGACCAGAAATTACAGATTCCGGCAGCGCTGCAGAAGCCCCATGTCCCCAGGAATCACAACTGCAGCTACCAGTGCTTCCCTCACTGTGAGATGAGGATGGGAGTCATGAAGCTCATGCTGGAGGGCTCCAGCTGACATGTCAACACTATGGGGTGGGAGGGAGACAGTGCCAGCCTGAGGGGTCCTGGGAGGCTGCAGCTCAGTGATCATGTGGGCAGAGTGGTCTTGGTGAGTTTGTGCACTGGCTTGATTTCCTCAGTGGTCAGAGCATCTTCTGCCATCTCATCTTTAAGGAGTGTCTACAACTGTCCCAGCAGCACATGAGCGGCAGCAGCAGTGCTGCCTATGAGGGAGGAGAGCTGGAGGGGCAAATGTCTCCCAGAAAGTGTACATGGAGCTTCTGCCAGGGAAACTGCCAGTGCTTTGGCTGTTGATCTCCAAATTACACCTTTGGCTTCAGATGCGGGATGCTTGGAGCCACACACGTTGCTGTGGCAACAGAATTGTCCTGAGCGCAGGAAGTGTATAAACATTGTCACCAACACACCATGAAATCAGTGAGGAGAGCGGAGGAGAAAATAGAAACTCCCGGCCTTATGTAATGTCAGGGCCAAAATGTGGCCAGACGGTGGGTGTTTGCTCCCAGGATTCCCAGCTGTCCCAGCTGCCATCAGGTTTGGAAGCCTTGGATCCCTCCTCACTACAAAGGCTGGAAGGTAGCACAGTGCTACAAGCTTCTCCTGCTTTGCTGCCCTATCAGGACTTTGCTAGATACAACCTCCTGGCAGTAAGACTTGGCAAATATTGCAGCTGAGCTCCACCAATTTGGTCAGGGTGGCCAAATAACCAGGAAAAAGTGCTGTTGTGATATTCAACACTGCAGTACCGTAGCCCTGTGAGCCACCCACATGTCTCCCGCCCTCACTGTCTCAGTGGTTGCTGTCATTCTTCATGTATTTCTGCTGGAAATGTCTGTTTCTTCTCTTCCAGGTACAGCATTGTCTCGACTGAAGAGGATGGACACAAGGTCTCTGCGCTGGGCAGCATGAATGGGCACAGCCGGAATGGGAAGGGCCATGCCCCCCGGAGGAAGCACCGCAACCGTTTTGTGAAGAAGAACGGCCAGTGCAACGTCTACTTTGCCAACCTGAGCAACAAGTCTCAGCGCTACATGGCTGACATCTTCACCACTTGTGTGGACACGCGCTGGCGGTACATGCTGATGATCTTCTCCGCCGCCTTCCTGGTCTCTTGGCTTTTCTTTGGCTTCCTCTTCTGGTGCATCGCTTTCTTTCATGGTGACCTCAATGCACAGGTGGTGGGAGGTGGTCCCTCTCTCCTCAAGCCCTGCATCATGCATGTGAACAGCTTCCTAGGGGCTTTTCTTTTCTCAGTGGAGACACAGACAACCATTGGGTACGGTTTCCGCTGCGTGACTGAGGAGTGTCCGCTGGCTATCATGGCAGTTGTAGTCCAGTCCATCGTGGGCTGTGTTATTGACTCCTTCATGATTGGCACTATCATGGCCAAGATGGCAAGGCCCAAGAAGCGGGCCCAGACCCTCCTTTTCAGTCACCATGCGGTCATCTCCGTGCGGGATGGCAAACTGTGCCTCATGTGGCGGGTGGGCAACCTGAGGAGGAGCCACATTGTGGAGGCCCACGTCCGAGCCCAGCTCATCAAGCCCTACATGACAGAGGAAGGGGAATATCTCCCCCTGGACCAGCGGGACCTAAATGTGGGCTACGATGTGGGCCTTGATCGTATATTTTTGGTCTCACCCATTATTATCGTTCATGAGATTGACGAGGAGAGCCCACTCTATGGGATTGGCAAGGAGGAGCTGGAGACGGAGAACTTTGAGATTGTTGTTATCCTGGAGGGGATGGTGGAAGCCACAGCCATGACCACACAGGCACGAAGCTCTTACCTCGCTAGTGAAATCCTTTGGGGTCATCGTTTTGAACCAGTTGTGTTTGAGGAGAAGAACCACTACAAAGTGGATTATTCACGCTTTCACAAGACCTACGAGGTAGCTGGCACGCCTTGCTGTTCAGCCCGGGAGCTGCAAGAAAGCAAGATGACTATCCTACCTTCTCCCCCACCTCCCAGTGCCTTCTGCTATGAGAATGAGCTGGCTCTTGTCAGTCAAGATGAAGATGAAGACGATGACGAAGTGGGTGTGGTGTTAGGGGGCAACACCAAGGAGGAGGGAGGCGTCATCCAGATGATGGATTTTGGAAGCCACCTGGACCTGGAGCGGCTCCAGGCAACTCTGCCCCTAGATACAATCTCATACCGCAGGGAGTCAGCCATCTAACTCTTCCAGCCTCCCCTTTCCACACTCATCGTCCACCATCTCCTCCTCCGTTCTACACCCGTATGTAGCTGGATAAGTCCCTTGCCCACCAAAAAATGCCTCCTGTGACTGTCTCTCAGCCCCTGAGTACATCAAGGCCTGGAGCTGCTCTGATATAGTCCCTTTCCTGTGAAGTCATACTGCCTGGAAGAGAAGTGAGGATACACTACTCTTCCCATGTGTGCAGCTTGTTCTAGGACCCCTTTTCCGGCCAGAGACAGGAGAGCAGTATGCCTGATTTCTCATCTCTGGAGAGGTGACAGGGGTCCCTGCCCTCAACGGACAGACCGGGCCCCACAGCAACTGATTCTGCTGCTGAGGCAACAGCAGACTTTCTGTCCCTTCTCGACATGGGTAGGCCCCGTGGCTGTCAAGAGTCATAACCATCACTAGGAGAGGAGCGATACCTAAGCACTGACCAGATGAGGATGAATGGGAGAATTTAGGACTCCTGGAGGGAGTGGGGAAGGATCTCAAGGGAGGGGTTTACTTGCATGTTTATTGCTTGTTGCACATGACTCTTTCTTTGTATATAAAACAGAACGAGAACTGAAATCCATATTCTTCCACTGAAAATGCCAAGCTAGGAGACAAGGACACTCTACGTAGCCTACTCTGCACTCTCCTTGGAGTTTGGCATCTGGCACCTCCAGAAGCAGCTCGGCTCCACGGACTCAGACCCAGTTCTCCCAGTCCTCTTGAAAAACACATCCTGCTCCTCTCCTGAGATGCCTGGCAGAGGAGGCAGGGCCCTGTGCTGCACACTCAGACTGCTCCCTGGCACAGCGCAGCCAGGGTGACAGACAAGTGACCTGACTGGACAGCAGACCCTCAACTTACTCCTTTCACCTCCTCCGTTCTTCTCCCTGCTGCCATCAGCTGTAAAACTGAATTTGTAACTATTTATTTTTAATAAAGTCTAATATCCCAGGGGGAGGTTTGGAAGCAAAGGAGAGACCCCAAGGCTGCAGCCTGGTATAGAGACTGATGAGAGTTATTAGTGCTGGTGTTTGCTGTTTGTATGGCATTGGTGCCTGGAAGCTTGACCATGAGGGCTCCCTTGTTCTGGGCCTCTCTGGTAAAGACCTGGTAAAGGCTCAGAGAGTTTGCTCACGGAGAAGATCATACAAAATGGAGGGAGGGAGGGAAGGAATTGCATTAAAATTGCCAGTAGGATGGGTCAAACAATCCTACTTGCTTTGGAGATAATGAGAGTTTTTCTCAGGGAAGGGTTATAGATATGCTTGATGAAGAGGCAGAGATGTGCAAAACATTGTTCTAGATGTAAGACTGAAAAAAAATATAAAAAAACCAAACTCTCTTTTTTTGCTAGAAGCAAGTAAGAACTAGGGAAAATGAGGGAGGGCGTCAACCAGAGCTAGACCTGTAATATCACTTTGCTGTCATTTCACAAAAGACACAAAAACCTGGTAATCCTTTTCTTTAGGAGCAGCAGAATCACTCTGTCAAAACTGTAGATGATATGAGGACAGAAAGACAAACAGGTAGCTCAGAAAGCTGCTCTGGGCACCCAACAGTTGTGCTATGCGGGGAATGGCTGAAGAAATTATGTCCCACCCAACCCCTGATTTACAAAGCAGAAAAACAGCATCTCTATATCAATTTGGAATTGGTTCAAGAAGCAAGAGGAAGGGGGGAAGAAGCAGAAGGGGAAGGAAGGAAATAGCAGGAGTGAGAGGAAGAAGCAGGCACAGCAGGCAGGCGGAGGAGGAGGAAGGGAAAAAGAAGAGAAAGTGAGGTAATATGGGAGTGCATTTGAGAAAGAGCAGGGACAGACTAGTAAGACAGGACTAGACCCAGACGTGGCCATTTCTCATCCTGGCACATAGGTTCTGTGGGGGGACAGCTGCCTTGCACGTGTTTGCTCTGCACCCAAGCAGTGATCTGACACCTTTGGGAAGCCTTGCCAAGAAGGGCAGAGTATCTGGCAGGAGGATGAAAGAGCAGACAGGTGACAACCGAAGAGCAGAGCATCAGGATGGAGGGGAAAGGAAAGGCATCACTCCTGATGCCTCCCTCTCCTCCCGTTGGGCACAGAGAGGGGACTGGCGCTTGTGGATCCTGGTGCCTTCTGGTTTTTCCCATGTGTGACTTGATAAGCAGCCTCATTTTTCCACGTGTGTCCCTCTCCCACCTCTCCTCCCCATTGCTAGTCAATGAAGTCACTCCCTCCTTTCATTATTTATTTATTTTCCCCAGAGAGAATGAATAAGCAGGGGCTGGTATTGACCTGGCTTTTAATAGAGCTTTCAGAGCTGGGTGCCTGCCACTGGCCATGGCAATGGAAACAAACTAATGGACCAAGTGAGAAGCACTCTGTGTACAAGGACACAGGCATCCAGGACACAGACTGGGGTGGTGGCCTCCAGGACAGGAGAACCCACATGGCTGGCAACCTCCCGCCAAGGTCCTTTGGAGGTGGATGGCAGCACTTGGTGGGCCTGTTAGCTCTTTGGACACTCATCTCCAAGGAGCAAGTGCCCAGGAAAGCCAGGTAAGGATGGGGCAGGTGAGGTGCACCGGGGCCATCGGCATGCACAGCTGGAGTGGTTGAGGCAGCAGACAGGCCAGCACTGCCACCTCACGCTTCAGTTGGCAGGGCTCTCGGGGGGAAAAATGGGAAAAGGTTGCAATAAGGCAAGGGAACAAGCATCATGTGGACATGCTGCTATCTGGGCTCCCTCCACGCGTTTGAACCTGCTGGCCCTTTTCATATCATGTTTGGCATCAAAGTGGAGAAGAAACTGAGGCATTGAGGAAAACCCAGCTAAACCCCTGCAGTTCACAATAAAATTCAGAGAAACCTGTCAATGCTGTCACATCATTAGACAGGATAGAGAGCTGAGGAGGACCCAAGGGAGAGAAGGGGGACAGAGGGGAGAGGGCAGAGGGAAGGAGAGGAACAGCCAGAGTGCAGGACAACAGAGGTGATGGTAAACCTTTGCCCAACAAGCGTTCCTCCTGCAGCTGTGCTTCTGTTGCCAAAATGGCACATTCCCTGGGCACACATAGCCCATCCAACAGCTTGGTGCAGTCACTCCTCCCAGGAAAAAGTCCTGCCTCTGCAAGCTGCACATATGCCCACAGGCTTTGTTGATACACAGCGGTACATACATCCTTCTGCACAGGTACTTCTGTACCTGCAGGCTTGCATCACAGAGTACTTGTGCCCAAGTACATACTGCATGTGCCTACATGCGTATGCCACACATGGGGGCATAACCCATCCTATACCACAACTTCATCCCACGAACAGCCAGCAACGTACACACAAACGCCATGCAACAGCGGCATCTATCTCAACAAGCGCCTCTCTGACTGTATGCTGGGGACTCCTTTATGCAGCCCGTGAAAGGCTACCAGGACAATCCACCTTAGAAGGTTGTTTGCTATAAAGAAGACTGGACGTTTTTAAGGAGTTTGCAAATCATCTCTCCAAGTCATTCACAACCATAAACACACTTGATATTTTGGCTTTTGGATGTGATATGTGGAAGCATAACCTTTCAGGTAGGTGACACTTCCTTGTCCTGTGCTCTCCAGAGAAGCCACCTCTGTTGCACACCAGGGCACCATGTCCCTGGGCTCTCTCCCTCCTCCAGGATCTGACAGAAGGACTGCTTCCCCAAGACCTGCCCCTAATCACGATGGGCTGGAAGCTTGCTTTTCAGGAGGAAGACACCACTTCTTTGTTTATCTGTCCACAACCTATATTTCTTTCCTGTCTTACTTCTGAATGATTTCCTTGGCTTATTATTGAAAGCTATTCAAATACCAGAAAGATAATGGGGAGAGGAAGGACTTTTTCCCTATGAATAAGATCCAGGCACTGGTTCAGATCCTCCACCCCATGACAACTAACTAGGCTGCTGTCACCCTTGCCAGCTTTCGGATGGATGTTGTTGTTGCTTTAAATGACATTTGAGAAACTTGTTTCATGTTTTATTTTTGGTAACACTTTTGGACAACCCTTTTGAAAAGAAACTGTCATTGGCACCTTTCAACTCACCCAAAACTTGCTCAGCAAAATATTTTGATACACACTGCAACTAAAAATATTTTAAAGAAACACAACAATAATCTCAAATGGGGAGAAAAATGGGTTTGGATTTCCGTGATCAGGAAATGGTATTGAAAATGTCCATGCTGCTGAAAAAACGCCTTCCTTTTCAACCAGCTCGGCTTCATCTAGGTTTTGCCCAGGAGCAGAGCAGGGCACATGGTGCTGCCCCAGCAGCTGCCCTCAGGCTTGTGACCTCTGCATGGCAAAATGCCTCCTCTGCTCTCTTGGAGCTGTAGCAGCCCTTCTTTGCCTTTGCAGGAGGGGCTGAGGTCTCTGCCAGCTTTTGGACAGGCAATATGAAGTGGCCATGGTTTTAAATGTTACCATAAAAAAAAAAAAAAACCAAAAAAACCCCAGAAAAAAGCGCCTTACCTCCCCAGGCCATTAAGCGCTTGCACTTGCCCCCACGAAGTCAACGGGACTTCTGCCGTTGCCCGTGGTAAGGGCAGAGCTGGGCCCTAATGGAGCACCACTATTGGAAAACCCCGCAGGCGCCGGCCCTGTGCTAAATCCGCCAAGCTGGGACAGCGTATTGCTGGCTGCGCGGGAGGGGGAGAGGAGGGAAGGCAGCCTGCTGGGATGCTGAAAGCATGGGGTGGCTGGGGTAAAGGGGGTCAGCAGAGGGATGGGGAGGCAGGGGGGGCAGTCTGTCAACGCAGCCACCCATGGCACGGTATCCCCCGGCCGGGGGAT